>NW_024704749.1:22311839-22479376 GCF_018977255.1 Callorhinchus milii
CTTTAAATCCCTCGCCTTTTCTGCTCTGCTATCGTATATATACATTATATATATATAATACATACAGGAACAAAGGAACAGGAGGAGGCCATTCAGTCCCTCAAGCCTGTTCCACCATTCTATAAGATCATGGCTGATCTGTATCTCAACTCCGTTTACCCTACTTTGCTTCAAATCCCTTGATACCCTGACCTGACAATATTTGGTGAGGGGGAGAAGAAACTATTAATGAAAACATCCCAGAACGGGGCAGTTTGTGGCCAAAAGGGTTCCAGATTTTGCAGAATCCTCACTTTCCCTCATAATAATAATCCTTGCCTTTTGACTTACCACATCGTTGAGACGCCTCAAAGCGCTTCACAGGATACACTGTAAAGTGGAGTGACTGCGTGTTTCATTGGCGAAACGCGGCCGCCAATTGCGCGCAGCAGCGTCCCCACAAACAACCGTGGAATCAAGTGACGACATTTCTTTTGAGGGGAAGGGATTATTAACCCCGGAAAGTGATCCGCCAATCGACTCAACAACCGGGTTCCTACTTACTGCTGGTAAACAGAGGCGTGTGTGTGGAGTAAGGAAATTTTCGCCTTGCCCGGGAATCGAACCCGGATCCTCTCGCTTGCGAGGCGAGCGCTCTAACCACTGCGCTACGGGACTTCTTGAGGCACCTCTGGATGTGAAAGCCGCTGTGTCAAATGCCAAGATTATTATGTTGATGATTAATTACAACATGCTGGTGTTTTTTAACAAAGAAGGAAAGTTTTATGATGGTAACCAGGTGACGTCAACCACTGGTCAGGAGCTGCAATCAATAGCTCAGACGTGGTGGGGCACAACCTGTCAGCCCAGCCCCCAAATTAGCCCCAAAACACAACCCTGATCCTACACTACATCCTCTCTCTCACTCTCATTGCCCTCAGTCAAAGGACGCTCTCTCTCTCCGATCACAAGCCCAATACTGTGCTAGTCGGTCACGCTCCTAACCCCCATCCTCCCTGCCCTCCACCCCTCCAGATCCCAACTGGTCCAAATCCATGACTGTCCAGCGCCTTGGGGCGTCCTCCCCACCTGAAATGTCATTTGTTGTTAAGACATTTGTTGTTGTTTGTGTGGCGCTGTGTAAATGTCATTTGTTGTTGTGAAATATTTTGAGGACTTTTTCACATTAGGAAGGAGTCTTACAGTCTTATGTTTAGCGCGTGCGTGTTTTCTGCGTGTGTGTTTTGCGCGTGCGTGTCTTGCGCATGCGTGTTTTGTGTGTGCGTGAAGACCTTCCACTTGGACCGTGCCGAGGATCACCTCCCCCTCCCCGGGCTCCGTGCTACGCCACCGTTAAGTGCTCGGAGATCTTGCAAGTTGTTGTTGTTGTTGTTGTAGTGTGTGTGGTGGGGGGTGGGGGGGTGGGGGGGCACGGGGCGACAATTGTCATGAAGCGACACAAGACGTTGATGTGAAGAGCCAGAGGCCCCTCTCCGCGCCCCCCCCCCCCCCCCGCCCCCCGCCCCCACCACCTGTGACAGAGACGTCTTCATTTAGTCGTAACCTTTTTTCCACTTTGTCCGTTCGCTCAGAAACCGTTTCATGGTGAGCTGCTCCTGCCACGAGGCAGTGACTGTGCCAGGCTCACTGTTGCACGTCTCCTGGCAGTTACATGGCGAGGTGCCCTCAGTCTCCTGATGGCTGGTTGGCACGGGGGGCGGGCGGGGAGGGGGGGGGTGGTGTGTGTTCACGAAACAGCTCGTCCTTTCCAACACACTGTGTTTATGAACGTGTCTGGAAATAGGGTTTAACCTGATATGTTTTCTCAAGCCCGAAGTTTGACACTGTTCCTAGTAATTGCAGCCTTCCTGTAACACCAGCCAGCAGCCCCCCCCCCCCCCGCCCCACCAAATCCTCAGCCAGATTCCCCTCACCCCCCCACACCCTCAGCCAAACCCCTTGCCAGCCCCCCCCCCCAGCCCCCGAGCCAGCCCCCAGCTCCTGACTCCACCTTTCCTTTGGCTCATCCAGTTGGAACGGAACTGCCTCACTCTGTCAGGGAGGCAGCTCTGAGCCTCTCGCCCGTTGCAACTCACTCGCACGCTGCCTGGTCATTACTGCCATCCCTATCCAGGACGGTCGAGGTTCCCAGCCCGAGGCTCGGTCGGTCGCTCTCTCGCCTCTCACTTAGAAGGTTGTGGGTTCAGTTACACACCCCACTGTCAACTTGTCCCTCGCCCCCTCCGCTCCACCATTGGCGGCCGTGCTTTCAGCCACTTACGCCCCGAAACTTTGGAACTCATCCCCCCCCTTAAGCTTGTCCCCCCTCCTCCCAGCCTTTTTGTGTTAGGTGTGAAGGGAGCTGTATACATGCAAGTTGTTGTTGTTGTCGGGGACTTTGAGCTGATTGTCTAGGCTAACAGTACGAGGTGGGTGGGGGGGGGGGAGCGGCATTGTCAAAGTTACCGTCCTTCGGATGAGACGTTAAAACCGAGGCCCCGTCTGCCTTTTCGGGTGGATGTTAAAGATCTCCTGGCGCTGTGGGACCAGGGGAGGGAGTTTCTCTCTCTCTCTCTCCCTCTCTCTCCTGGTGTCATGGCCAACAATCCCATAGATAAACTCCATCACTCACCTCCTCGTGGCTGTTTGTGGGATGTCGCTGTGTGCAAATTGGCAATGACAAATTCTGTCGGGAAGGGGGAATTTGTGTGTGTGTGTGTGGGGGGGGGAGAGGGGATTCCAGTGTGTGGTTGTGATTGTGTGCGCGTCTGTGGGGAGAGAGTGAGGTGGGGGGGGTTTCGGGGAAGGTGTAAGGTGTGTGTGTGTGTGTGTGTGTGTGTGAGGGGGGGAGAGGGAGAGAGCGAGGGAAGTTAATGAACATACACAGTTGTGTGTAAACTCCTGTAAAGGAGGTGTGTGTGTGCGTCAAAAAAAAAAATTTTTTTTCCCAGACACGTACACGTACGCTCCTGTGAACGACTTGAAACGCCAGACAAATATTTGGATACCTGTAAGTGTCTCCTCGAAAGTCGCACGATTTTCCGCTGCCTGCGCTTTGAACTGACAGGTTTGGAGGCTCGGAAAAAAAAACACAGCCTCTGTCTGCATCCTCTCCGCTTCATGAAAGAAAATGAAATGAAACGTGGACCTACAGTAGGTCCACGTTTCATTTCATTTTCTTTCATGAAACGGGGAGGATGCAGAGTTTTACTGGCAAAGTTTGGCTGAGATGTTTTTCACCCCCGAAAGTAAACTATCATTTTTTTCCCCCTTTGGTTGAACTTTTTTGGGGGGACCTCGTCATCAGTGAGTGAAACGAAGGCTTTCGGCACTGCTCACGGCAAGTTACATCACCCCCCCCCCCACCCCACCCACCATACCCCATATGATTCCCCCTCCCCACAAACTCACACACACCCCTCAATCCAGGTGTGCCCTGAGCACTGTACAGCTTGTTGCATGGTTTGCTGTGGGCTGTGATCATAGTGGAGGGGTGTGGGGGGGGCGGCAGTGTGTGTGCGGGGGGCAGTGTGTGTGGGTGTGTGTGTGGTGGGGGCGTAGTGTATGTGTGGCAGGGATAGTGTGTGTGTGTGGGTGGGGGGCAGTGTGTGTGTGTGGGTGGGGGGGCACTGTGTGTTGGGGCGGTGTGTGTGTGGGGGGGGCAGTGTGTGTATGTGTGGGGGGGCAGTGTGTGATGGGGGGTGTAGTGTGTGTGTGGGGGGGCAGTGTGTGTGGGGGGGCAGTGTGTGGGTGGGGGGGACAGTGTGTGGGGGGGTTGGGGGTAATGGCTGAACGCTGTGATTACCTGCCAGATCCTCTTTGGAGGAGACCAGACGGGGAGAGCTGTTTCCTGGTTCGATCCTCAGAGATAACCTGGAGAGAGAGAGGGAGTGAAGGAGACTTATTAACCTCAGGTCACAAATCCACCCTGTCCCTCAGCACCGTGAGTCTGTCCCTGTCACTCCTCAAATCCCTCGAGGTCTCAACCTCTCACTGCCCCCCCGCCACCCCATCGCCCCCTTCCCCCGCCTGAGGGCTGAGATCAGAAACAGCACAGAGTGGGGGAAAGTGACAGTTACTCAGTCTCTTTGCTCAGTCTTCAGCGAGTGCTGTCGTACTGTTTATTGTTAATTCAAAGTGAAGTCAAACTGAGAGAGAGAGAGAGAGAGAGAGAGAGAGAGAGAGATTGATTGTGAGCCCACGTGAATAGAGACCCGGTTAGATGATCTAATAATAATATTCCTTGCATTTGACGTAGTGCCCGCCTTATCCTGTCGTTGAGACGACTCAAAGCGCCTCACAGATTATAACTGTAAGGTGGAGTGAGTGACTGCTGTGTATTTTGTGGGCGAAAACACATCTGCGGGGAAAAGTGTGACATGAGGTTAACCCCCAGCCCGACCGGCGCCTGTTTTTACATCAGCCGCTGGCAATTAAACCAGGGGGACCAAGGAGGAGGGGGAGGGAGGGGTGGGGGGGGGGATTCCACGCTCACACCAGTTCGGTTCCCCTGTGTTCGACGAGATGAGCAATCGTTTGCTGGTCACTGAGCGGAGAAAATGAGTTAGGGGATTCTGAGCTCATACACAGCTCGAGACCAAAACAGTGGAATTGGAGGAATTTGAGCAAAACTGTGTCGTTCTCAGAGACGTTTGCCCCCCTCCACCCCCAGAATTCCTCTTACATTATCTCACCTCACAGTGGAGGTCTCTGGAAAATACCTCCTAACCCATAGCAAACACCTCAGCCACATGTGCTTACTGGTGATTGATCAGGATAATGTGCCAGTGATTAGATCAGCGCAATCTGACTCCTTGTCAACACCAGATGAAAGACAAGGAGAGAGAGAGAGAGAAACAGGGAGAGGGGGAGAGAGAGAGAGAGAGAGAGTGGCAGAGGAAGAGAGAGAGAGACAGGGGAGACAGAGAGAGAGAAAGATATGGGGGCAGAGAGAGAGAGAGAGAGAGGGTGGGTGGGTGGGGGAGAGAGACAGAGACATCACAAACAGAAAGAGACCGGGAGAGAGATAAAGAGAAAGACAGAAAGTCGCAGAAGAGAGAAAATCAAGGAGAAAGAGAGACAGAAAGATAGTGGGATAGAGAGAGAGAGAGATAAAGAGACCAAAAAAAATCAGAGACAGGGATGGGGTGAGTCAGAGAGAGAGACAGAGAGAAAGGGGCAAAGGAAGAGAGATAGACAGGGAGAAAGAGAGACAGACAGAGGGTTGGGGGCAGAGAGAGAGACAGAGAGAGAGAGAGAGAAATAGGGGGACAGAGAGAGAGACAAAAAGAGGGTTGGGAGCAGACAGCGAGAGAGCGAGAAAGAGAGAGACAGCGAAATCAGAGACAGGGAGAGAAAGAGACAGGGGTGGAAAATCAATCACTGGGAATAAAATAAACACTAAATGATTTTACACAGTGGAAAGTCAGAGTCATGGTCTGTGCATTTTAATCAGAGCCATGTACTGTACTGTACACACGAATTTAAGAAAAATAATTTAATTTGATACGGGGGACCTACAACATCGAAACATCTGACTGGCTTCACTGTAAAGTGTAGTGACTGTGCATTTCGCAGGAGGAACGCGGCAGCCTGTTCGAGCTGAGCGACGTCTCCACAAAACACACTGCGAAGTGAACGAGTGAGTGTGCGCGTGTGGGGGTGGGGGGGGAGTGGGGGGCAAGGGGTGGGGAGGGAGTGGGGGGGAAGGGGTTGGGGGAACGTTTGAGTCAAGGATACCGGGAGCCAAACTCCCATCTCTTTTCGAGCAGCTCTGCGGGGAACTTGAGATGTGCAGCGAGGTGTAACCTAGTAATCTATGCATGAGGAATACAGTACAAGCTATCGTGTTCCCACAGCCTGTTTTATGAGCCAGAGCTTCGCACCATTACGTCATGCAAGTTTCACAAAGAGAGCGAGCGAGAGACACACACAGAGAGAGAAGAGACAGACAGAGAGAGAGAGAGAGCGCGCGCGCGAGAGAGAGAGAGAGAGAGAGAGCTTCTTCATTCAGCCTTCTGACCCAGGCTGACACATCTGCATGCCTTTGCCCCCCCCGCCCACCCCCCATGTCACTGGGTTGTGAGTTCCAGTCCCTCGCTGTTGGTTTCATTGTGATAGCATCATAAACTACCGTTTGCAAACGGAGGCCCTCTTTCCCTGATCAGGCACGAGTTAAACATCCCCCCCCCCCCCCCCCCGTTTCTCTCCTCCCTCCTCACCCACCCAGGTGTCCTGGCCAACAATCCCCTCTACCAACTACACCCCCCGCCCCCCCCCCCCCACTCCTCACACACACTCGCACACCTCAATTTTCAGCTGCAAGACCCACACGGTTGCTTCGTTTCACAGTAAATCTCTTAGAGACGTTCTCCCGACGTGAAAGGCGCTGTGTCAGATTATCGTTTTCACGATTATTATTCTTATTATTACTATTATTGATGACGGCCGTCACGTTCTGTGGCTGAACATCAACAACAACTTGTATTTAATGTACAGTAGAGCGCTCTTCAACCAGGATAGCGACTCAGTCACTACAATTGCCGACGAGGAGGTTTGAGCCATTCGAACGACTGTTTGTGGGGACGCTGCTGTGTGCCATTGCCTGCCGCGTTTCGCCCCCAAAACACAGTCACTACACTTTACAGCATATCCTGTGAAGCGCTTTGAGACGTCTCGACGACGTGATAAGGCGCTGTGTCAAATGCAAGGATTATTATTATTATTATTATTATTATTATGATGATCCAAGGAGGCGCTGTGTTAAAAAAACACACACAAATCCTTTCGTTATTTTTAAATCCTTTTTTGTTTCAGGATTAAAGAAGGAAATGGGAGATTCTGAGCGCAATGGGAACAGCTGTTCAATGAGCACCTAATAGAGCGAAGCTCACAAGTAATTACAGTTTGCAGTTTGTTAACTTAATCCAGACTTGAAAGAGAGCAATTTCTTCGCACACAGAGGGTGGTGAGAAATGTACAACTTGCAACCCACGCACTGACTCCCGAGAGACTTACATACAGAGTCCCTTCTTTCAAAAGACGGCACCTCCAAATAATTCAGGCCACCCGCCCTCCCCCACCCGCCCCACACACAGGAACGTTAGCCCACATGAGCTGCAAGTCCTGACGTGAGCAATAACAGTAACAGCGATATTACCAATAGTATTAACACTATCGCATTTGATAGGGCACAATAAGGGTAATTAGAGCAATAAGGCGCTGTATCAAATGCGAGGATTGTTATTATTGTGGTAGGATCGTCACGAGACAAGCGAAAGGAGAGTTTCGGAGAAGTTTAGTTCTTTCACAAAGAGACTTGTTGAGAATCACAAATGCTTTGCTAAGTCAGGTCACAGAGGCTGAGGGCAACGTGGGTTTCAAGAGGGAAGTACAACAACAACAACAAGATTACATTTGTATAGCGCCTTTCACGTCGGGAGGATGTCCCAAGGCGCTGACGGGTATATGAAGGATAAAGTGTGTGGGGCAGGGCGATGGGACTGAATGGTCTGTGGGTTCCGAGAACCCGTGCAGATTGGATGGGCTGAACAGCCCCTTCCCGCACTTGTAAACGTCTAAAATTCTATTCAGGAAAGACACACTGTGTTTTTTTGGCTGACTGACACATGCGGAAACCCATCACCGTTGCTTACGAGCATCTAATTCCATGTCCCCCACCTACACGTGGAAATTCCGGAGATAGATTGTTGGAATGGACTACGCTCTCTCTCTCTCTCTCTCTCTCTCTCTCTCCCCCTAGAGGGATGCATACTGCTTACCTAATTCCGGAAAGTATTAGGCGCACGTACTAAAACTTTCCGGAATTAGGTAAACAGAAAAAACACACAAACGTTCGACCTTTGATAGCCCCCCCCCCCCCCCGCGCGCACCTATACACATACACTCACACACCATACGCGCACAAACACACACTGTCTCCGAGCTCAGTGCTTTGCTGGCAATGCTGACTGGACACAGGAACACCTCAAGCTGTTTCCAATCAAATGTAAATTGACTCAGCAGCTCAGTGCTAGTGAGGGGTTCTCTGTGCTGTCTCATTGCAGCCCCCCCGCCCCCATCTCCCCGTGCCTTCTCCCTCCCCCACTCCCGCCCTGCCTTGGAAGCATTAAGTTTGCTTTGATCGCAGCAAAGCTCAATCCATTAAGTGACCAGATCACAAAGACAAACCAGAAGCACACTGCTAACCCTTGGCTCCGTCACTCAAAAGGAAAGTTATTTGGAGCTGAAAGGAGAGGGAGTTTCTCCTGGCGTCCTGGCCAACAATTCCCTCTCCCACCCCCCACTATCAATGAGTGGGATCCTGCTGAGCAAATAGCCCTTACGTTTGCCTGTAAAATAAAAACAGTCTCTATACTACTCGACAGTAAGTACCAGCGATCTCCTCTCTCCAAAAGGGAGAGAGAGAGCGAGAGAGACAGACAGAGACAGAGAGAGAGAAAGATAGTGAGAGGGACAGTGAGAGACAGAAAGGGAGAGAGAGAGAGAGAGAGACAGAGCGAGAGTGTGTATTCCATTCCGGTCATTGGGCAATTTCCACGTGTAGATGGTGTACACACATGTGGAGCTGTCAGTCCACTTTGGATACTCTTAATAATAATAATCCTTGCATTTGACGTCTCAAAGCGCTTCACAGAATATACTGTAAAGTGAGCTGACTGTGTATTTTGCAGACAAGACACACATGTCAGATGCCTGGCTCACCCAAAACACTCTCCACAGATCATCTTCAAGGAAGCTGCCCCCACCCCCACACCCCCAACTCCCCATACATACAGTTTTACAGCACAGAAGAGGCCATTCGACCCATTGTGTGTGTCTGGCTCTCCGAACATGCTAGTTCAGTCCCACTCTCCCCCCCGTGTGTGTGTCGGTGTGTACAAACGCGTGCACATGCACATGTACATCGGTGAACACGAGTGTGTTAGTGCGTCAGTGTGCGCGTGGTTATGTCAGCATAAACATAGGAACAGGAAGGGGCCATTCAGCCCCTTGTGCCTGTTCCGCCATTCTATAAGATCATGGCTGATCTGTGCCTCAACTCCAATTATCCGCCTTTGCCTCATATCCCTTAATAATAACTCTTGCAATTGATATCGCGCTTTTCACGTCTTCTCGACGTCTCAAAGCACTTCACAGAATAGACTGTAAAGTGAATTGACCGTATATTTGTGGGCGAAACGCGGCAGCCAATTGTTTTGTTTTGGAGGGATTATTATTAGGTGTGTGGAGTAAGGAAACTTGCCCAAGGTTTCTCCTGCCTGGAATTGAACCCAGGTGTCTCGCTTGGAAGGCAAGTGCTCTAACCACTGAGCTGCAGGACTCCACAATATTATTATATCCCTTAATACCCTGATCTAATAAACATGTATCCACCTCAGCCTTGAAAATGTAAATGGTTCCAACATCCACAGCCTTTTGGGGGAGGGAGAGAGTTCCAGATTTCCCCAAACTACCCTTTGGGGGAAAAACTGCCTCCTGATTTACCCGCTTTGTGTTATTGGCAAAAGCTTCTCTCTTATCTTCAGCTTCTATCTTGTTGGGAACAAAAGAAAAGTGGGATTCTTTTCCTCAACATCATGGTAAGCAATTGCCTGACTCAACCTAGTGACCAGCAAGCAGTGAGAAATTGGTGAGGGGGAGGGGGATGGGGGGAAAGGGGGAGATGTGAGCATACGAACAAAGGTCTGATTGTTTCAGAGAGAGGGAGAGACATAGCGAGAAAGAGGGAGACGTAGAGAGAAAGAGAGGAGAGAGAGAGACATAGAGAGAGAGAGAGAGAGAGGGAGACAGAGAGAGAGGGGGGCAGACATAGAGAGACAGAGGGGGAGACATAGAGAGAGAGAGAGAGGGAGGGAGACATAGAGAGAGAGAGAGAGAGAGAGAGAGAGAGAAAGGGAGACACAAAGAGAGAGAGGGAGGGAGAGATAGAGAGAGGGGGAGACACAGAGAGAGAAGAGAGAGACAGAGGGGGTGGGTGGGTGGGGGTGGGTGAGTTGTGAGCATTCATATTGAGAAGCGCATTGTGCGGTTAGGAACCCTGGTGCGTTACAATAATAATAATCCTTGCATTTGATACAGCGCCTTATCGCGTCTTCGAGACGTCTCAAAGCGATTCACAGGATACACTGAATTGCCTGTGTTTTGTGGAGAGCGGTGTCCCACACACAGCCATGGACTGGTAGTTAGTGGCTGTCCACTGGACGCCATAGCTGTGGTTGGGGGGGTGGCGGGGGGTGCACAGAGACAGCTCTGTAACCCGCTCCCATTGTTTACAGAGTTTCCCACGAAAAAACTTCCAGTCGGGTGAATCGTCCTGAGCTTGGGAGAGGAAACGTCCCTGGGATGCGGGCTTGCTTGGAGTCAGCCCTGCCAAGGAAAATACCAGGCGCGTGGAAAACTATCTAGGTCACCAGCACTGCCTTGGCTCTGTGCACTGTTGTTTTATTTAAGAGAACGGCGCCCCTGGGACTCCGAAATTCCTCCTCGCCTGAGCCTTCGGACCGCAGGCGCATTAACATCTTAATGCTGTGCGTTTTTTACGGTAAAGCGCTCCATGTGATGAATGCTCCCTAAATACGTGGGAGTGGAGACTTGTGGTGTAATGGTTGGGAGTCCTCGCCTCGCAAGCGAGAGGACCCGGGTTCAACGCCCAGGCAGGGCGAAACCGTAGGCAAACCTTACTCCACACACGCACACCCAGGGGCCTCTGTTGACCTCGCATTGAGTAGGAACCCAATCCGGTTGTTCAGTCGATTGGCACTGATCGCTTTCCGGGCGTAAAAAAAAGCAATCAAACTGTTTGCGGGACGCTGCTGTCTGCAATTTGCTGCTGCGTTTCGCCCGCAAAACACTCAAGTCAATCCACTTTACGGTATATTTGCGAAGTGCTTTGTGACATCTCAATGACGTGATGAGGCGCTATAGCAAATGCAACGATTATTATTATTATTATTAATAACCTTCTTACTCGGAGGCACGAGTGATACCAAGTGAGCCGCAGGCTGACACCTGCCCCGTGATTTACAGCGGCCTGTCGTAAAGCGGCCACAGGCAGACATTCTGGCGGGTGATATAGTTTTAAACAGTCTGCCTGACATCCTCTCGGAAAATGTGAACAAACTTCTCAAGCGATTGTAAAATATAAAGAGGGAGGGAGGGGTGGGGAATGGGGGCAGCGGGGAAAGGGTTAACGGCGTTCACAAAACTCGGAAAAGCGAGTACAAAGAGTGGAATTTCAGAGTAAAGTTTGGCAAGTTTGTGTCTCTGATGCTAAACCATTGGCATCAATCTCCTCCCAAGTGTTATTTAGCCCTGTTTCCACCCACGTACAGTATTTATCGAGCGATTATTATGTCATTTTCTGTGATACTCTCTTATTTTCTAGCTGGCCGGCAGCCAGACCTCAGAACCTCGTGCCCATCACATCAAGTCTATACGGTCAGAAGTGCATTCGGATTAACCCTTTCTCTGCTTCCCCTTGCGGCGTCCCTTAGTGTCGTGGTTAGCTCGCTCACCTCGCAAGCGAGAGGACCCCGATTCATTCCCTGGCGGGACGAAACCATGGGCAAGTTTGCTTACTCCACACACACGCCCCTGTTTACCCAGCAGTAAGCAGGAACCCGGTTGTTAGTCGATTGGCGCCTTATCATGTCTTCGAGACGTCTCAAAGCGCTTCACAGAACATACTGTAAAGTGCAGTGACTGTATATTTTGTGGGCAAAATATGGCAGTCAATTGCGCACAGTAGTGTCCCACAAACGGTCGTGGATTGAGTGACCAAATTATTATTATTTTTTTTGTAGGGATTATTACCAATCCGCCGATCAACTAACAAATGGGTTCCTACCAGATAAACAGAGGCGTGTGGAGTAAGGAAGCTTGCCCAATGTTTCGCCCTGCCTGGGAAGCGAACCCAGATCCTCTCGCTTGCGAGGCGAGTGCTCTAACCACTAAAGCTACAGGACTCCAGAAGTCTGTTCCCAGCGGTCCTCACGCCAGCAGATTCCGGGAACTACACAGACCGGACCGGACCACCGACATGTTGGTTTAGTCTACCGGGGAAGATTCTGCACCAGGATTAAACCCACATGTCATCCGATCCCATCCCAGCTCTGAACAAACACACACAGCGACCAACCCAAACACGACGGCTGACAGCTTTTGCCAACGAGAGAAAGCCTTCAGTCTCGTCCCCCACCTCCCACCGGCCCCCCCCACCCCCCACAGCAGCCTCCCCAGCTCGTTGTACTCAATCCCTCTCTCTTTGTCTCTCTCTCTCTCTCCATACAATCCAGGAAAAAACACTGATGACCCCCCACTACTATAAAAATTATTATTATTATCATTATTATTATTATTGCTTAAAATAATAATCGCTGGAGTCGGTTTCAGCCAGGGTAGTTGGCAGAGACGAACACATTCCAACCAGCGTCTGTGTGACAGAGATCAGGGGAAACTTTCTTAAATTCAATCTGAATGTGGAAACCTTTCACTTTTGAAGAAACTGTGGGGAGGGGAAAGAAATTCGGCTTACAAATTAAGGCCGGATTCAAGGCTTTTCCAAAATCCTACATCATAATAATAATAATCAAGTGCTTTGAGAAGTCCTCTCGACGTGAAAGGCTCTATATTAATGTATATTGCACTATAATAATCATAATAATCTTTGCATTTGCAAGGATTATTATTATTATTTGATTGAGCATTTTATTACTTTGTCAAGACATCGCAAAGCACTTCACAGAATATTCTGCAAAGTGGATTGACTGGATTTTGTGGGAAAAACCCCGGAAGCCAATTGCTCCACAGCAGCGTCCCACAAACAGTCGTGGGTTGAAGTGACCAGATCAAATATTGTTTTATTTATTTGGGAATTTTACCGTGAAGTGCAGTGACTGTGTGTTTTGTGGGCGAAACGCGGCTGTCAATTTGCACATAGTGGCGTCCCACACGGACGGCTGTAAATGAACGATTTTTACTGGGGGTGGGGGGGAGGGGGGAGGTGGAGAGAGAAGTGTGTGGGGTGGGGGGGGGATTGTTGGCTGGGACACTGGGAGAGGGAGTCAATTTATATTCGGAGAGCGGGGCAGCTCTGATTTGGCCCCGGTTGACCTGGGCTCCTGGGTGACCAGTTTACCATGTCGCTGTCCTCGTTGTCTCCCCACTAGTCACCCTCAAAATCGGACAAAACAAATTGCCTTTCACGGGATTTGCGAATGAAAAGGTTTCCTTTGTTCGACCCAAACTTTATTTGCATTTGACCTCAGCCTCTTTTATACAAACTGACTGCCTGTCGTTGGGAGAGAGAGAGAGCGAGAGAGAGCGAGAGAGAGAGCGAGAGAGGAGCCTGGAGGGAGGGAGACTGTTATAGTATTTACTACACACAGTTTAGCAACTTCATGCCATACCATACACACCTATACACACACACACACACACACGTGTCAGCCTGTCGCCTCTGAGTCAGAAGGTTGTGGGTTCAAGCCCCCACCCAACATGTCGCGACTCGGAATCACATGGACTAAGCTGACTCTCCAGTGCAGCGCTGGGGTGGGGGTGGGTGTTGCATTGTCGTCTGCCTACTCTGGTGGACGTTAAAAGTTCCCGCCCCGCTATTCAAAAAGAGAAGGGAGTTTCTCTCTCCCAGTGTCCAGGCCGACAAGCCCCACCCCCCCCCCCCCACCCACCCCAAATAAAAATTGCTCACTCAATCCCGCTGCTGTTTGTGGGGACGTCGCTGTGCGTGTTTCGCACACTTTACGGTATATCCTGTGAAGCGCTTTGAGGCGTCTCGACGACGAGATAGGGCGCTGCATGAAACGCCAGGGTTATTATTATTATTATTATAAACATCATCTCAAACATGGCGTGTACGTTGGCAAAGGTGCTCAAAGCATCACTTGGGTACAGAAGCATCTCCGAAACACCTGCATCCCATTAGGATTAGGCTCCACGGCCAATAGCTCGAGCTTTCAAATCCACGTAGTGTTTGTAAGTCTTGAAGCCGTCAAAGGAAATTGAAAGAGATTTGTTTCTCCCTTTTTTCCTTTTTGCCGATGTTTTAACTTGGAAGCGAAATCAAAACACAACAACAGCAATAACAACAACAAACAAGACCAGGGGGTAACACCCTGCGGATTCTCACCGGGCGCAGGTGCAAGTACAATTTACACTTAATTACAACGCCGTTCACGTCAGGAGGATGTCTCAAATAATAATCTGTGCGTTCGATACAGCGCCTTATCCCGTCGTTGAGACGTCTCAAAGTATAGACTGTAAAGTGCAGTGATTGCGTATGTTGTGGCGAAACCAGCAGCCAATTTCTGCACAGCAGCGTTCCCCACAAAACAGCAGTGAAATGAGTAAGTGAGTGAGCGAGTGAGAGAGAGAGAGAGTGAACGAGTGACTGATTAATCTCGTCCTGTTATACGTCTACAGTATACGA
This sequence comes from Callorhinchus milii, assembly GCF_018977255.1. NCBI lineage: Eukaryota > Metazoa > Chordata > Chondrichthyes > Chimaeriformes > Callorhinchidae > Callorhinchus > Callorhinchus milii. The sequence goes on from NW_024704749.1 coordinate 22,326,286, forward strand.
GAAAGAAACACGGCCCTTCGAGACGTTCCTTTAACAGCCGGCCTCGGTGGGGCGGAAACGCTGGGTACTTGCTCGTGTTTCAAGGCAAACATTTGAGTCTGAGACAGCAGGAGTGTTGGGACTCCCACTAAACGCCAAAGTCTGCGGCTGACGTGTTTTACTGTAGGTGACACAGTACAGATGGATGCAATCTTGCACGATTTACATTATTTTACGCACGGCAAATTGAAAGCACATTGGGATATCCCCCCTTCTCGCAGTCGCACAGTCACACATCGCAGGCTCTAGCCTAAATGGTTAACAATAAACATCTTTGCTTTATTAACTGTCAGACCTGCCAATGGAAACCCAGTCGAGTTGATATCAATCATTATTTTCCTATCATACTTTTTCAATTTCCCTAACATGTCCCACATGGTGAGTCGTATTTGCCGTGTCAAAGTCAGGGTTATACAGGGAGAGGCAACAGGGAGAGGCAGCATGGATTATCTGAGCAGGGACAGACTGAGTGAGTCACATCGCCTGTGAGAGCACTTTTCTTTGCTTATGTAGCTCGACGCCTTGCTCACTCCTTCTCTCCCTCACATCCCTCCCTCTTTCACTCCCTCACTCTCCTCTCCCTCACTCCCTTATTCCCTCTCTCCCCCTCTCCCTCATTCCCCTCTCTCCTTCACTCCCGTCTCTCTCTCCCCCCTCACTCCCTCTCCCCCTCTCTCCCTCACTCTCCTCTCTCCCCCTTTTCCCTCTCTCGCTCACTCCCCCTTCTCTCCCCTTTCCCTCTCTCAACCTCTTTCCCTCTCCCCACTTTCTCTCTCTCCCTCACTCCCCCCCTCTCTCTCCCTCTCTCCCCTCTTTCCCTCTCTCTCTCCCTCACTCCCCTCTCTCTCTCCTTCTCTGCCCCCTTTCCCACTCTCCCTCGCTCCCTCATTCGCTTTCTGTCCCATCTTTCCCACTCTCCGTTGCTCCCCTCTCTCCCCGTCACTCTCACGCACAGACACTTCCCGAGCGTTACTCAGTTTGGAGAATTTGCCTAATGGAGAGTTAACAGCCACAATACCCACAGTCACTGCATTTTACACTCGTCCTGTGAAGCGCTTTGAGATTTCTTGGAGTTGTGTGTGTGTGCGCGTGTGGGGACCATTTTGCTCTACACAGGAACAGGAGGAGGCCATTCAGCCCCTCGAGCCTGGTCCGCCATTCTATTAGATCATGGCTGATTTACACCTCGACTCCATTTCCCCGCCTTTGCCCCGTATCCCTTGATACCCTGACCTACAAACATCGATCCACCTCAGTCTTGACAATTTCAATTTGATCCACGATCCACAGCCTTTTAAGAGAGAGACAGAGAGTTCCTCTCCAGCAATGCCAAGTACTGTTCACTAAAGCTCAGTGGCATCTCTCCCAGTGTTATAGAAACACAGCAGGTATTCTGTAGCGAGTGTCTGGCAGGCGCCCATTTGAGGATAAACACCAGAAATCACAGTCACTTCAGAAAAAAAAGCAGGAGCCCCCAGGTTACAGCATTGATTTGGCTCAGTTACCCTGTGTTGAATTGAGCGCTAAACGCTAAAAGCTCTCGCTCAACACCCGTTCCTTTTTTTTTCAGGTGACATAACTAATCTGTGTTAATCATTAATAATAAGCAATTATAATCCATAAATATCAATCCAATAAATATTATATAATGAATGAGAGCTGTTGTTGTTGTTGGGGCACGGAGCAGTCCGGGTTGGTGGAGTTTCAGTCGGGCGAAGGGGCAAGGCTGTAGAGGGCTTTAAAAGTCAGGATGAGGATTTTAAGCTCGATCTCCCTGAGGGATGGGGTGCCAGGGAAGCCGGGCGAGGGTGGGGGTGATGATGGGGGTCACGGAGCCTGGCGCGGGAGAGGTCGCGGCTGCGGAGTTCCGAATAACTAGAAGCTTGTGGATTGTGGAACAGATCACCAGCAATAGAGACCTCTGGCACATAACTCGCCTTGCGCTCAATACAGCCTCCAGCACCTCACCACTACCCTACACCCAGTGGGGAAGGGAGGGAGGGAGGGGGGGGGTTACCACCTCGCGATGGAGTCCAGTCCCTATCTCAATGCCACACTGTTGTAGTCTGGTTTATTCAACAAATAGCTTCCAGAACCGTGCCTTCAGCTGACAGAAGCCAGGCTCGCTGGTAAATCAAAGCCGCCTGGATATCGGGTCCACAGACCTTTTTTTGTTTGTGTTTACGTACAGCCGGTCGTCATGGAAATTAAAAGAGCGCCAGGGCTTTGTGTGGCTACAAACCCATGCTAACGTCCCCGCTCCACTCACTGCCCCTGACGTCCACGCTCCGCGGGGCAGGTTTGAAGGTAAGAGGAATCGGAGGTGGAGAATCACGCACACCATCACACAGAGCCTTTCACACTGAGAGAAACGACTCCAAGCCCTTTGCAGAATGAGATGAGACAGGAATTAACGGGAATAATTATTATTTATAATAATGACAATAGTTATTAATTTTTCGCCCACAAATATACAGTCAATTGACTTGACAGTGTATCCTGTGAAGCGCTTTGAGACGTCTCAAAGACGTGACAAGGCGCTGTATCAAATGCAAGGATTATTATTATCTCAAAGTGCTTCACAGGACTACTGTGAATCAAAGTGACTGTGTATTTTGCGGGCGAAACGCGGCAGCACAATTACGCGCAGCGAAGTCCCACAAACAGCCATGAAACAAATGACCAGTTTTATTTGGGGGATTGTCGACCAGGACACCGGGAGAGAGAGAAACTCCATTTTCTTTTCCAATGGCATCGGGGGATCTTTACCGTCCACCTGAACAGACAGACGGGACCTTGGTTTAACGTCTCATCAGAAGGGCGACTTTTTTACCCTGTAAAATCCCAAGCACGTTAATGAGGAGGTAGATAACACTGGCCAGGCTGCCCCTCACAGCCAGTCTCTACCCCTCACTGCGGATCTCTTAGCTGCTGCCAAGCACTGAACAATACATAGTACTTGGGGACGAGTGTGGTGGGGGGAGTGAGAGCGAGAGAGACAGAGAGAGAGTGCACACACCCGGGCTCAGAGAACAGATGGCAAACACGGTGATTGCAAAAATACTGTGCGCAATCGTCTGCCGCGTTTCTTCCACAAAACACAGTCACTCCACGTTACAGTATATTCCGTGAAGCGCTTTGAGACGTCTCAACGACGTGACAAGGCGCTGTATCAAATACACGGGTTATTATTATTATAGCAAGTCAGTCGGTTAGCTCATCCATGGGGGGGGTTGGGGGGGGGGGGGAGTTAAAGTTAAGTGTTAAAACAGAGGGAGAAACAGTGAATGGAACTGAGAACCAGCGAACACATGGACATTGTGTGAGGAGCAATTTTAACGCAACGTACACAGGACGACCGAAAAAATCGTGATCCCATTACAATGCTAACAAGTTCTTAAAGAAATAATGATATTTTTGTGTTTTTTTTAGATAATAGAGTAGAGATCGCAACTTTTCGGTCACCCTCGTGTAAAAAAAAAGCCCGCAATGATGCTCTCCTATTTGACTCAAGGTTTTTTTTTGGGGTGGGGGTGGGGTTTGCCTTCTCTCTCTCCTTCCCCCCCTTATCATTTTTTCCGAGAATTGTTTTTCTTTCTCTATGATAAGCACAAAAGCTTCTCTGATTTTTAAAAGACAGATCAACGCTATAAGGATATCTAAGTGTGTGTGTGTGTGTGGGGGGGGGGGGGGGGGGGGGGGGGGGGGGGGGTTGAGAGGGAATCTTGCTTATTTTCTTAAGTTGCTGTGATTTCTGATGTTTATCCTCAAATCCTCAATCCCCAGAAACTCTGGGGTCTCCTTTCTTTCTCTCTCTCCCTCCCTACCCCCCACCCCCTCCCTCTGCTGAAAACTCATCCATTCTAAACACCATGACATCTTCATTTTAAGCAGATTGCATTTTTCCAGGCTGATGTCAAAAGGCAGGGGTTTCCAGTGAGGGGGAGGGAGAGAGAGAGAGAGGAAGGGGGGAGAGAAAGGGGGGATTTGCCAAGAATTAAAAGTGTGAGGGAGGGATGGAGGGAGGAGAGAGGAGGAGGAGAGATGTGGTTGTGTGTTCCAGTAGTTATGGGTGACGTGATTCCAACTCTGGAGAATAGCTCTCTTTTGCAGCCCTTCCCACCTTGAATGTTGGTGAAACTCACAGAGTTTTTTTTTGGGGGGGGGGTGAGAAAGAGCCCTCACCCCCCCCAACACACACACACACAGAGCCTGGTGACATCTCACTCAGTCCAGCCTCACACACACACACAGAGTAGAGAGAGGATCTCTCTCCAAACAGAGAGAGGGATACAGAGACACAGTGAGCTCCCTCTCTCTCTCTCTCTTTTTCACTCCTTTTCTCTCCTTCTCTCTCTCTCTCTCTCTCTATACTTTCTCCGAAGGATGAAAATGAAAGCTTGTGGCTCTCAGCACAACATGCCAAGGCGATACTACTGGGAGGCTGGATTGCTAGGGAACTGCTTCTGAGTCAGTCAGTCAGTCAGTCAGTTAGTTAGTTAGTTAAAGTTAGTTGCAAGTCTTTTTTTTCACAGACACAGCCACAAAGTTTGACAAAGAAATCTGAAGTTAATTCCATCCCTCCTGCCCCCTCTCTCTCTCTCTGTGTCTCTCTTTCTCTCTGTTTCCCCACATCCCAAGACCTTTTCGCTCCTGATAAGAGGCAGCAGTTTAAACCCACCATCAAAGCTGTTTATTTTGGCATCTTTTTTTTGTGTGACTGCTGTAGACTGATACACCCCTGAACATCCAGTGCCTGGGACTCTGCTGCAGCCAGTGATTTACAGTGATTTACACAGTGATAGAGAGAGAGAGAGAGACACACACACACACATACTCTGTCTGTCTGTCTCTCTGTCTCTCTCTCTGTGTGTGTCTTTGCTGATATTCAGCCCACAGGCGATTACAGCCTTTCACACGAGCTGTTTAGTCTTAAAAACAACACAGAAGCCAAGGCAATCAGGAGGAGAAGCCCTGACACGAGACACCAGCAAAGCCGGGTAAGTCAGACAGACAGACACACAGACACACAGACACAGACAGATCCTCAGCACTTCACTTCACTCTCGTTTCTCTGTGTATTGCGCTTAAATCGCTTTAAATGTCAGGAATGGGGGAATGGGGGGAATGGGGATTGAGAGGTCATTCAAGCACTGGATAACTGCATTTGTTATTGTTGCTATTACTGTTGTTGGGAACAGTAACACCGCTCTTCTCACTCTTCTTCCTCAGTGTTGATGATGTTCAAGTGTTCCTTTAAATACATACAAACTGTGGGGGGGGTGTGGTGTGTGTGAGGGTCGGTGTGTGTGTGTGTGTGAGGGTCTGTGTGTGTGTGTGTGAGGGTCTGTGTGTGTGTGTGTGTGAGGGTCTGTGTGTGTGTGTGAGGGTCTGTGTGTGAGTGTGTGTGAGGGTCTGTGTGTGAGGGTCTGTGTGTGTGTGTGAGGGTCTGTGTGTGTGTGTGAGGGTCTGTGTGTGTGTGTGTGTGAGGGTCTCTGTGTATGTGTGAGGGTCTGTGTATGTGTGAGGGTCTGTGTCTGTGGGTGTGTGTGAGGATCTGTGCGTGTGTGTGAGGGTCTGTGTATGTGTGTGAGAGTCTGCGTGTGTGTGTGTGAGGCTCTGTGTCTGTGGGGATGTGTGTGTGAGGGTCGGTGTGTGTGTGTGTGTGTGAGGGTCTGTGTGTGTGAGGGTCTGCGTGTGTGTGTGAAGGTCTGTGTGAGGGTCTGTGTGTGTGTGAGGGTCTGTATGTGTGTGTGTGAGGGGTTGTGGGTGAGGGTCTGTGTGTGTGTGTGATGGTCTATGTGTGTGTATGAGGGTCTGTGTGTGTGAGGGTCTGCGTGTGAGGGTTTGTGTGTGAAGAGGTGTGTGTATGTGTGTGTGTGTATGTGAGGGTCTGTGTGTGTGAGGGTTTGTGTGTGAGGGTGGGTGTGTATGTCTGGGTGTGTGTGTGTGAGGGTTTGTATGTGAGGGTCCGTGTGTGTGTGAGGGTTTGTGTGTGAGGGTGTGTGTGTATGTGTGTGTGAGGGTTTGTATGTGAGGGTCCGTGTGTGTGTGAGGGATTGTGTGTGAGGGTGTGTGTGTGTATGTGTGTGTGAGGGTCTGTGTGCGTGTGGCGTCTGCGTAGTGTAGAGAGGGTTTCATTTGTGCTTAAAACCCACAACTTTTTAACCCTGTGAGGTCTGTGATGAAAGTACCACCAGAGCCAACGGCATGTGTTGTGTTAATGTGCAGCAAACACACGAGCCGAAGAGACTCCTGTCCAAGTTTCCGAACCGGACTCAAAAAAGAGTAACGGAATCGGTAGCGAATCACTAGCGAATGAATCAATCGCTTTATAACCTGCCCTGAAGCTAACACTTTACATTTTGTGCCTCTCCCTGGGATCACTGAGCCCTTGGGCTTTGTCGGCAGCTTTGAAGTTTTGACCAGTTTCCGTGCACTTATTTGCAGCTTTGTTTGTTTGCAAATGATACCCTTTGTTGCACAAATCAGTGGGTGTGTAACGAAAACGACAGAGATTAACCTGTGAGGCGAATGAACACCTTTTTTTGATTATTACTATATATAAGAAAAATAATCAACGCAATAATAATAAATCCTCGCATTTGATACAGCGCCTTATCACGTCGTTGAGACGTCTCAAAGCGCTTCACAGGATACACTGTAAAGTGGACTGACTTGCATTTTGTGGGTGGGTTATTTATTTATGCGGTTTATTTAGGAAGGATTTAGTGTGTGTGTGTGTGTGTGTGTATTTTTTTTAGGGGGTAGGGGTGGCTGTGCTGAGCTGTGTTTGGGGCTGAAGGTTTTTTTTTGTGTGTGTGTCTGAGTTCATAAAAATTGGAAAGGTTGGGAGTGAGTTGGCTGTGGACAGGGTGGTTTAATGAGGTGCTAAAGTATGTCAAGAATGGACAGACCGCTGGGACTGAGCTCTGTTTGGCTGACAAACACCCCCAGACCCCCACCCCCCCCCTTAAGAAAGAAGGGAGGAGGCCGATAGCTGTTAGCCCCTTTGAGCTGCAACATCACAATAATAAGAATAATAAATCCTTGCATTTGATACAGCGCCTTATCACGTCACTCAGACGTCTCGAAGCGCTTCACAGGATATTTAGTGAAGTGGAGTGACTGTGCGTTTTGTGGGCACGCAATGTTCTTCCTCTTTGTGTGTGGATCCGTACGTGAGCAAGCGTTTGATTTTTATCCCCGAGAGGTTGGTTTTACTTTACACTGGCCTTGGCTCACACACGCACAGACACACACGCGCACAGACACACACGCACGCGCACAGACAACCACAGGCACACAGGCGCACAGACACACACAGACACATACACAGACTGTCTGGCTCACCGCTGAACCACACCAAATACTGAGCGAGAGACACAGCAGTGATTACAGCCGAGCTCATACCCACAAAGCAAGGTACCGGGGGGGGGGGGGGGGGGGAGAGGAGCTTGTGGTGTGTGGGTGTGTTGTTGGGGGGGGGGGGGGAGAGAGGGGGGAAATCCCTAATCTCATTATTTGTCACAAAGTCACACTAATGTTTGAGAACTTCAAAGAGAGGGATCGGGTTACTGTATCAGACATCTCCTAATACAACTCGTCTCTCTTCCCCCCACACTCCCCCCCCCCCCCCCACACACACACACACACTCACATTCCCCTCTCCCACGTGCACACACACATACTCCTCTGTCCCACGCACACTCTTCTCTTTCCCACACCACATACACACACTCCGCTCTGAAACACACACACATACACTCCACATCTCACCCCTTCAACACAAACTCCCCATCGCCCCCCCCCCCCCACACACACACACACACACACACACACAATTCTCCCCACACCCCCTCCCACCACACACACATGTACACACATATGAAGTCAAGGCAAAAGTTTGGAAACGTTAATTCCAAGCAGAAACAGCAAGCCACCACCCCCCAACCCCACCCCACCCCACCACCCACCCACGTCCTCCCCAGGCACTAAGGGAGGGGGATGGGGTGACAGTTTGCTCCTGAATTCTCTTTATTTCTGGTTGGCGCAGAGACGGAGATTTGTTAACCCACGGCTGCCAAGTCTAGCCTCACGCCAGCCAGTACAGGCACATTAAACGCACACACTCACACACACACACACACAATAACGAGGTAGAGCTCAGCTTTTCACACTGTCTTAAATAAACTTGTAAACTCGTTATTATTTTTGGGAGGAACTGCACTGAAACTGGGCAGAAAGTCGGCACATGAGTATAACAGGGTCTCTCTGTGAGAGCCATCAATCCTCTCAGGCTCAGCCTTAGGGCCTGAGAGACTGACACTTGGCTTCTGTGGGCCAGCCAGCCACTGTGTACCTGTTGCGGTGTGGGCTAATGTTTATCCTTCGAGCTCTGGCTTTGCAACAGATGGACCTTATCCACTGCCAACGCCATAAATCTCCCCCTTTCCTCCCCACTGCATCCCCCCCACCCACCCACCCACCCCACCCCCCGAAACTCAGGGCTGTCATACGTGGAGTCTTTTAGTGTTGGGGTCAGCGCACTCGCCTCGCAAGCGAGAGGACCCCGGGTTCGATTCCCGGCCGGGACCAAACCTTAGGCAAGTTTCCTTCCTCCGCACACGTGCCTCTGTTTACCCAGCAGTAAGTAGGAACCCAGCTGTTAGTCGATTGGCGGATCGGGTGGAGTAATACTCCCTCGAAAAAAATTGGTCGCTCAATCCGCGACGGTTTGCAGGACGCTGCGGTGCGCAATTGGCTGGTGCTTTTTGCCCATAAATTACACAGTCACTCCACTTTCCAAAACATTCTGTGAAGCGCTTTGAGACGCCTCAATGATGCAATAAGGCGCTATATCAAGCGTTAGCACGGACACGACAACTGACCTCCTCCTGCACTGCAAACTCACTGTGAAATGAATGTTGCGCTATTCAGATGGTAACCATTACACCATTTCATAAAACACTTAAGTGCCAGCGCTAAACGGGTAAACACAACTAACTGAAGGAATCAGCTTTATGCAAACTAAAGACTGGGCCGATTAAAACCGGATGGAGTTTTCGATGAGGGGAGTGTTGTGAATTGCAGGATACTATTATTATTATTATTAACATCAGACGTCCATTATTGTAATCATTATTATAATTTAACAGGCACGGAGTCCCACCAGAGATGAGTTCTCTGTGGCAGGGCTCTGTGCCACCCAGAGATTGCAAACTCTGACGCTCTTGAAAGTGGAAAGAATCACCTCATTGTTTGCTAATTATTCATGGAGTCCCATAGCGTAATGGTGAGAGTACTCCCCTCGCAAGCGAATGGAACTGGGTTCGATTCCCGGGCAGGGCGATACATTAAAGCCAAGTTTCCTTACTCCACACTCCACTGTTGATTGGCGGATCGCTTTCCGGGTGTAATAATCCCTTCCAAATAAATAGATAAAAATAATAATAACTTGGTCACTCAATCCACGACTGTGGTGGATACTGCTGTGCGCAATTGGCAGCCGCATTTCACCCACAAAATACACAGTCACTACACTTTACAATATATTCTGTGATGAAATTTGAGATGGCTCAACGATGTGATAAGGCGCTGTATTAAATGCGAGGATTATTATTATTACTGATAGTTAGGGTGATAATTCTTGTTCGCTCTCTCTCTCTCCCTCTCTCTTAGTCTCTCTCTCTGTCTTACAGAGAGAAGCCTCGTCTTGACATAGGTTTTATTTTCCCATCTTAAAATTTTAAAAGGTTTCACAAAATCCCATTCCCATGCAAATCTAACCCCCAATCCCCTGCTCTTTCCCCCCACCCTTTTTGTGCCAGTGCTCCCCTCACCCACGCTGGAGCTCTTCACTCTACCCCCCTCACCCCACGCCCCCCCCCCCACTCTATCCCCCTTCGTATTACTTTTACTCGGGAGCTTATAGCCGCCATGTGTCATGCTCCAGCACTATTCCCAGACTCACAAAGCCAACAGCTGTAGAATGGGAGTGTGGCGTGGATCAGTTCAGCGCTCGACTGGCACTGGCTCACGTTGGGATATTATAAATATTGGCAGAGCAAATGCAGGGAAATGCAAATGCAGGGGGCCGCAGTTGGACGCATCAGATTCATTTCAAAGCAGTGTCTATTCTCAGGCTCTGTTGCACAGCCAAAGCAGATCAGTGTTGGCGGGACCTTCCCCTTACAGGAATCAGGCGTCTTAAAACAGAAATACTCCGGAATGCCATCCACATGATATGTGGGCTCCAGCCAAACAGTCTTCTGACCTTGCATTTGATATAGCGCCTTGTCACTCGCCTTATGAGACGTCTCTTTCAGGAAACCTGCCCAAGGTTTCGTACCGACACGCCTGGGAATCCAACCCAGGTCTGGGGCAAAGACTGGGACCGTAAAGTCCCCTAAACCCAAAGCAGCTGAATCCCATTACAAGATTACCTTGACATTGCTAATCCCGTTTCCTTTTCCCATTGAGAATCAAGTGCCTACTTCCAACAGCAGCTGCCGTGGTGTGCAACAGCAGACACGCAACAAACAGTGTGAGAGAAAGATGGTTCTCATTAATTATGACTTTTTTTTGGACCCTGAAAACCAACTATTCCAACAATGTGAACAGTAAATTCAAGCTGGGCAATATCACAGAGGAGAGAGATTTTCTTCCCCTCCCTCTCATTGTTACTAAGTATGCTAATAATAATAATATAATAATAATAATAATAATCCTCGCACTTGTAAGGTGAATTCTCATGTGTTTTCCAGGATTTCGAATTCAAGATCCTCATCCTCACCTACAAGGCCATTCACGGCCTTGCTCTCTCCTACCTCTCCGACCTACTATCCCCCTACCTACCTGCCCGTACCCTCCGCTCCTCTGGCTCCGGTCTGCTCCACATCCCCCGCACCAACTGCCCTACCATCGGTGGTCGGGCCTTCAGCCTCTCAGCCCCGAGGCTCTGGAACTCTATCCCCAGTGCCTTCGCCGCTTCCTCCCTTTCCTCCTTCAAGGCCGGTCTCAAGACCTTTCTCTTTGACCGTGCCTTCAGCTCCCCTCTCGACTCTCTACCCCCTCCTCGCTCCCTCCCTTCCCTCCCCTCACCCTGACCATTTCCCCCCAATGCTCGGGTCCTGACCCAACTGTACAGCGCCTTGGGACGTCCTCCCGACGTGAAAGGCGCTCAATAAATGGAATCTTGTTGTTGTTGTTGTTGTTGATTTAAATTGATGCTCTCTTTCAATAATAATAATAATCATTGTATTTGATACAGCGCCTTATCACGTTGTCATCGAGACGTCTCACAGGATATATGTAAAGTGGAGTGACTGTGTATTTTGTGGGTGAAACACGGCAACCAATCACAGCAGCGTCCCACAAACAGTCGTGGATTGAGTGACCAAATAATGGGTGTAACTCTCTCTCTCTCTCTCTCTTCCAACAGAGGACAGGAAACCAGAGCGTCACCATGAATGGACTTATCCTGTTGATGCTGATGGCGTTGTTTGACCTGGTGGTCGGAGTTGGGGTCAGGGCTGCGATGGGGGAGGGGAAGGAGCAGCCCGGCCATGCCCCCGCCCACGCCCCCGAGGAGGAGGAGCCGAAGCTGGTGTACGGCGATGCCCGGCACAGAAGGGCGACGGGCGCGCAGGATGGCCAGTGCTCCTACACCTTCATAGTGCCCCAGCAGCGGGTCACGGGCGCCATCTGCGTCAACTCCAAGCCGGAGTCGGTGGCCGGCAGCCTGGTGGAGAGCAGGGTCAACAAGCAGGAGATGGAGGTGGTGACCAGTGAGCTGCTGAAGCAGAAGAGGCAGATCGAGATCCTCCAGCAGCTGGTGGAGGTGGACGGCGGAGTGGTCAACGAGGTCAAACTCCTGCGTAAGGAGAGCAGGAACATGAACTCCCGCGTGACTCAGCTCTACATGCAGTTACTGCACGAGATCATACGCAAGAGAGACAACGCCCTGGAGGTGTCCCAACTGGAGAACAGGATCCTCAACCAGACCTCGGAGATGATGCGTCTCTCTAACCGCTACAAGGATCTGGAGCACAAGTACCAGCACCTGGTCTCTCTGGCCAACAACCAGTCCAGCCTGATCGCCCGGCTGGAGGAGAGGTGCCAACTGCTGCCCGCTGCACACCCAGTGCAGCCCCCGCCCCCGCCCCCAAAACACCCCGTCCACCAGATCACCACCAACGAGATCCAGAGAGACCAGAATCACCAGGAGCGGCCGCAGCTGGTACAGAACCTGCCAGCCTTCCCCTCCAACGTGCCCATCACCAGCACGCCGTCCGGTAAGACAAGACACAGGGCCATTGTGCCAACGAGAGGGGTGGAGGGTGGGAGGTGGGGCAACGGGGGATTTGGAGTCACGTAGCGAAGTGGTTAGCGTGCTCGCTTCCGGTTTCGATTCACTCTCGGGTCAGGGCGAAACCTTAGGCAGGTTTCCTTACTCCACACGCCTCTGTTTACCTGGCTGTCAGTAGGAACCCGGTTGTTAGTCGATTGGCGGGTCGCTTTCTAGAGGGCAACGATCCCTCCAAAAGAAAAAAAATCGCTCACTTCAATCCACGACTGTTTGTGCGCAATTGCCTGCTGTGTTTCGCCCACGAAATATACAGTCACTACACTTTACGGTATATTCGGTGAGGTGCTTTGAGACGTCTCGAAGACGTGATAAGGCGCTATGTCAAGCACAAGATTATTATTGATAGACTTGCCTTGGGGAGTGGGGGGGTGAGGGGGGAGAAACTGATTGAATGTTATTGGTGCCGAGCGGGGTGGGTGGGGAGTGAACTGGAGAGGGGAGGGGGAGAGGAGAGGAAGGGAAGCCCTCCCACTCCCCCGCCCACCCCTACACTCCCCCCGGTAGGAAATGAAGAGGTTCAGCAGCATTTAGAGAACACATTGCATGGCTGAAAGCCAATTTCACTCCAATCCCAATGCAGAATAATATTACAACACAAACAACGTAAATTCTTATATAAATAAATGGAAATCGCCCCCCCCCCTTCCCCCCCAACCCCCCCCTCTCGTCCCCAGACAGACAGCACCTGTTCCCTTGAAATCAGATCTCCCGTTAACATTCTCCTGTTCGGTGCTGGAGGTGGGGCGACACGGGTATCACAGGACAGAGGTGTCGTGATTCCGCTGAGGCGTGAAGGATTTATCAGGCATCTTATTACAACTCGACGTTTTTATCTGTTTTTTTAAAAAAAAGCACGGAGAGAGGTGAAGTGAACATGTTTTCACTCACTCAATCATTTGCACACACACAGCATGCCCGGATGTATGGACAAACACACGCACAGTAACATACAAACACACACTCGCACACAGAGTGGAACTCATGCCTGAAAACACTGGTTAAAGCAGAAGTTTCCTTGCTCTACACACACACACGCCTCTGTTTACCCAACAGTAAGTAGGAACCTGATTGCTAGTCGACTGATGGATCGCTTTTCCAGGGGTTAATAATCCTCCCGTCCAGAAAATGTGGTCACTCAATCCACGACTGTTTGTGGGACACTGCTGTGTGCAATTGGCTGCTGCGTTTTGCCCACAAAATATACGGTCACTACCCTTGACAATTTATACTGTGAGACGACTCAACGACGTGATAAGGCTCTATATCAAATACGAGGATTATTATTTTTATTATTATGACACTGTGAGCTCGAGTCCCTGAGGTGGATGAATTCCTCCCATGAATCCCAAGCGGAGTTTTGCCGAGAGTCTGCCCCTAACCCTCTGTCTCCCAGGCCTGGAGCTGACAGCCGCAGCCCGGGATGATGTGTGTTCGATGTTCCTGTGCGTGAGACAAGGGCCAAAACACTATAGAGCCAAACTGCATCAGGTCCAATCTGCCACATGGCATCACATCAGCCAACACACCAGAGCTGGATAATGAGGCTTCGCTTCTGTCCCACGGCAACGGCCACGTTCGGAGCATACAACAGGTTATTGTTGTAGGAAAACCAGGCTTCTCTCTCGCTCCCCTCTCCCCCACGCTCCCCCCCTACCCTTGGCCCCTCTTGTGTTATTCTGGTCTTAATTAAACATAGATTTATACGCAGTATATTAAAGATAAAACACCAACCAACAACTCGACATCCTTAAGAGGCAGAAGCACCAAGACACCAACACACCCCGTTACGTGGTGTCATAAACCGCTCTGAGATGTTGCTCCAACCTCCGCTCCCCATTCTCAACACCCCATCCCTCTCTACCCCACTTCTTCCCTCTCTCACCCCCACCCCCTCTCCCGCCGCTGTGTAATCCATGATAATCTCCGGCCTTTACTTGAAACCTTTTGCGGCAAAGAAACAGAAGCCAGATACCGCACAAGACAAGTTCCCACCACCAGCTGTTGCTATGTTCCTTGCAATGTTGAGTGACGTCATTTTAATCCTCGTCCAAAATCCATCCCATTTAACTCTTTCGAATAATCTACTGGGTTTCAGTCCCTGCGAACCTCCCCCCCACCCACCCCACCCTCATCCCCATCCCCGCTCCCTCGACCTCCCACTCCCCACTCTCAAAGCGCCAAGGATGTGTAATCAAATCGTTTCGCCCGCAAAACGCACTTCATTTTACAGTCTATGCTGTGAAGCGCTTTGAGACATTTCGATGACATGATAAGGCGCTAGGATTATTCTTATTGCTCTAAATCAAAGCATAGCTCATCTCTGGCTTTAAGAAGTTGAAAGGCTGTTCTGGTTTCTGTCTCAACCACTTGTCTTGATCGGGCGTTCCATGTTTTTAATAACCCTCGACTGTTTGTTATGTGGGGAAACATTACCACAAATGGCTGTGGAAGCCAAGCCCACAGCAGAAGCAACTGGAGAAAGACGTTGAGAAAGAAAGAGCAGGGTAATGGGATTAGAGTAGAGACTCCTGGGTGGGTGTATGGGGTGGTGGGGTGTGGAGGGGGAGAGCGAGCACCAGGACACACAAGATGGGAGGTAAATGAGCAAAGGGAGGGGATGAGGCTTGACAGCTTCAGTGGAGGAAGCGAACACCAGCACAAACAAGACTGGGGGAAAAGTGCAAGGAACGGGATTAGAATAGAGAGAGCTCCGGTGTGTGTTTGTAGTTGGGGAGGGAGGGGGCAAATGAGCACTAGCACACACGAGAGCAGGGGAACAACAACAACAACTTGCACTTATATAGCACCCTCCAGGCAGGGGAGCATCTCAAAGCGCTTAAAATGGGGATCAGAGTAGAGTCGAGAGCTCCTGTGAGAGGGGCAGAGTGAGCACCAGCACACGCAGCAGGCCGAATGGCCTCCTCCTGTGCTGTAAACATTTTATGATCCTGTTTAGAATTCAACAATAAATATCACAAATTTCAAAATAAGCAGTTCCAGATCAAACTATTTAAGTGCAAATAAAATAAAATGTGGTTTGGTTTAAATCCCTTTTCCCTGAAGTAAACTGAGCTCACGTGTCTCAGTGCTAACATTCGCGCAGTCTGTTCCCTGAGCTGATCTGTGGGCAGAGAGAGAGAGAGAGAGTGCCCCGCGAAGAGGTTCGGATACTGACATTTCCCAATGTTTCCCATCTAACATCCAACCTTAACAACATCCGGAAATTTGGCACTTAAAAATTGTGATCATACTACGATTAATAATAATCTCTTAAAAAGTTTTCCTTACTCCGCACACACGCCTCTCTGTACCCAGTTGTAAGTAGGAACCCGGTTATTAGTCGATGGCAGATCACTTTAATGGGGTAATAATCCCTCCAAAAAAAAACATTTAGCCACTCAATCCACGACTGCTTCTGGGACACTGCTGTGCGCAATTGGCTGCTATGCCGTTTTGACCACAAAATATACAGTCAATTCACTGTACAGTGTATCCTGTGAAGCGCTTTGAGACGTCTCAACGACGTGATAAGGCGCTGTATCAAATGCGAGGATTATTATTATTAATAAACAATAATCCTTACGTTCGCCAGAGCGCCTTTCGCTTCCGGAGGACGGCTCCAAGTAACAATAATAATAGTCCTTGCATTTGATACAGCGCTTTATCATGTCGTCGAGACGTCTCAAAGCGCTTCACAAGATATACTGTAAAGTGGAGTGACTGAGTATTTTGTAGTGCTGTGGGATCTTTAACGTCCACCTACATGGGTAACTGGGACCCCGGTTTAACGTTGCATCTCTGTCACAGCCCCCAGCGCTGTACTGGAGCGTCAGCCGAACTGTACGAGTTCAGAATCCCCCGACACGTGCGAATAGTCCCCGATGTCACTTCCTGGGTGCTGTGGAGGAAGTGGGCGACATCAGCAGCGACCCAGGAAACATCCGGACCTTTTGTACTTTGTTTATAACATGGCCTCCCAAGACTTTGGAGCCGCGCTACTGATGGCGTTACAGTGCCCTGTACAATTAGAGCTGGTTAACAGGACCCCCAAAGTCTGCGATTATTGTGTTCTGGTTGGGAGTTTTATAGCCTCTTAATGTCTGGTTACTAAAATCCATTAACTACTGTGTAAATCAGCTGCAGTTACTTAATGGGAGGGCAATTGGTGTTGCCAATACACACTACCCAGGCAACGTAAAAGCTTTAACTAGAGGAACACACTGGTGGAAGCCCAATAAATTCATGCAGCCCGCCAGTAAAACACACCACACCACACTCTCCTGACACTGGGGACTTGGACCATCTAATCAGCGCGGGGGTAATAAATAAAAATAATTATGTGGTCACTCAATCCTCGACTGTGCGCAATTGGCTGCCACATTTTGCCCACGAAATACACAGTCAATTCGCTTTGCAGTAGAAACTCTTCTGTCAAGCGCTTTGAGAGGTCTCGAAGACGTGATAAGGCGCTATATCGAATGCAAGGATTATTATTCTCATTCTTATCAATTGGGGCCAGACTTTTAATAAGACTTTATGAGTATGAGTTATGTCAAACTGCAAATCGCGGTTTATCCTTTGAGACTTCTCTGTGACATGATAAGGCGCTATATCAAATGCAAGGATTATTATTATCAGAGTGGGCAAATGCGAGGCGAGGCTGTGGTGGGGGGGGGAACGTATGGAGAATCAGCCAAGTTTGTAAACTCAAAGCTATAACATGGGGACTCGAGCCTGCGTGTGAGATTCTGGATGAGATTTTGAGGGGAGTTAAACAGTACGTTCTTTCCTTCAAATGAGACATTAAACCGAGGTCCCATCTGTCTGTTCGTGTGGATGTTAAAGATCCCATCGAGCTACTTGAAAAGAGAAGGGAGTTTCTCTCTCCTGGTGTCCAGGCCGACAACCCCACCAAATAAAATTGGTCGTTCGCTGTTTGTGGACCCTTGGCTGTGCGTGGGACGTCGCTGTGCGCAATTGGCTGCCGCGTTTCGCCCGTAAGACACACAGTCATTCCACTTTACAGCATATCCTGTGAAGCGCTTTGAGGCGTTTCCACAACCTGATATGACGCTGTATCAACGGCGAGGATTATTGTTGTTCTAACATTGAAGATGGCGCAGAATTGGTTGTGGAAAGGTTTGCAGGATCGAGGAATATTGGGGGGGGGGGGGAGAGGAACATTAAATGCCACTCACACCCACGACACATTCAGAAGCTTCCGCTTTTCATTGTGTATCTAAGTCTATATTTTACATTACATTATATTATATTACAATTGCTGTGCGCAATTAGCTGCTGCGTTTTTCCCACAAATATACAGCCAATTCACTTTACCGTATATCTTGTGAGGCGCTTTGAGACATCTCGAAGACGGGATAAGGTGCTATAACAAATGCAAGCAGTATTATTGTTATAGTTTCTATGTAAAGCGAGTAAACCTGTACTGCAGCACCCTCCCTTGTAGAGTGTGTCTGTAAGTTTAGTCACGGAAACTCCAGAAAATGCCTCTCTTTCGCATGTGGTTGTTTATTTGGTGAAGGCTACTGGCGAGCACATACAACAATGCACAGCAAAGGTCCAGCTTCCCGGGGTTTCCTCTGCAACGCTGGATCTTTAATTAACTGGAAAGCTCCCTCGTGCTGTGAGCAGATAGTTTACAGCCTATTTCAAGCGCTCTGGGACTCTAACCCGTGTGAAGGGAGCTATATAAATGCAAGTCGTTGCTGCTGTATTGTGCCACGCAGCTCATATAAAGTCACATAAAACCTGGAGCTAATCAAAGTGGATTGTTGCAAGGGTAACGAGGGAGGGAGAGAGAATTTGGACAAGCGAGGAGGAGGAGGGTCACATCACCCGTGGCCCAGTTTCTCTCTCTCTCTCTCTCTCTCTCACGCACGTGCCTCTGAGTCAGAAGGTTTTGGGTTCAAGTCCTCATGTTGAGCTAATAGTCTAGACTCATCCTCCAGGACCGAGCTAGTGCGGAGGTGTGCGAATTATAAGGAAACTTGCCTTAAGGTTTCGCCCCCTGCCCGGGAATCGAACCCGGGTCCTCTCGCTTGCGAGGCGAGTGCCCTAACCGCCACGCTAGGGGACTCCACAGTAGATGGTGTGAAGCGCTTTGAGACGTCCTCCCAATGTGAAACTCCCTGAATCAAATGTATGGATTATTATTATTATTATTGCTGTGGTAGAAAGCAGCAGGGCTGTTTGAACCTCGCGAAAGGTTCACAAATAGCAGCCTGAGGAATGACAGGTGCAATTTCCTTCTGAATTCAATCACTACCCTTATCAGAGGCCCATCTCGAAACAGGCCACGGCCCCAATTTTATTAATAAAAAACATCATCCTTCCACTTGATATGACAGCCTGATCATGGCGACGAGACGTTCTCAAAGCGTTTCTCAGGACTTTGTGGGAAAGTGTATAAACGGTCGTGTGAAGCCAGTGATGGAGTTTCTTTTTATTTTGGAGGAGGTTCTTGAAAAGGAAGAATTTGCAGGGCTGTAGGTTAAGAGCAGGGGTGGGGGGGGGAGTGGGACTAGTTGGTAGCTCTTCCAAAAGAGCCAGCACAGGCACGATGAGCCGAATGGCCTCCATGAGATTCTCCGGTTCTGTGATTCTCGGAAATTATTTATGTCTCATCACATAGGGACTCTCAGTTTTGACAATATAGAATAATCCCGATGAACGATAGCGAGTCTGTGGGGGTTGGGGGGGGAAGAGAGGCAGAGTTGTGTAAGTTTAGAGCCAGAAACAGAGATATAATTTGATTAACGTGCTCTGTGATCTGCCAGCTTGCCGTCAGGCTCCCTGTAAATCTCCTGGACTTTGCAGCGCGAAGCTAAAGAAAACAAGCCTTTCTCCACATATGTTAAAGCAATCTCGCCAGGGCCATGGCTACTGCACACACACTCAGGCACTCGGTCAGTCAGTCAGTCGGTCACTCTGTCTGCCTGTCTGTCTCTCTGTCTGTCTGTCTGTCATGGGAGGTTTCACTGCATATGAAGTAAAACATTCTAATAATAATCCTTGCATTTGATATAGCGCCTTATCACATCATTGACACATTTCAAACCACTTCACAGGATAAACTGTAAAATGTAGTGACTATAATTTGTGGGCAAAACACGGCAGCCAATTGCACACAAAGAGTTGTGGATTGAGCGGCCACATTTGTTTTGTGTGGAGTGATTATTACCCTGGGGAAAGTGATCCAACAATCGACTAACAACCGGGTTCCTACTTACTGCTGGGTAAACAGAGGCGTGTGGTGTAAGGAAACTTGCCTAAGGTTTTGCTCTGCCTGGGAATCGAACCCGGATCTTCTCACTTGCGAGGCGAGTGCTCTAACCACTAAACCTCGGGTCTCGCCAAAGGTAGACAGAAGTTAAAAACAAAACACACAGAGAAAGAGGAGACTGATGTGAAAATCATAATAAATCATCCTCACATTTGATCACTTTATCGTAACAGACACCAGCCAGTTTGCGCACAACAAAAGTCCCATAAACGGATCGATTTTATCTGAGGGATTGTCGGCAGGACACCGGGAGAGAGACGGAAACTCTGTTCTCTTTGAATAGTGTCTCAGGATCTTCAATGCCCACCTGGACTGTTACGAACAGAACCTGGCTTTAGCTTCTCAAATGAAGGACAATTTGAGAGTGCAACTCTCTGTTGTCAGTCGATTTTCGGATCGCTTTCTGGGCGTAATTATCCCTCCAATAAAAAATGTGGTCACTCATTCCACAACTGTTTGTGGGACACTGCTGTGAGCAATTGCTGCCATGTTTCGCCCACAAAATACACAGTCACTACAATTGACAGCATCCAGGGGTTCTGAGCTGGGGCGTCAGACTGGGCTCTGGTAACCTGTATTCACCACGGTTCGTCAGGTTGTCGGTCAGAGATGTTAACCAGATGTTCTCATTGCAAGTCACGGAGCTCTGTAACCGCAACACTAATAGCGAGCTCAAGGTCTGCCTGACAAAGCTTTGGTTTCCCCCCCCACCCCCTCCTCCCCTGCCTCCCCCCCCCCCCCCAGCCGATGTCTCCCGGTCTGCGGGTGAGTGTTGTTCTTGGCTGTAGTCTGGGAGCCGCTGTCCTCCCCAGCCCGGACACTGCAGCAGCCAAGACAAACCGGCCTCCCCCTCTGCTGGGACTTCCTCAAACAGCGCTGACAGCCTCACGAGACCCATGTCATTGTGGATCAAGTATCTCCTTCTGTCAGCAGATAGTCCACCCCCCTCCCCCCCCCTCCCCCACCGTGCAGACACAAGGGCAGATCAAGCGCTCGCTCACACCAGGTATCGGCTTTATGTGTCCTGGTCGTGGACTGGTGTAAAGGTCATCAATTCATCTTGGGTGGAGGCGCAAGGGAGGGGAGTGAGGGAGAGAGGGGGGGAGGGAGAGATAGAGAGAGGGTGGGGAAGAGGGAGGGAGGGAGTCAATTACTCGGCGTCAGGCCGGTTTAGAGATTGAACGTTTTTCCGTGCGTCCAATAACTCCAATCAAAACACAAAGCCACTGACTGCTCCATTAACAACCCAAGGTTTCCAGTGAGTCAGCGTGAGGCTCGCCCACACTCACCCCAGGGCCGGCCAAGATACACAGCGAAGCTCCCACCGTCAGCAAAGCCTCTCCTGACACCCACCCACCCACTCACCCACTCACCCCACCCTCCGAGCCCCCGTCTTCAGTCAGCGCTGGTCCTTTATCATTGCGCTTCCTGAACTGGCTGCCGCGTTTGGCCCACAGAAGACACAGTCACTCCACTTTACCGTATATCCTGTGAAGCGCTTTGAGACGACTCGACGACATGATAAGGCGCTGTATCAAAGGCAAGGATTCTTATTATTAGATTATTATTATTATTTGCCCGCACACTGGAGCCGGCTTTGCTGGTGAGAAAGGAACTCCCCGCTCCCACACCATCACCGCGAGGCTCTCACTGCAGTTTAAAGGGAAGGTCCCACCGCCAGCACCAATGTGTGTCCGATTCCCTTGAGATGCTGCTATAACCTTAGCTTCAACTCATGACAAGACTTTCCATGTTCTCACTGCAATGCCACCCTCCACGAGCGTGTGAGAAAATATCTCCGCTGACTCCCCTCCCCTCCGCCCGACAATCCTGAACCGTTGCTTCATCCCACGCTTATCACCACTTTACGGGAATAATCTTGCATTGGTCAGAGTTTGCGCCCTCTCTCCCCACTCTCTCTGTCTCTCAACCCAACTAATAATAGTAATAATCCTCGCATTTGATACAACACATTGTTACAGAATATACTGTAAAGTGTAGTGACTGTATATTTTGTGGGCGAACCGGGGCAGTCAACTGCGCACAGCAGCGTCCCCACAAACAGTCGTGGTTTGAGTGACCACATTTTTTTTTGAGGGATTATTACCCCCGGAAAGCGATCCGCCAATCGACTAACAACCGGGTTCCTGCTTACTGCGGGGTGAACAGAGGCAGTGCGTGGAGTAAGGAAACTTGGCTAAGGTTTCGCTCTGACCCGCCCGAGAATGAATGGAACCCGGGTCCTCTCGCTTTGCGAGGCGTGTGCGCTGACCACTGCGCTGGGGGGGCGGGGGGTCTCCACGATAAACACACACGCGAAGGTGCTCGTCGCAAAGGTGTTGTAAAACGCTCTGTTGTTCCCCAGGGCCGTGGACGGACTGCCTGGAGGCCTTGGAGGGTGGCCAAGAGGCCAATGGGATCTACCTGCTGAAGCCAGAGAACACCAACCGCCTGATGCAGGTCTGGTGCGACCAAAGGCACGACCCGGGCGGCTGGACTGTCATCCAGAGACGCCAGGATGGGTCCGTTAACTTCTTCCGCAACTGGGAGACGTACAAGGTCAGACAGGCAACGTTCGTGCGAAACCAGAGGCTTAATTTGGGGGGATGATAATATTAATAACAATGATAATCCTTGCGTTCGATGTGGCGCCTGATCACGTCTTTGAGGTGTCTCAAAGCGCTTCACGGAATATACCGTAAAGTGGGAGTGGCTGTGTATTTTGTGGGCGAAACGCGGCAGCCAATTGTGCACAGCAGTGTCCCCACAAACAGTCGTGGATTGAGTGACCACATTTTCTTTGTGTGTATATATATATATATATATTCTATTCGGCGGGCGGTGGAGGTGGGGTGGGGGGGAGAGGGAGAGCGTATTGTCAGGCAGGATGCTGAGAGAGAAGCTTTTGGGGATGAGCTAACTTCAAACCCGCGATGTTTGCTGTAGCAGCTTGCCAAAAATAAGGTTCCCCGCTTGATTTAATCCGTAAATTTAAAACCTGCCTCATTGTGTGCACGCAGGGACGTAATCTTTACAGCACGAACCGAGAAATAAAAAACCCTGCGGACCACATACCTATAAATCACACTCACTCTTAACACCAGCCAAAGGAACATCAGCACATCAGCACATCAGCGACTGTGTGTGTCTGTGTAAGGAGGATAATTGAGGAATGAGACGAGCTGGAGGTTGGAAGACCTGCCTTTGTTATTCTTGTTTCTGGGTTCCCGGCGGGCAAATTACATCGAAACGCTGGGCTTTTGGGTTCAAATTGAATTTACGTTCTTTTAGCTCACAGTCTGGGCTGATGCTCCTATTCCAGGGCTGGGGGGAGGGGGAGAGCATTGCATTGTCAGAGACTCCCGTGGAGACATTGTAAAGAGGTCCTGTCTGTGCCCCCCCCCCCCACTCACCACCCCACCACCTTCTCCCCCTCCCCCACCCCCGTTCAGGCAGATGTTAGAGATCCCGTAACTCGAAAAAGAGAAGGGAGTTTCTCTCTCTCTCTCTCTCTCTCTCTCTTTCCCCCAGTGTCTCGGTTGACAATCTTACGTCGTTTTGATAGAAAAACTGAATGGGACTCGGGTGAATGTATGACTTAAGCAATTATACAAATAATTTACGACTTAGGCGAGTTTTACTGTAGAGGGTGGTGTTGAGCAAGACTCCACTGCCATGTTTTGACTATATAAAAAAAAAGTCACTACACTTGATGCTAATTCCCTGTGAAGTGCTTTGAGACACTGGGACAAGGCTGTGCCCAATTGGCTTATGTTTATCAATCCTGTAAGCACCTAATGAAATACATTGAACTGAGTCCCATTCAACCCCACAAAATGCACAGTCACTCCTTTACACTGTATCCTGTGAAGCACTTTGAGACATCTCAACGATGGGAGGAGGCGAGGTATCAAAATGCAAGAATTATTCTTGGATATATTTGAGATATTTTGGTGCGATAATAAAAACAACAATAATAGTAATCCTTGTTTTTGATTAAAGGCCGTAGGCTGTCTTCGCGACGTCTCAAAGCGCTTCGGGAAACTATATTGCGGGTGAAATAAAGGCAATTCCCGTGTTTTGTCGTCCCACAGCAAGGCTTCGGGAACATTGACGGGGAATACTGGCTGGGGCTGGAGAACATTTACTGGCTGACCAGCCAAGGCAACTACAAGCTGCTGATCACCATGGAGGACTGGCAAGGCCGCAAGGTCTTTGCGGAGTACGCCAGCTTCCGCCTGGAGCCCGAGAACGACTACTACAAGCTGCGTGTCGGACGCTACCACGGCAATGCCGGTGACTCCTTCACTTGGCACAACGGCAAACAGTTCACCACACTGGACAGGGACCGGGACGCTTACACAGGTAACACTCTCACCCGGTCTCCACGCTCCGCTTGAGGGACGATATCTAAACGCGTTGAGTATTTGCTGTTGTTGTCTACGTTGTATCAAGCTCCGTGTCCCCACTCCCCCACCGCGCCCCCTCGCTCAGCTCCACTGTCTCCTCATCCCCCCCAGAGGATCGAGTTCAAGACCCTCCTCCTCACTTTTAAAGCCCTCCACACTCTCGCTCCCGCCTACCACCGTCGCCTATTAAAACATTACGAACCTGTCCGCTCCTTCCCTCCCCTCGGTGGGCACTGCCCTGCTCCATGTCCACCGCCATGCCCGCTCCACCATCGAGTGTCGGGCTTCCAGCCTCTCTGCCCCCCCACCCTCTGGAACTCCATCATCCTGGAGCCCCTCCGTCTCACACCCTCCCTCACCTCCTTCAAGGCCCGTCTCAAAACCTTTTTCAACTCTTTTGTGTCTCCACAGGGAACTGTGCTCATTATCAGAAGGGAGGCTGGTGGTATAATGCCTGTGCCCATTCCAACCTGAACGGGGTGTGGTACAGGGGGGGTCACTACCGCAGCAAGTACCAGGACGGTGTTTACTGGGCAGAGTTCCGGGGCGGCGCCTACTCTCTCAAGTCCGTGGTGATGATGATCAGACCCAACCCCAACACCTTCCACTGAGAGTGAGCTCCCCACAGCGAGACCCCACCACCACCCCCCCCTCACCTGCTCGGCACACACTGGCCAAGCCAAGCCAGTGCCCGCCCGGCTTCACATCACCGTCAGCATCGACGGGTGCTTCGTTCTTCAACAGAGAGTTGGGGAGGGGAGTGGGGGGTGGGGGTTGGGTTAGGAAGAGAAGGGGTGGAGCCGGAGTCTAGGGACAATATTGGTCAATGTATTTATTCCAGTCAAACTTAAGAAGAATCCATAAACCATGTAACAATACACCAAACCATCTCTGGAGCGAGATTGTCGACGCTTGCAGTTGTGTCTGAACTCACAGCCCACCCTGTGTTTATTTAGAAGGTTCCTTCTCAAGTCCTGGTGTTAAACAGGTCTTCGAGGAACAGCTGGTGGCACTTTTATAGATGACTGGGTGGGGGGGATTGGAAGCAGAAAAGCAAGCAGTGTAGTGGCTCTGGCTACCAATTCCCATTAAAGCCATCAGCCCAACACCCCCCCACTTCCACCCCCCCCCCCCAACCCCGAAACAGGTAGCGAAAGGTTGGGGCATTGTGCGTCTGAAGCTGGGGAGGGTGTGGTGTGTTTGTGCGCGCGTGTATTTGCTCTCAGCTCTCTACCCCCGAAACTTTGGAAGGCCCTTTTTCTACCCCTCCGTCTCACCCCCTTTCCATCCCCATCTCGCGCCTGAAGACCTTCCTCTTCGACCGTGCCTACGGTCACCTCCCCCCCTGACTTGGCAAGGGGTGCTGTATAAATGCAAGTTGTTGTTGTTGTGTGTGTGGGGGAGGCGGGGGGAGTGTGGATTACACCAACTAACGTGTTCTGTTTGTATAATCGCGACGCAGGGAATGAGATCTGACCCATCTATGTGCACTGACTCAGTGTACAAGAGTGGTTAGTTCTGAGCATTTCCACAGGATTTCTCTCTCTCTCTCTTTCTCTATCTCTCTCTCTGTCTCTTGGCTGTAACATTCGCCTGGTCCCAAGTGCTTCCAATGTGTCAGCCATTGTATTTGTTAATCAAAAGTAATAATAATAAGCTTGAATGAACACTCACTGGCTTGTCCATCCTGATTAAACCTTCTGAATAGACCGTCTGAAACCCATTGCGTAAAGAACCCAGCTAAGTCTGCACAACCAGTAAAGAGGGGCGTCGTGGGAGAACGAAGGTGTGTGGGGGGCGGGGTGGGTGGGGGGGGGGGTGGGACAGGGGATATAGAAGAGAAGCAAAATGGTCCCGTCTTTATATTTGTTTGGAAGCGGGGTTACACCGTGAGGGGCAAAAAATCGCGTCAACACTCAAAAGAGTTCGACCGCATCTCTTTCATAACTCAGGGCGAGGAATAAATATCGAACTATCACAGTGGCTTTAGTGAAAGGGAACTCGAGATGGCGGTAGAGAGTGCGCGTGTGTGCGTGTGTGTGGGGTGTTTTGCGGGTGTGTTTGTATACCAGCTCCCAGTTCTATGTCCATTTACACATATACATATATCGTTCAGTCTTTCCCCAAGTGAATAAGTATAGCCCCTTTCCAATGCCTTGGGACGTCCTCCCGACGTGAAAGGCGCTATACAAGTGTAATTTGTTGTTGTTATAGCCTTAAAAACAAACCAATAAGTGTTGTGTGATGGGGAGGGGGAGATGGAGGGAAAGCGGATGTTTAAGTGTCACACACCCTTGTTATTTATAGTTACGGTATTTTATCATCATTTCTCTGTACATCTCTCCTGGGATCTCTACAATCCACTGTAACAGGATGTAAAATACACGTTGTCTTTCCAGTTTTGAGCCTTCATTGTAGATTTACAACACAAAAAAAAATTAATAATAATGATAATAATCCTGAAACTGCATTCAAGGAAAGTGTCTTGGTTTTGAGATTCTTTGTAAACATCGTCTTGGGAAACAAAAGTCGAGTGTAATCTTTTAACTGCTGCAATAAACTTATATTTAAAATATAATGTCCGTCCGCTGGCTTATGTACACACACAAAATGCATTCAAACGAGAGGTAAGATGCTTGGTAAGTCAAGGTAGGAGGGAGAAATTAGCAGTGGATTAGTTGCACAATATTGAACTACAATAATTTAAGGCATTGGATTGAAATCTGTGCCTGTGCTATTTGTAGGTTGTTGCTATGAGAAATTGGCTGCCGTCCTGATTAAACCCTGGCTTGTATTTGCTCTCAGCCACTACCCACCGAAACTTTGGAATACTCTCTCTCTATCCCTCCATCTCGCCTCTTTCCTTCCCCATCCTTCAGGTCGTGCCTGAAGACCTTCCTCTTCGACCGTTCGCCTACAAAATACACAGTCACTACACTCTGCAGTAAAATTGCTTTGAGACGTCTCAATGACGAGATAAGTCCCGTAGCGTAGTGGTTAGTGCGCTCGCCTTGCAAGCGAGAGGACCTGGGTATGATCGATTCCCAGGCGAGATGAAACATTGGGCAAGTTTCCTTCCTCCACACACCTGTTTATCCCGCAGTAAGTAGGAACCCGGTGGTTGGTCGATGGGTGGATCGCTTTTCCGGGGGTAATAATCCCTCCAAAAAATGTGGTCGCTCAATCCACGACTCTTTGTGGGGCGCTGCTGTGCGCAATTGGCTGCTGCATTTCGCTCACAAAATAAACAGTCACTCTAACCCTAACCCTAATACTTTACAGTATACTCTGTGAAGCGCTTTGAGACGTTTTGAAGACGTGCTAAGGCTCTGTATCAAACGCAAGGGTTATTATGCTGATAAACTGCTGTACAAAATGAGATTATTACCTAAAAAAGAATAATCCTTGCATTTTAAAGTCATTCTGGGATCGTCAGTCGGCAGACACTTGCCTTCTGTTTTATCGAGGATCACGGCCGGGAATTCTCTGCGGATTTTTAAGCGGCGGAAGAAGGAGAAATAATTGTCGGGAGCTCAGGCAAACGACTTGTGGAAGCCTTTGATGCTTCCTGCACACGTTGTTACAATTTGCCTGCGGTGTGACAGAGAGAGTGCGTCTGTGTGTGTGAAAGAGACAGAGACAGAGAGAGAGAGACAGACGAGCAGACACTCTGGAGATGACACCATGATCAGAGGCATCGCTCACAATCCTACTCTGCTTCTCCACGGAGAGAGAGAGAGAGAGTGAGAAAGTTAGAAAGAGAGAGGGTTACAAATGACAACACCAACAACGCATTTATACAGTGTCCTTCACGCAGTCAGCGTCCCAGAGCGCTTAAAGAAGAGAGAGAGAGTAAAGAGGAAGGAAGAGTCAGAGAGAATGGGAGGGGGAGAGAGAGAGAGAGAGAGAGGGAGGGAGAGAGAGAGAGAGGGAGAGAGAGAGGGAGAGGGAGAGAGAGTGTCAGAAAGAGAGAAAATCAGGGAGAACGAGAAAGGGGGAATGAGCAAATGAAAGAGTCAGAAAGAGAAAGGGGGAGATAGAGACTGAAAGAGAGACAGAGAGAAAAAGGGAGTCAGAGAGGAGAGAGAGAAAGTGGGGGGGGGCGGGTGGGAGGGAAGAGAGAGAGAGAGAGAGAGAGAGGAAGAAAAACAGGAGCGAGAGAGAGAGAGAGAGAGAGAAAAGGGGAGAAAGGAAAAAAAGAAAGATAAACAGTCTGGCTGGCATCAGCCTTGGTAGCGTTTTTTTTCAAAAAGAAACCAGTTTCCAAGTCAAAGCAGAAACTGTGAGAATTCTCCGCTATTCTGCTGCAACCTTAAATTTCAGTGATGGCAAGAAAGAGAGAGAGAGAGAGAGAGAAAGAAAGAGAGAGAGAGAGAGAGAGAGAAAGAAAGAGAGAGAGAGAGAGAGCGAGAAAGAGAGCAGTGGGAAATCCCAGGCTGTTGTGCAGAATTTAAAGGTCAAGATGTAATGGGGGTTGTGGGGGGGGGTGAGGAGTGGGGGAGAAAATTAACCCCACACACAAATATGGAAGGAGCTGTTGGAATTTAAAAGCCTTTCTAACATATTCCAAAAGCTCTGGGACACCACTCTGCATGTGGGGGAGCGACATAAATCCAAGTTGTTTCGTTGTTGATTTGTTCGTAAGCCACATTTTAGAGAGGCAAAATACACTGCTGCTTCAGGAGTCCGTCTGTGCGCTATTTATAAAAGAGTTTCTGCTCTCGCACCGAACCCTGGCTGTGTGTGTGTGTGTGTGGGTGTGGGTGTGCGTGTGTGTCAGGGTGTAAGTTTAGTGCTGACATTTAGGGAGAGAGAGAGAAGCACGGAACACACTGAAAGATCTCATCGAGGAAATATTTCAGGCAACAAAAGCCAAAAGAAGGAGCGAGTTCTCCTCGGAGGCTGAGAGGAGGCCATTTATACATTTGTTCACGTTCTTCAAATGCAGCCGACTCCTTGCGCTCGGGATCAAAGGTTGGAGTTCAGAAAAATGTACCGAGATACAGCTGTGACCTGACCTTAATCAAGACACCACCCAGACTCTGGGGAGCGGAGAGCGAGTCATTGGGATGAGGAACAACTAGACAACATGGGGCTCCTTAACCTCAAACCCACAGACAGCTCGAAATGGAGGTGCGCGAGATGCTGGATGCCATTTGAGAAGCAAACCCAAGACAATTCATAATAATAATAATAATAATCCTTGCATTTGACACAGCGCCTGATCGCGTCGTCGAGACATCTCAAAGCGCTTCACGGGATACACCGTAAAGTGCGGGGATGGTGTCGTTTGTGGGTCAAACGCGGCGGCCAGTTTTGCACGCAGCAGTCACCCACGAGCAGTCGCGGAGCGAGTGACCAAATATTATTCGGGGGGAGAATTGTCGGTCGGGACAACGAGGGAGAGAAATTCCCTTCTCTTTGCGAACAGCGCCGCGGGATCTTTAACGTCCACCCGAACAGGCAGGCGGGAGCTCCTGTAACGTCTCATCCGAAGGACCGGTCTTGAATCCGAATTCTATAAGAGACACTGTTTCTCCCCCTTCCCCCTCCCCCCCCGCCCGCCCGCCCCCAACCTCTGCCACCTTACCCTGCTGGCAGCTGCCAGACACCCCAGAGACATGCTGATTCCCCCCTCTCTCCCCTCCCCACCTCCCCCCTCCCAAAATTGGGAACAGACGTGCAGTTGAAAGTGTAGAGTTATTAACGTCGAGGCTACATTAAAAAAGGAGCAGGGCACCGGGGCAAGGAAGCAGCCCCACAACATCCAGACATAACCAGATGTTTCTGCTCTCAGTTTGTGCAACAAAACCAGTCTTTATTTTCCCCATCTCCATCCAGGCAGCAACAGGCAGCCCCCAACTCCCTCACTCTCTCCCCCTCCCCCACCCCCTCGCTCCCTACCCGGGGAGTTGGAAATGGGGAAGGTCAACGGTTAAGCATTTTAATGGCGTTGCGCTCTCCTGGATTTCCCACCGGAGGGAGGGTCTGGGGCAGACAGACAGACCCTTGACTCCTATCAATCACCAAACTCACAGCCAAGGAATCATTCGCTCCTGTGTCTGGGAGAGAGAGCGCCTGAGTGGCGGGCAGGCGGTTACAGACAGCCACGGTGCAGTGGTAACCCCATGCCAGTCTGCCTGCCCGCTCCACAGTGTGTCTCACAGCGACAGGTCAGGGGCACCCGGGCCTCGGCAATTTCATTTAAGGAGACACAGCCTTCAATTCCCTGTCCTTCTCTCAAGTCCTGATCAGGTTACCTTTGATGTCCATCTCCCTCCTTCCTTCCTTCCTCTCTCTCTCTTTCCTTTTTATCGGTTTTCTCTCTCTCTTTCTTTCTCTGTCTTTCTCTCTCTCTCTTTCTTCTTCTCTCCCTCTTTCTTTCTCTCTCTGTCATTCTTCTTTCTTTCTTTCTTTCTTTCTTTCTTTCTCTCTCTCTCTCTTTCTCTCTTTTTCTCTCTCTCTTTCTCTCTCTCTTTTCCTCCCGTGGCGCACTTATCTGAAAGGCAGCAGCCAATCCAACAGAAGTTTAGGGCCGTTAAAGTAAAGAACATGCCCTTTCGCAGCTGTGTCAAATGAGCGTAAGAAATAATCACTGTAAGTGTGATGGTGACTGCGTTTGCCACTCCCCAAGCCTTGGCTCTCGCCAACCTATGCCTAGTGCATCCCTCCAGCGAGAGCGAGAGCAAGAGCGAGAGAGAGAGAGCGCATTCCATTCCAACCATCTATCTCTGGGATTTCCAGGTGTAGTTGGGATGCACGGAAATCTCAGTTGGGTTTGGAGACTCTTAAGCATCGGTGATGGGTTTCTACGTGTGTCAAGACACCCAGTGTTTGTTTGTGGGTAAATGTGGCAACTGCTCACACAGGGTCATCATAAAAACAGCGACTGGCACTGATCTCCAGCCCTTAACCCTGCAGCGGCTATCCCTGGGCTACATTAGCACATTATTATTATTATTTATTATTATGATGATGTTATTCCTGTACTCCCTCGCTTCCTTCAAGGTCCGTCTCAACATCTTCCTCTTTGACCAAACCTTTGGTCATCCCCTTGACTCCTATCCTCCTGCTCGGGGTGCAAACCCTTCACTGTCCTCCCGACATGAAAGGCGCTGTGTAAACCCAATTATTTATGTGTTGTTATTTGTGATGGTTCCCTTCCTGCCTCGGTCACTGACCTGAAACCGAGTTGAACCCTAACGGGAAATGGCTGCACAGAAGATCGTTTTTCCCACGGGTCAAATCAGAGCGACTTCCAAAGAAGTAAACACAGCCAGCCGGGAGCTTCAGCAAGGAATGAGTCAGTCTGTAGTGGGACGGGAGACTTTGCTGCCCCCCCCTCTCTACCCCCCCACCACCCACCAGCAGGTCAGGCAGGGCTGAGGTTACATCGAGAGCCAGAAACAGGCAAAAATGTACAATCAGCTGCAGACGCCTGACGCTCGCTGTTGAAGGGATGAAATTGGTCACAGAAAATAGCTACCAACAACAATAACCAGCCTTGCATTTGACACGGCGGCTTATCACGTCTCAAAGCGCTTCACAGACTGTACTGTAAAATACTGTGTATTTTGTGGGCAAAACGCAGCAGCCAATTGGGCACAGCAGCGTCCCCACGAACAGTCGTGGGTTGAGTCACCAATTTTTTTGACGGGGTTATTACCCCCAAAAGGCGATCCACCAATCGACTAACAACCGGGTTCCTATTTACTGCTGGGTAAACAGAGGCGTGTGTGTGTGTGCGTGCGTGTGGAGTAAGGAAACTTGCCGAAGGTTTCGCCCTGCCTGCCCGGGATTCGAACCTGGTTCCTCTCGCTTGCGAGGCGAGCTCGCTAACGACTGCGCTACAGGACTGCACCGTGCGCAGTGCTGTAGATGTGACGTAGACAGCAGTGATGGAGAATCAGTCAGGTGTGTGACAGGGGGAACAAATGCACTGCCCTGAACAGTGTCCTCATGTTAACCCGAGGTGCTTACACAGCTCTCTGCCTTCCTCACACTGAAATGAATCAAGCTTACAAGCCTCAAGTGGCTGCAAGATTCTTAAACACCGTGCTTTACAGCTGTTACACACACGTACGTGTGCTGTTCTCAATCCATCAGCTCCTCGTAAATGACAGTTTATTACACAATAAAATCTCCCCCCTCCCTCCCCACACTCACATCCACTCTCTCCCCCCATTCCCCGTCCCCCGTCCCCCCCACCCACCTCCCTGGGAACCTGATACCGACTGAATCGTCCCCAGACCGAGACGCCAGTCAGCAAATGTGAAGGAAATGAGAGCCATTAACTGGATAGTCAGGAAAACTAAACCCTGGTCTTACACAGAGACAAGCTCCCAGCTGTGCGGGGTTGGGTGGAGGGGTGGGGGGGAGGTTGGCATGTGTATGTGCGCGTGTGTATGACTGTCTCAGGGTGGGGGAAGGAGAGGAGAGGAAAATAAATCACTGGTTTACAGGCCACTGCAGATGGAGAGAGTAATTCTATAATTCTCAATGTCACTGGGGGGCAAGGGTGGGGGTCGAGAGAGCCACTAGCGGGGACCACCCCCCCCACCCCTCACTGTTCACCGCGCTGGCCAGCCAACGGCCGATGCCGGATGGAAGGAATCTTTGCCCCCGAAACGCGACTCGCTTTGCTGATAAGTTTGTTGAACACCAAACCTGAGGATCACCCATTGAATTCCTCCATATCCAACTGTGGCAGCCGCGCCCGATGGCACACCGATACCCTGAGAACGTCATGCCACGGCTATGCCAACACCAAAGTTACGCCAACCCATTGCTTCGCCAAGCCAATTCCCCACCACCACCCCCAAAAAAAAGACAGACGGGGGGTAACGACCGTGCTTTCTGAACAATAGCAAAGTCAACCATCGGGGGCTAAACTGCGGAGTCGTTGCAAGGCGCTGGTGATCAGCAGAGCCCAGCTGACACTTGGGAACTCTCCGCTGGGGACCCCCCTGTCTAGCAAAGAAGCATTTTGCCCCACACCTACTCCTCCCTGCACCACCCACCCCCCACCCCACCCCCCCACTTTGAAAGTGGAGAGGAAGGGGGCAAGGCGGAGGGATCGAGGGAGAGTTCCAGAGTTTTGGGGCGCAGTGGCTGGATGCGTGGCCGCCGGTGGTGGAGCGGAGAGGATGACACAAGGTTATACGGCTGGTCTGGCAACTGAGCGCCGTTTTAGTAGAACATGGAACAGCCAACTTTCCACCCCCACCCCCTCCCAGCTCAGGCCCACGAAGCCCCTCAACAACACATGCCCCGGCTTCCGTGCTGATTCCACGGGCCGTGAAGAGGGAGCAGATAACTTACCCAGGTAGGGGATGCAGGGGACCATGCGGAGGCTGGCGATGTACTCTCGCAGCCGGCTGTAGTTCTCCTCTTTACTGACCAAGTAGTTCAGCTTCTCAAAAGTAGCCTTGTCCTTGCGACTCACCAGCTGCAAAGGTAAGAGAGCAGGCGAATTACCAACCGCGTCGTGGGGACAACCAACGGGCAGCATCGGGAGCACGGCATGTCTCAAAGCCCCCACTTCCCCTCTCCCCACACCACCCCCCAGGGATATCGCAGACAAGAACAGTGATGAGGCATCTCGTACGCCAACCTGTGGCCAAATGGAGTGGAGTCCTGTTAGCTCAGTGGTTAGAGCGTTCGCCTCGCAAGTGAGAGGACCTGATTTGAATTCCCGGGTCAGGGCGAAACCTTAGGCAAGTTTCCTTACACCACACGCATCTGTTTACTCCGCAGTAAGTAGGAACCCGCTTGTTAGTCGATTGGTGGATCGCTTTCCGGGGGTTAATAATCTCTTCGAAAAAATAGTAACTTGGTCACTCAATCCACGACTGTTTGTGGGACATCGCTGTGCGCAATTGGCTGCTGCGTTTCGCCCACAAAACACAGTCACTCCGCTTTACGGTATATCCTGTGAAGCGCTTTGAGACGTCTCAACGATGTGATAAGGCGCTCTACCAAATGCAAGGATTAGTATTATATAATGCGAGAAGACTGAACAGGGTAAGGGTATTTTTTTGGAAACCAAGCCACAAACTAGGGGTGGTGGTGGGGGGTGGGGGGGGGGTGGGCGGGGGAGGGCTTGGGGAGAGGGGGAGGGGATCTCTCTGAGCAAAAAAGAGCCTGAGGACTGAGACATTGTGCAGAGCGGACACACAGACACACACACATACCCACAGGCGAGAGCGGGTCAGAGTCAGGGCTAATACATCAGCCGCTTACTTCACTGCTGGTAAAACAGCATTAGGGATGGAGAAAGGCCAGACACTCGGTCCTGCAGCCGGAGCCAAACGACACATCACATTCTGCTTCTTGAAGCACTTTCCTGCCTCACTGCTTTCCCTCAGCTCAGCAAACTTTTGCCTGTTCTACCAGAGCAACTGGGCTGGAGGTGTTTTCTGGTGTTTTTTTTGGGTGGGGGGTGTGCTAATGCCTGCGCTCTGCTCACCTGGGAGTTAAACACCTTGCACCGCAAGGTGAGCAGAGCGCAGACGTTAGCCCCCCCAAGCCCCAGAAAACTCTCTCTCTCTCTCCCCCGGTGTCCAGGTTATCAATCGCCTACCCACCCACCCACTTAACATCAGTGCCTGTGTGTGTGTGTGTGTTGGGAGCTCAGTGCATGTGTGTGTCCGTGTGTGTCCGTGTGTGTGTTGGGAGCTCAGTGATTGTGTGTATGTGTGTTGGGAGCTCAGTGCATGTGCGTGTCTGTGTGTGTGGTGTGTGTGTGTGTGTGTTGGGAGCTCAGTGATTGTGTGTGTGTGTCTGTGTGTGTGTGTGTGTTGTGTGTGTGTTGGGAGCTCAGTGCCTGTGTGTGTGCAGGTGTGTATGTAATCGGGCGCTCAGTGCCAATGTGTGTATACATGTGTGTGTGTATTTTGGAGGTTCAGTGACTGTTTGTGTGTGGTGGTGGTGGTGGTGGTGGAGTGGGCGGGTGGAGGTTAAAGGCAGGGAGTTCCAGAGGTTAGAAGCGCCAGTGGTTTAGGACAATCATCTCCAAAGCGTTTCTTGGAACAACATTAACTTGAGAGAAAATCAGTTTTGATTCATTCCCTTTAATCAGCGACATGAAGGAGTCAGGTTTGATGTGTTTGTGTTTTCAAGCATCATCCAATTACAGCTCCGAGACGCAGTCGAAACCACAAACAGCTCCCAGCACAAAAAAATTGATGTCACTTTCTCCCAAGTCGACGATCGGTTGCCACCACCCACCCGACTCCCGGACTCCCACTCACCCGCGAAGCAATTTAAAGAGAACTCTTGCGGCCTGGTTGGGGGGGGGGGGGAAGGGATTTGGAGGATGTGGGGGGAGATGAAGCATTTAAAGTCAATTAACTACTGATTCAAATTGTTTCCAGAAAGAACCACCACCACCACCCAAAAAAAATGAGAGATGCGTCAGAAAACTTGCACGCTCGCTCTCTCGCTCGCTCGTTCGCTCTCCAAAACTGGCTCGGAATCACGTCATTTCACCACAAAGTCCGTCTCGCGGCAATGACTGACGTGCAAGTTTGATGGAAAGAAAAGAAACCCTCTCTCTCTCTCTCTCTCTCTCTCGAGTCCAGTCTTTTAGGAACAGGATGTTATAACAGATGTTCCTATAAAGTGGGCTTCGCTGGGAATGAGCAGAAAGATCCGCTTGACGATTCCAACTTTCCATTGCGCTGTGTTAAGCCGAGGAATAATGAGCTGATGCGCTCATGTCAGCAGGGCACAGGGCACACGGCACAGGGCACATGGCACAGGCTATACACCGCAGGGCACACAGCAAAGGGCACACAGCACAGGGCACACAGCACAGGGCACACGGCACAGGGCACACAGCGCAGGGCACACAACACACAACACAGGGCACACATCAAAGGGCACAACACACAGGGCACACTGCAATGCTGGGCACAGTAATAATAATAAGCCTTGCATTTGATACAGATCCTTCTCACGTTGGGTGAGGCGTCTCAAAGCTCTTCACGGGGTATACTGTAGAGTGTGTGTTTTTAGACAAATGCGGCAATGCAACTGAGCTCCGCAACATCCCACAAACAGCCCTGGAGGGAGCGACCGATATGACTTAGGGGAGATTGTTGGTCAGGACACCGGGAGAGAGAGGGAGAGAGAGGGAGAGAAACTCCCTTCTCTTTTTGAATAGAGCCGCGGGATCTTTAACGTCCACCTGAAGAGGCAGCCGGGTGCGCTCTCCCCCCCCACCCCCCCCCGTGCTGTACTGGAGCGTCAGCTTAGACCACGTGATTCGAGTCCCGACGTCGGGGGGGGGGGGGGAATGGGGGTTTGAACCCACAATCTTCTTCGGAGGCGAGAGAGAGAGAGAGCGCTACACTGCGCCAGGCTAACAGCATGGAGCAGAGCAACACTGTACACGTGAGCTCAGCCAGACAGCTGCCAGTGTAAAATGCCATGGATCAGTCGAGGGTTTGCAGAGGGTCACGGATACACACGCCAGCACATGGGTGCGTTTCTCACACAATTTACTTGGTCGACAGCGACGAGCGGAGCCTGTAACTAGCGTCGGCTGCCAGGAAGCTTAAAGACTGCTTCCTGCTGCAAGCTGCCTTTTCCATGTTCCGTTAAAGTGTGACTCAGCCGTGAGACCAGCCACATAACCTTGTGTGATCCCCATTAGCGGGCCATGTCTTCGGCCACTACGCCCCGAAACTCTTGTCGCTCTCCCCCTCAATCCCTCCGCCTTGCCCCCTCCCTCCCTCCCTCCCTCCCTCCCCACTTTCAAATCCCACCTAAAGACTTTCCTTTCTGATCGTTCTTACGGTCACAGGTCCCCCCACACTCCCTCTCCCCCCTGACTCGGGGGTCAGACCCCGGCACTGTCAAGTGCTCCGGGACGCTACCCCGCGTGAAGGGGCGCTGTATAAGGCATGACCTGAAGATGGGGAAGGAGGGGGCAAGGCAGAGATAACATAACGTATATAATACATAGCGATAACCCTCTCCTCACACATACACACACACACTTTTCTACAGGAGGAATCCAGCGCACGTTGCTAGGGTTACCCTGTGGAATCCTGTAGCTCGGTGGTTAGAGCACTCGCCTCGCAAGCGAGAGACCTGGGTTCGATTCCCGGTAGGGGGTAAAACCTCAGACAAGTTACCTTACTCCACACGCCTCATAATAATCCCTCAAGTAAAAAAAAACAATAAAATCGGTCGCTTCAATCCACAACTGTTTGTGGAACGCTGTCGTGCGCAATTGGCTGCCGCGTTTCGCCCACAAAATATACAGTCAATTCGCTTTACAGCGTATCCTGTGAAGCGCTTTGAGACGTCTCGAAGTTGTGATAAGGAGCTATATCAAATGCAAGGATTATTATTATTTTATTATTACGCTGGTTGCATGAAAATAGGCCATTTTGGGCCAAAATGCCCGTGCCCCGGTTATACTCCGCACCAGCCTGCTTGTAAAGCAGATCAGTTTGTGTTTTGAGGGGAGATTTATTCAGTTTAACCTGAAGGCTGCCAGACGCTAATATTCCCTGATGTCATGTGGTCCACCTGCAAACTCTCTCACAGACAGTAATCAGCCACAGATGGGTTGAATGGCCAGGGAGAGAAGGTAGGGAGGGAAGGGGAGTGAGGAAGCGGTGGGTAATACAATGATTCAAAGAGAGACAGAGAGAGGGGTGGGGGGGGCAGAGAAAGTTAAAGAGAGGGACAGAGAGATAGAGAAAAAGACAGAGAGAGAAAAACAGAGAGACACAGAGAGACAGAGTGTGACAGAGAGAGAAAATCTTAGAATAACACATAAGCCCCACAAAGTTTTTGAAGCCGCAGAGGTTTCTTGTTAAAGCAATGCCCACTCGTCCTTCAGATGAGACATTAAACCGAGGTCCTGACTGTGCCTGTACAGGTGGGTATTAAAGATGCTATCGGAAAAGAGAAGAGAGTTTCTCTCTCCCTCGGTGTCCTGACCAACAATCCCCCAAATAAAACTGCTCACTCGTCTCATGGCTGTTGATGGGTCACCGCTACTGCGTTTGCCTACAAATACACAGTCACTTCATTTCACAGTAAATCGCGTGAAGCGCTTTGAGCCGTCCGTCCGACGTGATAAGACGCTACGTCAAAGGCAAGGATTATTACAATCCTAAACTCTCTCAGGAAGCCACTGGCTTTGGAGGGTTGGGAGGGAAAGGAAATTATAATAAGAGACTCTTACAGGAATCTCTACAGAAGATCACATAGATTGTTTTTGGCTACAATTATGACATCGTTTTCTGTCTCTCTTGCTCTCTGGGGAACGTCCCGTTAATCCAGCCACGACGTAATTCGCAGGAAAGAAAAGCAAAGAGAAAACAAAAGCAGGTTTTTTTTTTGCTTCTGTTGAGATCGTGGAGGCTTGAGAAGTCAAAATGCAGATTAAAATAAACTGAAGCCAAGCGAGTGAGCGAACGAGCTTTTGGCTAAAAGCAGCTTCCGAGAGGAGTTCACATGGGAAGTGTGTCTCACACAGCAAAATTGCCTCCCTCCACCCCCCCAATCGCCCCCTCCCACCCCTGCTAACCAGCAGCCAAAGCCCAAACTACTCTCCATAGAGTTGACTCGCGTCTCGAGATGTGCAATGGAAAAGTTGCGATTAAAGAGAGATTACATCATGAACCATAAGCTTTTTCAAACACGCTTATGTGACCGCTTGAACCCCTTCTCATCAACCCCCCCCCTCACCCCATCTCGGCTGTTAAGGAAACTATTTGCTCAGTCTGTAGTTTATTAAAAATGTCTCATTCCCAGCTGTCTGCCAATGACCACTATGTAATAAACAACTCCGCTGATAACTCCTATCTTCCTCCCTCCACTCACTTCTCCCTCCGGGCCGCCCCAACCCCCAACCCCCCCCAAACCCCCTTCACTGTCAGTCACTTATATAAAACGCAAAAACTGTTGCTTTCTGTGTAAAACTTTTAACTTCTTTTAATTAACTTCTTAGAATTGTCATTGAATAAGACGTTAAAACCCAAGTTCATTAAACGCCCCGTTCCTGTGGCGCTATCGAAAGGAGTTTCTCTGTCACTATCCTGACCAACACACAACCTGGAGTTTACTGGGCAAACGGTGCAGCCAATGTCTCCACAAACCGGCTGCTGGGTTCCCCCGCGGGCCTTCAGCCTCTCTGCCCCCACCCTATGGAACTCTACTTCCTTGGCACA
Organism: Callorhinchus milii; assembly: GCF_018977255.1. Taxonomy (NCBI): domain Eukaryota; kingdom Metazoa; phylum Chordata; class Chondrichthyes; order Chimaeriformes; family Callorhinchidae; genus Callorhinchus; species Callorhinchus milii. The sequence continues at coordinate 22,365,601 of NW_024704749.1, forward strand.
TCCTCCCGACATGAAAAGCGCTATGTAAATAATCTCAGTAACAAGTAACAGTGAAATCCTGTGACGTCTCGACGACGCAATAAAGCCACTGCATCAAACGCAAGGATTATTATCTTCTAGTCTCGTGTGTGCGTGTGTGTATGTACGTGTGTGCATGTGTGTGCGTGCATGCATGCGTGTGTGTGTGTGGGTGCGTGTGTGTATGCGTGTGTGTGTGTGGGTGCGTGTGTGTATGCGTGTGTGTGTGGGTGCGTGTGTGTATGCGTGTGTGTGTGTGTGTGTGTGTGCGTGTGTGTATGCGTGTGTGTGTGTGTGTGGGTGCGTGTGTGTATGTGTATGCGTGTGTGTGTGTGGGTGCGTGTGTGTATGCGTGTGTGTGTGTGTGTGTGTGTGTGGGTGCGTGTGTGTGTGTGTGTGTGGGTGCGTGTGTGTGTGTGTGTGGGTGCGTGTGTGTATGCGTGTGTGTGTGGGTGCGTGTGTGTATGCGTGTGCGTGTGTGTGTGTGTGTGTGGGTGCGTGTGTGTATGCGTGTGTGTGTGTGTGTGTGTGCGTGTGTGTGTGTGTGTGTGTGTGGGTGTGTGTGTGTGTGTGTGTGTGTGTGTGTGTGGGTGCGTGTGTGTATGTGTGTGTGTGTGTGTGTGCGGGCCGAGTACAGTGGTTAACGAGTTTGTTGGTTAACAAGAAAAGACATGGAGAATAGACAAGGCGGCTCATTCACACGGTTTTAATTAACTCTGGAATTGTGACGATAAACAAAAACACCCTGAATTAATACACGGGGCACGGCTTCTGGCGCACGTGGCAGGTAATAAGGATTATGATTGCCGGGTGGTGGGGGGGGGGGGGGGGTCAGCATCAGGTCGACACAGTAAATAGTGGAACTGATGCAACCCAGAGAGAGAGAGCGAGAGAGAGCGAGAGGGTGGGGACACCAGCCCAGGCCTGTGTAGCACACAATGACGCCACTGCAATACTCCTTGCATTTGATACAGCTCCTCATCACATCGTTCAGACGTCTCAAAGCGCTTCACAGAGTATATTGTCGAGCGAATTGACTGTGTGCTTTGTTGGGGGGGGGAAAAGGGTTTGACAGAGGTATGTCAATTAACTTTGGAACAACTGTACAGCGCCTTGGGACGTCCTCCTGACGTGAAAGGCGCTCTGTAAAGGGAATCTTGTTGGTGTTGTACGTGACGTGCTACGTGGAATTCACAAAGTGTAAACAGAATATTTCCAGAGACAGCGAGGCAGCGAGACAAGAGCGGAACGCAGGGCAAGTGAACGTCTCAGTCCCAGCTGTCTGCCGATGACCGCTGTTTATTAAACAGACAGCGCCACTGATCAGTGTTATTTTCCTCCCTCCTCCCCCGCACCCACCCCCAGAACACAGACACACACAGTAAGTTTTACACACACACAGAGTACATTCAAACACAGTAAGTTACACACACACAGTATGTTTTACACACACAGTAAGTCATACGCACACAGAGTAAGTTACACACACGCAGAGTAAGTCACACACACACACACACACACACACACAGAGAATAAGTTACACACACACAAAATCACACACACACACTTAGTAAGTTTTACACACACAGTAAGTCACACACACACACACACACACACTAAGTTACACACAGAGTAAGTTACACACACAAAGACACACACCCACAGAGTAAGTTACACACACACACACACACACACACAGAGTAACGGTCATTGATGTAGAGCGCAGCAAATTCCACATTTTCCTATTTTCCTATTCTCACGCCTTTCACTGGGATCCTTCCCCAAAACAAGCCCACGGGGTTACAGGACTCCAGGCTGTCCGAGAGGTTAGATGGTGACTCAGTGTACATCTGAACCCAATGAAATAAAAAGAAATTAGCTTCTTTTTTCTCTCCCTCCTCTCCCCCGCACCCCCCCGCACCCCCCCCCCCACCCCCCCACTCCTTCCTCGTCCTCTTACAAGAGGAGCCAACAAACATGTAGGACCAGGGGAATGTTCCATTAGCAGCTTAACAGCTCTCAGGCACAGCTACACTTTTGAGTCATGTCTGCTGGATCTCCTCGGGCCGCAAAAAGTGGCTGATGGATTGTGTCCGAGCTCTGCCAAACGCAGAGCGAGAAGCAATATCGTCACCTCAGCAGCGAGTAAGTTGCTGGCAGTTCCCCCCACCCCACCAAGCAACCCCCCCCCACCCACCCCATTACACACATACACACACTCAAACCCCACTGCAGGCTACAAGCTAACAGGCAGTTAGTTAGGTTTACAAGCATCTGTCAACAACAACAGCTCGGTTGCCTCATTCGCTTTGCCTCAATAAACCGTTTTATTTGATTATAAAATGTTCTCTCTCTCTCTCACACGTCCCCCCCCACCCTATCCATGGCTCTTGCCAAACTGTGCCTAATAACTCTCTGGTTTTAGGTAAGCGGAGTGTGTCCCTCTTACGGGGGGAGAGGTGGGGGAGAGAGAGAGAGAGAGAGAGAGAGAGGGGGGGGTGCACATTCCATTCCACTGACCCCCCCAACACTGACCCCCCCAACACTGACCCTCCCAACATTGACCCCCCCAACACTGACCCTCCAACACTGACCCCCCCAACACTGACCCTCCCAACACTGACCCCCCAACACTGACCCTCCAACACTGACCCCCCAAACACTGACCCCCCCAACACTGACCCCCCAACACTGACCCTCCAACATTGACCCCCCCAACACTGACCCTCCAACACTGACCCCCCAACACTGACCCTCCCAACACTGACCCCCCAACACTGACCCTCCAACACTGACCCCCCAAACACTGACCCCCCCAACACTGACCCCCCCAACACTGACACACCCAACACTGACCCCCCCAACACTGACCCCCCCAACACTGACCCCCCAACACTGACCCCCCCAACACTGACCCTCCAACACTGACCCCCCAACACTGACCCTCCAACACTGACCCCCCCAACACTGACCCTCCCAACACTGATTCCCCAACACTGACCCTCCAACGCTGACCGCCCCCAACACTGACCCCCCCAACACTGACCCCCCAACACTGACCCCCCAACACTGACCATAGCACAGTACCCCCAACACTGCCCCCTCCAACACTAACCCTTAATGCCTGGCTCTTCCTTTCCCTCCCAATACTTGCCTCACTTTATCGGTCACAGATTGCACAAGCGTTAGGCAGTTTTGCAGCGTGATATTTTAAAAATATTTAGATTTAGCCTTTTATTGCTCTCATTCCCGTCACACACACCCAGATGTGGTTTAGTCTCAACAGCTTTCAATAGAGTCTCTGGCCACTGGGACTTTTACCAGGAGAGAGAGAGAGAGAAAGAGATCCCCAAAGTTTAAACTAAAAATATTAATAATAATCCTTGCATTTGATACAGTGACTTATCACGTCGTTGAGACGTCTCAAAGCGCTTCACAGGATTTACCGTAAAGTGAATTAACTGTATACTTTGTGGCCAGCCAATTGCGTACAGTAGCCTCCCACAAACAGTCGTGGATTGAGTGACCAAATTATTATTTCTTTTTAAAGGGATTATTACCACTTAAAGAGTAATCCGCCAATCAACGAACAACCGGGTTCCTGCTTACTGTTGGGTTAACAGAGCCGTGTGTGTGAGGTGAGGAAACTTGCCTAAGGTTTCGCTCTGCCCGGGAATCGAACCCGGAGTCTCTCTCTTGCGAGGCGAGTGCTCTGACCACTACACTACAGGACCCCAAAGTTTCGACATCAGATAAAACAGCAATAAATAATAAATAATAAGAATAATCCTTGCGTTTGATACAACGTCTTTTTAAGCCATGACAACATCTCAAAGAGTTTCACTGCTGGATTTTAATGTAAAGTTTAGTGACATTAATAATAATATTAATCCTTGCATTTGATACAGCGCCTTATCGCGTCTTTGAGACGTCTCAAAGCGCTTCACAGCATATACTGTAAAGTGTAGTGACTATGTATTCTGTTGGCGAAACGTGGCAGCCAATTGCGTACAGCAGAGTCAGCCAAACAGTCGTGGATTGAGTGCCTGTACTCACTCTGCAAACACGTTAATCTCTACACACATAGTAAATTAGGCATGCATTCACACATACACACATTAAGTCTCACACACACACAGACTACACAAACAGTAGGTAAGTCTCACATACACACAGTAAGTCTCACACAGACACACAGTAGGTAAGTCTCACACACACACTACACACACAGTAAGTTACACACACACACACAGTAGATAAGTCTCACACACACACAGTAAGTCTCACACACATACACAGTAAGTTACACACACACAGTAGGTAAGTCTCACACACACAGTAAGTTACACACACACACACACACACACACAGTAGGTAAGTCTCACACACACACACAGTAGATAAGTCTCTCACACACACACACACACACAGTAGGTAAGTCTCACACACACACACACAGTAGGTAAGTCTCACACACACACACAGTAGGTAAGTCTCTCACACACATACACACAGTAGGTAAGTCTCACACACACACACACAGTAGGTAAGTCTCACACACATACACACAGTAGGTAAGTCTCGCACACACACACAGTAAGTTACACACACACACACAGAAGATAAGTCTCACACACACAGTAAGTCTCACACACACACACAGTAAGTCACACACACACAGTAGGTAAGTCTCATACACACACACACAGTAAGTTACACACACACACACAGTAGGTAAGTCTCACACACAGTAGGTAAGTCTCACACACAGTAGGTAAGTCTCACACACACAGTAAGTTACACACACACACACACACACACACAGTAGGTAAGTCTCACACACACACACAGTAGGTAAGTCTCTCACACACACACAGTAGGTAAGTCTCTCACACACACACACACAGTAGGTAAGTCTCACACACACACACACAGTAAGTCACACACACACAATACGTCACACACACAGAGAGATCTCTAAGATCGCTGGCAGTTGACAGCGCAGTGGAGCGCTTGGGAGTGTGAAGCTGGCTATGGGCCAGTGAGCTGGCCCAGCGCAGGAGGAGAAAGCCAACCAGAGAGGTACTCACCGCCCAGGTCTTGGTCAGCCGGAAGATGGGTGCACTCTGCAGGCCCGAGACCACAGCCATGAGGGAGTGCAGGTTGTTCAGCTCCAGCAACTTCTGGAAATGGAGAGTGATGTTAATAACAACTCGTCTCCTCCAGACAAAGCCCAGCAGAACTCTGAGTGGCTGCGGTACAACAAACACATTTAAAAGCTTCACAAACACAACCGCTGACCTGGCTTCCAAGTGTAAAATCGCTCCCAATTGAATTTATTAGGTTGGATTGTCGGGCAGCTCATTGCACTGTTCAGAGTTCCTTCTCCAATGCCATTCCCCAACTACTCTTGGAAGGGAGGATTGGCACGGAACAGAACGGGATGGGAAGGGAAGACATGGCAAGAGAGAATTGCAATCATAAGCCTTGCATTTGATACAGTGCCTTACCACTTGCTGTTGAGACGTCTCAAAGAGCTTCACAAGATGTGAGATCATAGGATACTACGGCACAGAAGGAGGCCATTCGGCCCGTCGTGCCTGTGCTGGCTCCTTGGTAGAGCTCCCCAATCGATCCCACCCCCCCCAACTCTCTCCCCAAACCCCCTGCAAATGTTTCCTTTTCCAGTTTCCTGCTTAATTCCCGTTTGAAAGTCGTTATCGAATCTGTTTCCAGCCCCTTCCAGACCGTAATATGTATATTCTAGAAGTGAATTGACTGTGTGTTTTGGAGGCATAACGCGGCAGCCAATTGCGCACAGCAATGTCCCACAAACAGTTGCGGATTGAGTGACTCCATTGTTTTTTTGGGGGTGGGGGTGTGTGTGTGGGGAGAGGTGGGAGAGATTTCGGGATGCGATGTGATGACCTGGGAAGGGAAACCAAACACAGACCACAATATCCAGGGAAATTCGGTCAATATTTCCTACCTTCGCTAGTTTTATAAAGTGGCTCAGAATTTCGGCTCTTATCTTCAGTGTGTGCGCTGTCAGTATTTCACGTACCACCCAGAAACTGACCTGCGGGGAGACGAGATCCGAGTTAGCTTCGTCCTCAACAACAACAACAAACAGACGTTTACACAACGCCTTTCACGTCGGGAGGACGTCTTGAGGCCCTGGACAGTCAGGGATTTGGACCCGAGCTGGGGGTTGGGATCAGGAGGAGTGGAGGGCAGGGTGGGTGGGGGGGGTTAGGAGGGTGAACGAAGGCAGAGTCGAAGAGAAGGGTTTTGAGACGTGCCTTGAAGGAGGCAAGGGAGGGGGAGCGAGCGAGGGGTGGGATGGAGTTCCAAAGGGTGTGGGCAGAGAGGCTGAAGGCCCGACCACTGATGGTGGGGTGGGGGACTTGGAACAGGCCGGAGCCTGCAGAGAAATCTCTGGTCTTGGAAACCATCACCCCCTCCCCACCCCTCCCTGTTTACTCACCTGATTAAATCTCCTTGTAAATGCAACCACATTTGGCGCCAGGATATGTTTGTCCTTTTTATTCCACCCGCAGCTGGATAGCTCCTGAAACACACACATATAAACGTGATGATAATCCTTGGTTTAATAATAGTAATAATAATCTTTGCATTTAATAATAATCCTCGCATTTGTTGTACCGCCTCATCACGTCGGAAGGACGTCTCAAAGCGCTTCGCAGGAATTATTGTGCGATGGGGTGACTGTGTATATTTGTAGGCAAATACGGCAGCACAATTGTGCATAGCAAAGTCCCTCAAACAGCCGTGGAGTGAGTGACCAATTTTATTTGGGGGTTTGTTGGTCAGGTCACCAGGAGAGAGAGATAGACTCCCTCCTCTTTTCGAATAGTACGATGGGATCTATACAAATGTGATTTGCTGCTGTTGTTAATGTTGTTTAACGCCCGCTTGAACGGGCAGACGGGACCTTGGTTTAACGTCTCATCTGAAGGACGGCGTCTCCAACAATGCAACGCCCCCCAGCACTATTTTGGAGCGTCACCTTAGACTAAGATGTGCGGCTTGAACCCACAAGCTTCTGAGGCGAGAGAGACAGAGAGAGAGAGAGAGAGAGAGAGCGCGTTATATAAATGTAAATTTGTAGTGTGTTGTGAAAACAGCACAGACACCGTGCAGACCAGATGTGCAAACTATAGACAAGGTCTCGCAGACGGATTTCTGCAATCTATTCCTCTTGCCGTTATTGTGAAGAGTGTGGAACAGGTACTTGTGCAGGTGTGGGGGTGGGTGGGGAGGTAGGAGATTGCAATGAGTGGCTCAAGAGAAAGATTTTCTACAATGGGGTCGGATATCTTCATTGAGTAAATCACTACAAATTGGCCAGTTTGCCCAGCTCAGCTTCATAGGAACGTAGGAACAGGAGGAGGTCATTCAGCCCCTCGAGCCGGTTTCACCATTCTATGAACTCATGGCTAATCTGTACCTCAACTCTAATTACCCACGGAATTACTCCACTTGAACCCAGGCCGCGACCACAACCTCCCAACGCACCCCAAGCCCCATTCTTTAATCATCTTCCCGAACCGCAACAGAGACTCGGGGCCACAAGGAGCTGGGACCACAGAGAAACTAACCATGCAGACATCTCCGACAACAGCAAAACGTCCCTGCTGCCGAGATTAAACACTTTGATTGAAACGTTTGCGAGCAGGAACAGGAACAGGGCAAAAAAAAAAGACCAGAAATCTTGCAACTAATGAGATTTCCAGAACCAAAGATTAAACCCCCTCGTTCTTATGGGAAACAGAGCCAAATCATCAAGAAACCATTAAATCTATTGGCACTTGATGCTTTGCGGTCACTCCACACCACCCCCCACCCCGTCTTTGTGTAAATCCTACTCACCCCGAGACACTATCAACACCCGACCACATTTATATTTCCCCTCCCCTGCTCCAAAATGCCTCCCAGATTAACACACTGGCTCCACACTGGAGCTTCAGGAATTTTTCACGGGCAGAGAGAGAGAGAGTGTGAGAGAGGAGAGAGATCTAAAGCGACAGAGAGAGAAGGCAGAGAGAGAGGAGCAAGGAAGAAAGAGAGGAGGAGAGAGCGTGCGGAGGAGAGAGGAGAGAGAGAGGAAAGAGAGAGAGCAAAAGTGATTCACGTCCAAACCTACAAGCATTCGTTGGCTAGGTTTGATCACTACAATGTGAGTTGCACAACACCCACACACAAACACAAACCCTTCCCCGAAACACAGCCCCAAACCGTGTGCGAATGACCCACAAGTGAGGAGAGTTCGGTGAAACCTTGTATTCATTTCCTTTGTGACGCATGCTTTAAGTTTACGTATGTTTTTTTCCTCTCACACAGCAGCGTCCCACAAAAAGTCGTAAATGGAGTGACCGAATTATTATTATTATTATTAATTTTTGAAGGGATTACTAACCCCAGAATAGCGATGCGCCAATCAACTAACAACTGGGTTCCTACTTACTGCTGGGTAAACAGAGGCATGTGGTGTAAGGAAACTTGTCCAGCGGATATCCTTGCTTTCCCAGATTATAAAGTTTTGCGAATTAGGGTTTGGAATGGGATGGATTAGGAGACATGGAACTTGCTGTGGCTCGCGAGTGAATGCCTCCATTTGGTTTCCATGAACATTTTTTATGTCTGAACTCAGCCAAAGCCAGGAGCCAAAGTCATTCTGGTTTCCATTAGATGTTGCCATTTTTATTATAGCTTTCAAAACGCTACGTCCTTTGACATGGTAATTTAATCTGCTTTCATTTTTTTTTTGCTCCGTTCCACTGAGAAGCACTTTATGAAATGTTGCTGGAAGCCAGTGTAAATTTTCCCCTCTCTTTCTTTTTTTAAATTAAAATATAAATGAAATGAAATAAAAAAAAATGATGTTCACTGAAAACGAGCCAGTTGGGCTGTGTGGTCTCTTTTTTTAAACGGACGTGTTGCATGTGTGTGTGTGTGTAGTGGTGGGGGGGGGGGGGGGGGCGGCGGGAGAGGGGGAAGGTGGGGGTTGAACGGATCACTGCAAACACAGGCGAGTGGAAATGTATGCTCAGGTCATGAAATCACTAACACATTACTCATGTTCCTTCTCATAAGTGAGTAGATGGGAGAGATTCTGAATCTCCTGCTCAGGAATTTGCATGGACTCATTGGATAAATAAATAAGAGAGTAATATTAATCGTCCTCGCATTTGTTTCAGCGCCTCTCGCGCCAGGAGGATGAGTTCAAAGCCCTTCACGAGATTATTATACTGTCAGGTGTAGCGACTGTGCATTTTAACGTAGGATCGTGGCAGCCAATTTGCCCACGGCAACGTCTCCGCAAACAGCCGTGATGGGAATGACTAATTTTATGTGTGAATTGTTGGCCAGGATTTCAGGAGAGAAAAACTCTCTTTGCAAGTAGCGCCACAGTAGATCTTTAATGTCCGCCTGCTCAGGGCACAGACGGGGAGCGAGGTGTAACATCTCCTCCGAAGGGTGGCGCCTCTGACAATTCACACAATGCTCTCTCCCCCCCCCCCCCCAGCACTGCAATGGAGCATCAGCTTGAGACTGCGAAGGGGCTTGAGGGGGAAAGAGACAAAGAACGGATATATTTATAATAATCCTTGCATTTGCATTCAGCGCATCATGTTCTTGAGACATCTCAAAGCGCTTCGCAGAATACACTGTAAATTGAATTGACTGTCCATTTTGTGGGCGAAACACAGCAGCACAATTGCGCCAACAACAACAACATTACACTTGCATAGTGCCTTTCACGTCGCTGGAGTTTCCCCACAAACAGTCGTGGATTGAGTGCCCCAATTATTTTTTGGGGGGGAGGGATTATTACTCCTGGAAAGCAATCAGCCAATTGACTAACAAGCAGGTTCCTATGATCGCAGAGGCGGGCGAAATAAGGAAACTTGCCCAAGGTTTTGCCCCACTCCGCCTGGGAATCGAACCCAGGTCCTCTCGCTTGTGAAGCGAGTGCTCTGACCACTACACCACGGGACTCAATTTTTAAAGAAAAGCGAGGTGCGGTGTGTGGTGGGGGGGGGGGGGGAGTAAAGTGAAATCTGTTTCCCAGTCATGTACATCTATCTTGCTCTCTGGTCTGACTTGAAACCCGATCCCCTTTATTTTCCTTCTCCTTCTGAAATTACAGCCCTACTGGGGTGAAGGAATACGCTTAAGAATCTTAGCATAAAACAGCACAGGTTCATTCTCGTGGCCAACAAAAGGAAAAGCGCAGAATTATTTACGGCGTGGTAGCTCACTGCGGCCACGCGGGAAGAGGTAGAAGGGAGGAGAGAAGAGGCGAGCGGGAGGAAAAGCTATTTAACGGGACCCGAGGAGACCTCTCGACACTGAGGAATCGAAACCTTCGAACGCCGGGACTTCAAAAGGTGCAAAAATAAAAACAACAAACCCTCCGATGCTGGCGGCAGGTCAACCAGACAATAAGCACGTTTCCCTAAAGAATCATTTTGATTAAAAAAAAGGTATATTCAAACGATAAATTGGGCTCCACTCTGAAAGCTTTGCTCTTTTACTTAACCCCCACTCCCCCTCCCCCCTCAACGCTCCTAACCCCGAGCTTACAACTCTCTTTATGGAGCTCATCCACTCGCACACACGTGGCATTGGCACGACTGGGTCGGGGACGCTACTCTGCGTGAGGGGGCGCTGTATAAATGCAAGTTGTTGTTGGTGGTGTTGGCTCTGGCATCAACCCCCACGCTGGGATGTTCAGCTCATGGGTCAAGGTTGACGTGACAGAGCACGGCTGGTTCGGGGGTGTGGGGGGGAGGAGAGAGAGAGAGACTGGAGTTGGGTGAGACAAGCAGGGAGAGATAGAGAGAGAGAGAAAGAGGGGGAAGCAGGGAGCGAGAGAGAGGGGGAGAGAGAGAAGGGGAGGAGGGGGGGCAGAGAGAGAGAGGAAGGAGCACAGGGGGAGAGATTGACAGAAAAAACATTATCAGAGGCGTTGTACTTCAGAAGAGACGTTAAGTTGTGGATCTGTCTGCCTGTTCAGGTGAACGTTCAATTAAAGATCCCGTAAGATACAGGTAAAGGGGAGGAGATTGCCTCTCCCCCGGCCCCCCACCCTCCCTCTCCCCACTCGCCCGTATCCTGGACAACAAACCTCCGGGTTTGACTGTCGTTCACCTCGCGGCTGTTTGCCGTGTGCCAAATGGTGTGGTTTACCAGAGAAACTGTAGGAGGCAGGTGTGTGTGTGTGTGTGTGAGCGAGAGAGAGAGAGAGAGAAAAAGGGAGAGAGAGAGAGAGAGAGAGAGAGCAAGGGGAAGTGATGAGCGAAGCACCATCAGGAGAGGAAGGAAGCAGAGAAACATACACACACACATATTAGCACATATATGCTTTTGGTTTCGTTTGTGGGGGGAGGGGGTTAAAAACGAGCGAGCGTATGTGAACGGCACAGGCGTGAGCAAGTGGGGTGGGGGGGGGGCAAAGCCAATAGCTTTCGCCCCGCTTACACTCAAAGGCACGTTCTCAGGGGTGGGGGGTGCTATGGCCGTGGAGGGGTGGGGTGGGGGGGGGGTGTGAGTGAGGGAGCCACCGTCTCCCCTTGATGCTGCACCTCCCCACCCCACCCCCCGCCTCCCCATCACCATGATTAGCGGTGCATTGAGGCCGATTTGGAGCCGGGGGGGGGGGAGAGGTTTTTCTGACGCCCACAGCCATTACCCCCCCCCCACCCTCCCCTCTCTCTCTCTTTTCCACACCCGTTGCCATCGAAATCGGAAAAGGCGAGCGTCAGCAGATGGCGGAGGGAGAGGCACCACGCGCCAGGCCGCTCATGTGGAACATCGGGAAAAATCCTGCAGCATTCCTTACCACTGAAACCCTCGGAAAATAAAACAAAAACTGTGCCTGTGTTTATAGTGCTGGATCCCGAGCTCAGCTTTCCTGTAAAGGACTGAGTGATGGCTTCATCACATAACGGGAAACGAAAATGATTATTTTAACAAAAAAAACTCCACGTGCACTTAGCTGCCCAGATCACCGCCCCCACCCCCACCCGCCCACTCGAGTACGCTGTTCCCCATCGCACCAGCTCTAGCCAGGCTCCACCGGCTCCCTCTTGCCGAACAGAGCGATATCAGGAACCCTCACGCTCATTTTCAAGTCCCTTCCTGCCTTGACCCCTCTCCTCCCCCCCACCCCCACCCCGCTCAGCCACTGTCAAGCGCTCTGTGACGCTGCCCCCTGCGTGGAGGACGCAATATAAATCCAAGTTGTTGTTGTTGTTGTGTAAACGCAAGTTGTTGTTCTCTGTATATAGCCCACTTGGTGGGGGGGAGGAGGAAATGCGATGGTCCTGTCAAGGCTCAATCATCACGTTGACTCAAGTGAAGGGACATCCTAACGACAGGATTGAGCAATCAGTGCATTCCCTCCTCTCTTATCCCCAAACCCCTCTCTCCCCCCATCCCTCTCTCTCCCCCCCACCCCCTTCTCCTCTCTCCTTTATGTCACACACATAGGGAGAGATTCCTTTCTCTTTCCCAACACTGCCGAGGGAATTTGTTTCTTAAAAACAACAGCAAAATTACATTTATATAGCGGCTTTCACGTCAGAAAGGCTGCCCTGAGGAGCTGAATAACGGAGTTATTTTCACAGTGAGGTAGGCAGTGGCCCGTTGGGGGAGAGGAGGGGGTGGGGGGGGGGAAAGGAGTTTATAGTGTTGTGGAAACAATGTCTTTTCCCGTCTCTTCCCATGGCAGCTCTGTGTTTATCCTGCGTGTTTACAAGAAACTAGTTGGATTTTTCTAGCGCCTTATCACGTCAAAACATCTCTCCAAAGCCTCTTCGCTCATTAGCCAGCGAGCGCGGTGGTCACTTATGCAGCTAAACGGCAAAGCCTGGAAGTTAATGATCTGTAGCAGAAAGACGGAGCTGTGGAGCTGGTACAAGGCGAAGATTAAAGCCTTGGGTCAATTAATCCCAGTGTTTCCAAAGTTCAAATTATTTCTGCAAGAGGTCCTGGCATACAGAACGCATAAAGGGAATTTCCTATCTGCAAGATTGCAAGCAGATGACAAGCAACCAACCAACGAAGGCATGAGCTGCAATTATACATTCCCCCAGTGGGTTTCCACATGAGCTTTATTGGTCTTTGGGTAGTTGGTTGGCAGAGCCAGTCTTTGGCTGGTTAGCAATTCCCAGCTGAAACACGAGAGGGCGCGGTGAGCAATACAACAGGGCCTCGTTCGAACTGTGCCTTAGTTTCTTCTAACGGGAAGGTAGGAAGGAATCCTGTAGTTCAGTGGTTAGAGCGCTCGCCTTGTAAGCCAGAGGACCCGGGTTCGATTCCCAAGATGGGCGAAACCGTAGGCAAGTTTTCTTACTCCACACGCCTCTGTTTACCTGGCAATAAGTAGGAACCTGGTTGTTAGTCAATTGGTGAATTGCTTTCCAGGGGTTATAATTCCTCCAAAAAATAAATAAATGAATAATAATAATCATAATTTGGTCACTTAATCCACGACTGTTTTGTGAGACACTGCTGTGCGTGATTGGCTGCCTCGTTTTGCTCATAAAAATACAGTCAATCAGTATATCCTGTAAAGCGCTTTGAGACGTCTCAATGATGTGATAAATTGCAAGGATTATTATTATTATTATAAGAAGAAAGGAAGGAACTATTTTGCCATCAAAAAACAACACAAGTTCAATGAACTCACAAGCAAGAAAGAGTTCAACGATAAAGTTCAAGCATAAACATAAAGTTCGAGCATAAATTGGCAAATAGTGGGGGTCAATTTAGATGGGCACGGGGGGGGGGGCAGGTTTAGGGATGAATGGTCAATGGAACATCACCCAGATGTACCAGAAACAGACCACCTCCCAACACCCCCCACCTCCTCCCCCGTCCAAGATCCCTCTCATCAGAGAAGTGTCGAGTACAAACCCTTTAACTCACCTCTGGCTGAATGACTTTAAACACTGGGACGTCCATTAACGTAATCTGGCTCTGTAATACAAGAGAATTATAACTTTTAGTTTTTTGGCTCCATTTGGATTTAGTGATACCCAGACTCCACACTGCTAACATCCTCCCCCTTTATATATGACGTACACATCAAGATAAACTGTCCGTTAGGATGGGGTTTGGGGAGCAGGGCAAGAGGTAGGTAAATAGGACTGAAAGAGTTATAGATATTTTGGGAGGTCAAACTCGCAGGTCTATTGGGAGAGCGCGGGGCAGTGGGATTCATTTGGACAGCTTTCAAAGAGCTGGTACGGATATGATGGACCGAATGGCCTCCTCCTGTGCTGCATGATTCTATGAAAGGATCGCTCTTTTAAAAGACCCCGCAGGGTCACAATGGGCCAAACGGCCATTTTCTGTGCTGTAAATCTCTGTGGTTCATAAACAGGGATCACAAGCCCCAGGTCATAGCGCAGCTGAGCTTCACAGCAGTGTAAGTAGTAATAATACACTTGCATTTGGTTTAGCACCTTATCACGTCGGAAGGACGTCTCAAAGCGCTTCTCAGCCATTAAGTGGAGTGACTGTGTGTATTTTGTAGGCAAACGAGCCATGAAACGAGCGGCTGATTTTATTTGGGGGTGGGGGAGAGGTGGGGGGAGGAAGCTGAAGGAATGGAATAGTGTCAGAGAGAGAAAGTTTCACCATGTTTTGGAATATTTGCTCTCTAGATTCACAAAAGGTTTGAACAAAGAGAAGAGGCAAGAGATGGTTCGTGTCATCACGAGAATAGACTGAGGCTCAGGGTCAGGGACTTAAAAGAATGTCGAGAGCAGATTATTGTAGTGATGGGAACTTATAAAAGCGGGAATTCTGTTAAAACACACCAAAATAATTGCCTTTTTTTTAAGACAAATATGTCCTGCCGTGAATTTCAGCCCTGTTCAATCCCCGCACATCGACGGGATTGAAGAGCGAAAATAAAATAGTCTCCTAAAGAAGATCGGTTTTCCACACAGACAGACAGTTGGGGCCGACAGTAAAAAGGTTTGGAAAGAGATTTAAGGGGGAATTTAGTCTCTCTGAGGAACGGCGGGTTTGTCCATAAAACAAAAGTCAAAAATGCCACAACCAGTGATTAATGTATTGATGGAAGAACTATTTCATACGTTGGAAGGGTTTCGCATTTGCACAAAGGTTGGGAGACATGAAACAGCTCATCAATAACAACAAAGGCTGGAAATGGACCAGAGTGAAAATGGCATTTCAGTGCAGAAGGATGGATTTGGTGGGAGATGTACATCTGTGACAATGATCAGTCCGTCCGATTGCATACAGATGTGTCCTCATTGTCGTTTCTCCTCTCAGTCCCTGGCATCACGTTTATAAACCCTCAGCTTTCAACATTTGTTTCGGTGGAAGAGTGAGAGGGAGAGAGAATGAGGGTGTGAGAGAATGAGAGAGAGTGTGAGAGAATGAGAGAGAGAGTGAGGGAATGAGAGTTTGTGAGGGAATGAGAGAAGAGAGAATGAAAGAGAGAGAATGAGAAAGAGAGTGTGTGAGAGAATGAGAGTGAGTGAGAGAATGAGAGAGAGTGAGAATGAAAGAGAGTGAGAGTGTGTTAGAGAATGAAAGAGAGTGAGAGAAAGTGAGATACAGAGAATGAGAGAGAGTGTGGAAGAATGAGAGTGAGAAATTAATAATGCATTTGATATCGCGCTTTTCACGTCTTCTCGACGTCTCAAAGCGTTTCACAGAATAGACTGTAAAGTGAATTGACTGTATATTTGTGGGCGAAACGCGGCAGCCAATTATGCACAGCAGCGTCCCACAAACAGTCGTGGATGGAAATGACCAATTCATTATTGTGTTTTTTTTGAGGGATTATTATCCCCGGAAAAGCGATCTACCAATCGACTAACAACCAGGATCCTACTTATTGCTGGGTAAACAGAGGCGTGCAGAGTAAGGAAACTTGTCCAACATTTCGCCCTGTCCGGGAATCAAAACCAGTCCTCTCGCTTGTGAGGTGAGCACTCTAACCACTGAGCTATAGGACTCCACGAATGAGAGAGAGTGAGAGAGAATGACAGAGAGAGAGAGAAAAAGAGAGAGGGAGGGAGGAAGTTTTCAAAGTTTGCCTTCGCAAGAGACGAACACAGACTCTTAAACCATTTCCCATCGCAGCTGAGACCCCAGGGCATTCAGATGATGGCAAACACATTACTGATTACTTGGACGGGGATGAAAGAGATGAGAGCAAGTGCGTGTGTGAAGAGAGTGGGGGGGGGAGCGAGCTTTCCTGCTGTGTCAACACCCCCCCCCCCCATTAAAGTCTCGGACACATCAGCTCAGCTCGGTCAGTGGAACATTGGGGGTCAGAAGGGTTTTCCCTGGTTTTAGCCTGGCACAGTGGTGGGGCTCTCGCCTCAGAGTCAGAAGATTGTGGGTTTAAGCCCCACCACGTCTGGACATGGAATCACATTGTCTAAGCCGACACTTCAGGGCATCGCTGAGTAAAGGGGGGGGGGGGGGGGGTGGTGTGGGAGTGTGGCATTGTTGAAACTGTCGTCCTTCAGATGAGACATTAAACCTCTGATGAGGCGCTGTATCAAATGCAAGGATTATTATTAGAAATACTGAGTCGGTTCATTCATTCCATGCCACTGCTCTGCCTCGGCCCCATATACAACCCCCCCCCCCCCCCCCCACCCCAATCCAGCCCTCGACCTAAAAGAGAGAGAGGGACCCAAACCCCAGTTGGGGGCAGTGATACTCACAGCGAACTCCTCGGGCGTGACTTTGAGCACATCAAACACCACCGCGTCGTAGCTCTTCATGGCGTAATCCGAGCACTGACCATCCAGCGACTCAGAGCTGCTGCTGCCCTGAGGAGAGACCGAGAGCCAGAGACACGACGTCAAACGAGCACACGACACTGGGTCAACCCCCAACTCTGGACTTAGGAACAAGAGGAGGTCATTCGCGCTTTGAGACGTCTCGAAGACGTGATAAGGCACTGTATCATATCTAAGGATTATTATTATGATGATCGAGCCTGTTCCACTATTCTATTAGATCACGGCAGATCTGTACCTCAATTCCATTGACCCGCCTTTGCCCCGTATCCCTCGATACCCCAACCTGACAACCGACCTCAGTGCTGAACATTTGAATCGATTCAGCAATTGTGTGCGTGTGGGGAAAAAAATCCATTCAAGTTAAAAAAAAGTGTCTGTGTGTCCGTGCGTGGGTGTGTGTTGTGCGAGAGCATGTGGTGTTTGTGGTGCGTGTGTATACGTGTGTCGTGTGTGCGTGTATGCATGCGCGCGTGCACACGCACACCGTGGAAAGTCACAGGCAGATGGCACGTTCCACAAGGCAGGCAGCCCCATGGGGTAAAAGCCTTTTCATTCCAAGCAAAACTTTTAATAACTTTTAATTTTTTCAGAGAGAGAGTGAGAGAGAGAGAGAGAGAGGGGGGGAGGAAGGGAGAGAGAGAGCGAGAGAGAGAGAGGGAGGGAGAGAGCGAGAGAGAGGGAAAAATTAGGACAAATCTCAGCGATGGGAGAAGGAAGCCATTGGGAAAGCTGGAGGGACGAGAACAGCCTGGGGTCACGAGGCTCCCATCTTTCTCAGTGTGGGGTCAGGGGGGATTGGGGGCTGTCACCGGCTCCCAGTTCAGTTATTAAGGGAGTAGCAACCAGCGGTTGGGGGTTAGGGAGGGGGGGACGGAAGATGGATAACCAGTTGATCGTGTTGCCTGTCCTTTTCTCGCAGCTGTTTCTTTCACTTCCATCCTCCTCCCCAACACTTGCGCCCCACACACACACACACGTCACTAACATACATGCGCACACGCACAGAGTTCACACACACCCTGCACACCACATGCATGTCATCGTGCAATACCATCCAAAATGACATTGGTTAAGCGCCGTTCACTTCGGGAGGATGTCCCAAGGCACTGTACACACGCGCCAGACACACACGCAAATGCTCGCACACGCACGGCACACACACCACAACCTATACACCACAGGTATACCACACACCCGCACACCCCACATATACACCGCACACACTACACGCACACACCACACACGCATGCGCCTTTTTACTCGATCGGATGTTTTCCCCACAGCCACTACACGCTCAGTATTTCTGTTGCCCACCGTTTGCTGCCACTTCTTCTCAAACAAAGAAGAATGCCACGGCTCACCCTGACAGCAAAGTGATCCTCAGCGAAGATTTGCTGAAGAGACAGTGAAGAGGGAACAGAGTGGAGGCTGGCGTGGAGTACAGACAGCGGCACACACTAGTCTAGCAGGGCAGCCCGGCTCAGTTCTCTGACGCTATATAAATGTAAGTTGTTATTGTCGTAGAGAGAGACTCAGTAATTAGGTTTTATCACAACGCTGTGAGGAATAGGAGCAGACGAAATGCAAATAAATGTTTCTTAAAAAAGCCCTCCCCTCACCTGCGCACAGCAATCAACATTAGCACCTTCACACTGTCTGCCTCCTGTCTAAACACAAGTACCAGGTTGCAATCAATCTCACTCACATCTCCTGCTTAATGGATCAATCACTGCCCCATCTCCTCTCACCTGCCTGATTCCTGAGGGTCGGGATAGGGGAGAGTGGAGGATGGGGGGGGGGGGGAAAGCAGGGAGATCAAAAGCACGGTCGAAAAGGAGGGTCTTGAAGGAGGTAAGGGACTGTGGGATGGAGTTCCAGTGGATGGGGGCAGAGTGTCTCGAAGTGGGGGAGACCGCTGAGCGGGGGGAGCGAGCAGGATGGTAGGGGGTTCGGAGGTCGCAGAGGCAGGAGGGAGCAAGACCGCGGAGGGCTTTGAAGGTGAGGACCAGGATCTTGAACTGTATTCTCTGTGTGATGGGAAGCCAGTGGAGTCGGGCGAAAATGGGGGCGATAGGGTTACGGAGCCCTAGCACCACAAAACATCTTTTACAGGTGATTACTCGCTCCAAATTATTGGAGTATTAATCCCTCCCGCCCCAAAAATAATAATAATAATTTGGTCACTCAATCCACGACTGTTTGTGGGACGCTGCTGTGCGCAATTGGCTGCCGTGTTTCGCTCACAAAACGGAGTCAATCCACTTTACAGTGCAGCCTGTGAAGCGCTTTGAGATGTCTCGATGACGTGATAAGGCTGTATATCAAATGCAAGGATTATTATTAATAATGCCACAAACTATCACTCACAAAGTATCACTTGCACAAGCCAACACACATACAAAAATACGATTGTTAAGACCAGATCGTCAATGACCAGATGGAAATAGACACACGCACCATTACACACATATAAATATGATTACATGTGCAGATATATTCTGGGTTTATGTTCAGTTTGAAAACGATTACATATCATATTTATCAGGATCTCAGGAGTGTAGTTTGCGACGTTGGAAATACTTTCGCATTCCGTCTCTTTGAGCTTCCTGAGCCCGAGTACCTTACAAACTCAATGACCCATTTTGTGTTGATGGGGAAAGATTGATGTGTATCTTGCTGGAGGAGGTAGAGTTACAAGGAGAAGCTGGAGGAATCACCAACAAGGAGTAACGTCATACTGGGAATGACTGATGTCCGACACAGAGGGCTTTAAACCCTCACAAACCAGCACAAAGCTTTCTGTCTGCGTGTCTGTCTATATGTCTGTCTGTGTCTCTGTCTGTCTGTCTGTCTGTCTGTGTGTGTCTGTCTGGGAGGGAGTAATCACATGGCATCTCTCAGAGAAGGTGACTGAAGGCTATCGATGAGAAGATGACCGAGTGCGATGATCTGCCGAGAGGAGACTTTTTCAAGGGGGTGGGTGGGGGGAATGGAGTCCCGTAGCTCAGTGGTTAGCGCTCTTGCCTCGCAAGCGAGAGGACCCGGGTTCGATTCCCAGGCGGGTCAGGGCGAAACCTTGGGCAAGTTTCCTTACTCCACACACCTCGGTTTACCAGCAGTCAGTAGGAACCCAGTTGTTAAGTC
This sequence comes from Callorhinchus milii, assembly GCF_018977255.1. Taxonomy (NCBI): domain Eukaryota; kingdom Metazoa; phylum Chordata; class Chondrichthyes; order Chimaeriformes; family Callorhinchidae; genus Callorhinchus; species Callorhinchus milii. The sequence continues at coordinate 22,385,592 of NW_024704749.1, forward strand.
GATTGGAAGATCGCTTTCCAGGGGTAATAATCCCTCCAAAAAAAAAGTTTGGTCACTCAATCATATAAACAGTGCCCTCTGGGGGAAATAGCCATACACATCACCTCTCGTTACTCTCTTCTGCGCTAAGGAATACAACCCAAATCTGCCCAGACACTGATTATGACAGTCTCTGAGAGTGAGAAAGTGAGAGTGTGAGTGAGTGAGTGAGTGAGTGAGTGAGTGCGTACTCGAGTGAGAGTGAGGGAGTGAGTACTTGAATGAGAGTGAGTGAGAGGGAGTGAGAAAGTGAGAGAGTGAGTGAGAAAGTGAGGGAGTGAGTGTGAGTGAGAGTACTTGAGTGAGAGTGAGTGAGTGAGAGAGAGTGAGAATGAGTGAGAGTGAGTGAGCGAGTGTGAGTGAGAGAGTGAGTGAGAGAGTGAGAGTGAGAGAGAGTGAGTGAGTGAGCGAGAGAGTGAGTGTGAGTGAGAGTGAGTACTCGAGTGAGAGTGCATGAGAGAGTGAGTGTGTGTGCGTGAGAGAGTGCGTGCGTGAGAGAGAATGAGTGAGAGAGTGAGAGAGAGAGTGAGTGAGAGAGAGTGAGAGTGGGAGTGAGAGTGAGAGTGAGAGTGGGAGTGAGAGTGAGAGTGAGAGTGCGAGAGTGCGAGAGAGCGAGAGAGCGAGTGAGAGAGTGAGTGAGAGAGTGAGAGAGTGCGTGGTGGGGGGGGTACCTCGGGGGTGGCTGATGTGATCCTGACGGTGCCCGCCAGCCCGTTCCTCCTGTACATGTTGCCGCCGGGGTGTGGCCTCACTGCAGGCTCCGCCCCCGGCCCCCCGACACAAGCAGCCAATCCCCTGCGGCAGGAAAAGAACCGTCAACAACAACAACAACAGCAACAACAACAACAACAGCAGCAATAGCAACAACAGCAATAGCAACAACAACAGCAACAACCACAACAGCAACAACCACAACAACAGCAATAGCAACAACAGCAATAGCAACAACAGAAGGGGGAAACAGTGTGATTGTAAAGTGTAGTGACTGTGTATATGAGCTAAGTCCTACAAACAGCCATGAAGTGAGTGACAGATTATATCTGGAGGATTGTTGGCCGGAACACTGGGATACACAGTGGGATTGAGGTACATAGAGCTGCAGTGCCCTCTGTTGATCTAAATTAGGTAAAACCACGTGAATTTTCAGAAGGATGTTTTTTGGAATTTTTTTGGAATTGATAGTCACCTGTGTTCAGTTCCGGGCCCCACACTTTAGGAAGGATATCAAGGCATTGGAGAGGGTGCAAAGGAGATTGACCAGAACCGTACCAGGAATGAGGGACTGCAGTTATCGGGAGAGGCGAGAGAAGCGAGGATTATTCTCCTTGGACCAGAGGAGACTTAATAGACTCAAAATTAGGAGGGGATTCGATAGGGTGAACAATGAGAAACTATTTCCACTGATGTGTGGGTCGGTTTTAAAATAGTTGTTAAAAGAAACAGAGGGGAGGTGAGGAGAAATGTTTTCACACAGCGAGTCGTTGGGATCTGGAATGCATTGCCTGAAAGGCCGGTGGAAGCCGATTCGGTAACAACTTTTAATAGAGAAGTAGATAATTATTTGGGGAAGACAAGTTTGCAGAGCTATGGGGAGAGAGCGGGGGAGTGGGGTTGATAAGGGCTATGGGGAGAGAGGGGGGGAGTGGGGTTGATCAGGGCTATGGGGAGAGAGCGGGGGAGTGGGGTTGATCAGGGCTATGGGGAGAGCGGGGGAGTGGGGTTGATCAGGGCTATGGGGAGAGAGCGGGGGAGTGGGGTTGATAAGGGCTATGGGGAGAGAGTGGGGGAGTGGGGTTGATCAGGGCTATGGGGAGAGAGTGGGGGAGTGGGGTTGATCAGGGCTATGGGGAGAGAGTGGGGGAGTGGGGTTGATCAGGGCTATGGGGAGAGAGTGGGGGAGTGGGGTTGATCAGGGCTATGGGGAGAGAGTGGGGGAGTGGGGTTGATCAGGGCTATGGGGAGAGAGTGGGGGAGTGGGGTTGATCAGGGCTATGGGGAGAGCGGGGGAGTGGGGTTGATCAGGGCTATGGGGAGAGCGTGGGGGGAGTGGGGTTGATTTGGAAGCTCTTTTCAAAGAGCGGCACCGACACGATGGGCCGAATGGCCTCCTCCTGTGCTGTATAATTCTATGATTCTATATCAAATTGAAGGATTATCATTATTACTCCGATCTGCAGCTCCCTAATTAATCCTAATAAAAACCCTTGCCTTTGACACGGCACTTTTCACGCCGTCGAAACGCACGTCTCAAAGCTCTTCACAGGATTTTGCTGCAAAGTGTAGTGACTGTGGTTTTGCGGGCGAAATATTGCTGCCCACTTGGTGCACAGCGAAATCCCCACAAACATCTGCAAAGTAAACGGCCAATTTGATCTCATTTGGGGGATTATTGGCTATCAGAACACCGGAAGAGAAACTTCCTTCTCACAAACTTTCGAAGGGGAAGAGCATTAAAGGAGTGTGTAAGTTTTTTCTGTAAGAATTTGGTGACTCAATCCACAACTGTCTGTGGGACTCTGTTGTGCGCAATTGGCTGCTGCGTTTCGCCCACAAAATGCACAGTGAATTCACAACTATACACCGTGAAGCACTTTGAGACGTCTCAACTACGTGATAAGGCTCTATATCCAATGGAAGGATTATTAATAATATTAATAATAATAATCCTCGCATTTGTTCTTGATACAATGTGGAGTCCTGTACGTTAGTGGTTAGAGCGCTCGCCTCGCAAGCGAGAGGACCTGGGGTTCGATTCCCGGGCAGGGCAAACCTTGGGCAAGTTTCTTTACTCCACACTATAGTAACAACAAGGGGCGGGTTGGGGGGTGGGGGGTGGGGAGGTAAATGGTAGTAGAGCACAGAGCTCCAGAGCGCGGGTGGGGGGTGGATCGCGAGTGCTGGCACAGGCTCAATAGAGTTGTGGGGTAAGCTCTAGGCTTCCAAGAGCTCTTGTGCAGCCATCCTGTGATGTGTGTCTCACAGCAATAAACTAACTCCACATTCTTCCTTCCTCTTCCCCACTTCCCCTCCCCTCCCCTCCCCCCCACTCCCCCCCCCCCCCCGGGGCAGGTTTAATTTAGCAGCGACTTCCTATTCAACGCAACGAGGTGTCAAGCCTGTGGCTTATCTGTGACAGCATTGTGTTTCTCTGTATTGACGGGGCAGAGGGCGGGCAGCCAGGCCGTGCACAGGCACCGACCGGGTCAGACATCGCGTGCCATAAAACGATAAGCCACTTGCAACTTCCGGCCAAGTTTCGCCCACAAATATACGGTCAATTCACTTTACAGTCTATTCTGTGAAGCGCTTCGAGACGTCGAGAAGACGTGAAAAGCGCTATAACAAATGCAAAGATTATTATTATTATTATTATTACACACTGTGGTGAGCTCTCGCCAACCTGTCTCCTGTTACACTAACCCCACCCTCGCACCCCCCACCCACCCCACGACACCTTGCGAGATTGCCACAGAATGGTTTCTGGGGCGCGGTTGACGGGATATCTGACACATGTGGAACCGGCTGCCGCGTTTGGGCCCCGAAATACACGGTCACTAGATTTGACAGTGTATCCTGTGAAGCGCTTTGAGGCGCCTCAACGACACGATGAGGCGTGGTATCAAATGCAAGGACGTTTAATATTATTATTGATAATATATTGTATTATTATAGAGACTGGCAACTTGATGCAGAAACTCACCCATATTTTTTTCTCCACGTCGTGCGTTCTACATCGGGACCATCGGCCAATCGGGCTATGGGGAAACAGCCGTAGGGACGCCGCTTGCTTCACAGCCCTGCAATAACAATAATGATAATAATCCTCGCAATTGATACGGCGCCTTATCACGTCTTCGAGACGTCGCAAAGCGGTTCACAGGATACATTGTGAAGTGAATTGACTGTATATTTTGCCCCGAGGCTCTGGAACTCCCTTCCTCACTCCCCTCGCCTCGCCCCCTCTCTTCCTATTTTCAGGTCTCTGCTGAAGACCTTTCTTTTCGAACGCGCCTTTGGTCACCTTCCCCCCCCCACCCCACCCCGGGCTCGGTCCCGAGATCCGTTACTGTGAAGAGCGGTGTGGAGGGCGCTACATAAATCCAGGTTGTTGTTGTTGTTGTTGTATATCTTGTGGCCGAAACGCAGCAGCCAATATTATTATCATTTATTTTGGAAGAATTCTTACTCATGGAAAAGCGATCCGCCAATCGACTAATAACTGGGTTCCTACTTGCAGCTCAGTAAACAGAGGCGTGTGGAGTAAGCGACCTTGCCCAAGGTTTGGCCCTGACCCGGGAATCCAACCCGGGTCCTCTCGCTTGCGAGGCGAGGGCTCTAACCACTGAGCTACAGGGCTCCAAACCAGCCTTGGACCGTCCATTGGGCACACATCGGACATTTGGGGGAGAGACAAAACATTTGCAGGCCCCCAGAGGTCTGAGTTCTCTGGGATTGTGTGTCGGAATCGCCTGTGCCAATCCACCCAGCGCCATTATTCTGTAATCGCAATGGTTCAACACTGGAGGAGGTGATCGTAATATAGTGATCTAACGTTTTGATATTGATATAGCGATGCAGTGTTATCATGTTGTCAAAGCACTTCACAGGATTTACTGTGAAGTGGATTGATTGTGTGTTTCGTGGGTCAGTTTGCGCACAGGAGTGTCCCGCAAACACCCACAAGGTGAGCGAGCGGTTTTATTGAGGGGGGGGGGGGAATTGTCGGCCAGGACACCGTGCGAGAGAAACTTCCTTCTCTTTTGAATAGCGCCGCTGGAGATCTTTATCGCGCGCCTTGCCACGGCAGTGGCAGAATTCCGTTAGTTAAATCACAAGAGAGAGAGAGAGTCCCCAGGTTATCACGAGATAAGATAAGTAAACGCAGCAAATAAACAAACAAATCCTTGCGATTGAGACAGCGCCTTCACGGCAGCTTTGAGAACCATCCTGTGGGCCGGAGGAGAGTGGCAGGTTACGTGTCTGGCTCGTGGGTTTTGAGCGGACTTGATCGTGCTGACGGTCACCTTCCCCCTCCCTCTCCCCCAGGGCTCGGGGTCAGACTCCGCCACTGTCAAGCGCTCTGGGTCGCTGCCCGGCGTGAAGGACGTCGTGTAAATGCAAGTGGTAGTAGTAATAGTAACCGTGTAATTGACAGCGATCAGCACAAGTGCTGCCTCTGAGAGCCTGACGTCCCTCTGTATCACCATCAGTGGCCGCACTTTCAGCCGCTACACCCCGAAACTCTGGTACTCTCTTCCTCAATCTCTCTGCCTTAACCCCCTCCTTCCCCCCCTTCCCCCACCCCACACGAAAGTCAAGCTCAGCATCATTCCTAAAGAGGAATCCCAAACTGGTGGATTGTTTGTTGATCGCGTTGTTTTATTTGACCTGCTGAGAATCTGGGAGCTCGACCGCGATTTAACTAACTCTGAATTGGCTTCTGACCCTAAATTAATATTTCCTTTAATTCCCCGGGGGTGGAGGGGTGGGGGGGGGGATGTGTCTCCTCAACAGCAAATGTCACTTCAAAGCAGCGGCGCTGAACATAAAACAGAAACGCACACACAGCAGATTCCAGCTCCCGGCCTGGCTCAGCCGGGAGGGCTCTTGGATCTGAAGGTTATGGGATCGAGCCCTACACTGATCACAGTCTCGGCTGTCGCTCCAGTGCTGTCCAGAGCTGGGAGGGGGGAGGGAGGAGGGGGAGGGGGGGCGGTGTGGGGCAGGGGTGGATGTGGGGAGGGGGAGGTAGAGCGTTGAGCTCTTAGAGGTGCCGTTCTTCAGAGGGAACGTTAAACCGAGTTCCCCGTCTGTGCTGCTCGGGTGGATGTTCGTCAACCCCGTTGGAAAAGAGAAGGGAGTTTCTCTCTCTCCCCCTCTCTCTGCCCCAGTGTCCTCCTGGCTGACGATCCCTCAAATACAATTGCCCACTCATTTATTTCATAGATGTTAGTGGGACACTGCCAATGCGCAAGCTGGCTGCTGCATTCACCTACAAAAACACACAGTCACTACACTTGGTAACAGTTAGCTTACAATAATAATCCTTGCATTTGATATAGCACCTTATCACTTCATCGAGACGTCTCAAAGCGCTTCACAGGATGCATTGTAAAGTGGAGTGACTGGGTATACAAGAACAACAGCGATAAACTAACACACGAACGAATGGACGGACTGACAGACGGATAAACCAATCAATCAATAAATAAATAAATAAAGCCAAAAATATTGATGTGTTTTCACACAAATAAAGATATAAATATATCCCCTGACAACAGGACTGAGAAAACTGGGGCGAGCGACTAATAATAATAATAATAATCCTGGCATTTGACACAGCGCTTTATCATGTCTTCGAGACGCCTCAAAGCGCTTCACAGACTATACTGTAAAGTGGAGCGACTGTGTATTTTATTGCTGTTATCGAGTTCTTGTGACGAACGAGCGAGGAGGGAGGAGTTGGATTGAGATTACTCAGTCGATCAGCTGTTTTCAGGGAGATTTCATCTTTCACAACAATTATGTTAATTCACATCCTCCGCACACTTTGTTTTTGAATCTTGTTAAAAGCCACTCTCCTAATTGAGGTAATAAGTTCTCGTCACTCAATTAAACCCATTCAAATAAACCAACAGACACAGACTGAAAAAACACAGACAAATCTCTTGTTTCATTACAACACCCTTTGTAACAAGTTGATTCTTCTTAAAATATATTTTTATATATGTATAATTAAAAGACTTAATTAAATCCCATCAACGTTCTACGCACAAAAAGCCAAAACTTTTCTGCCTTCTGTAGAAATAAGATCGATACGTTTGATTAATGCTCGGGAAATAATAATATAATAATCCTTGAATTTTATATAGCACATTCTTGTGTCTTCGAGACGTCTCAAAGCGCTTCACAGAATATACTGTAAAGTGAATTGACTGTATATTTTGTGGCTGAAACACGGCAGCCAATTGCACACATAAACAAGAGACAAAGAGACAAATCAGATATAAACCCCATGCAATTGTGTGTCACCTTGCACTGAACCACACAAACCTTGCACTTCCTTTTCTTAATTGGCTGCCCACAAAACACACAGTCACTCCACATTACAGTGTATCCTGTGAAGCGCTTTGAGACCGCTCCACGACGTGATAAGGCGCCGTATCAAATGCGAGGATTATTATCATTATTATTGAGAGCGTCGTTTTATTTTTTTCTTAAATGAACCGATTGCAAAACCCCGGATCGTAGAAACTGCACAATGCAAACATGTTACAATGTCAGAGAAGGGAGTTATTATTATTATTATTTCTCTCTCTCTCTCTCTCATTTTGCTTCAAGGCTGTTTCAGGAAACATTGCTGTGCACAAAATTGAATCGGCTCTGAGAAGCCGTACAGCGTAGTGATTAATAGAGTAAGTTTTTGTTGTTGGCTGTCTGTAAAATACACGTACGTCACTGCACTTCACAGTAAACATCCTGTGAAGCACTTTGAGACACTCAGACAATGCGATATGGAGTGGTATCAAACATGATATAGCTCTCTCTCCCTCACCGAACATTGGTGTCTGTGGCAGTATTACTGGGCGCAGAGAGAGAGACAGACACACACACACACACAGACAGACAGACAGACTGAGAGAGAGAGAGACACACACACACAGACTGAGAGAGAGACACACACACAGACAGACTGAGAGAGACACACACACACAGACAGACTTAAAGAGCGCCAGACACACACACACACACACAGACAGACAGACAGACAGACAGACGACAGAGAGAGAGAGACAGAGAGACACACACACACAGACAAACAGAGAGAGACGGAGAGACACACACACACAAACAAACAGACAAAGAGAGAGAGAGACAGAGAGAGCGATACTCACACAGTCAGAAAGAGAGACACACACACAGGAGAGAATTACAGGGAAGAAGGGCCACTGGTTACCAGTAAATAAATACAGTAAAACAATCTCCAAGGCAACTGGATTCCTTCCAAGTGTTCCACGTGAAGCTGCGCCTCACCCTGAGCCACAGATTGTATCATCAACTGCAAATCTGGAGCACAGCTGAACTGTGCCCAAGGTTTTTAACTCTCACTCCCTCCGTCTGTCTGTGTCTACCCCTCTGTCTCTCCCCCTCTGTCTGTCTCCCTCTGTCTCTCCCCTTCTGTCTCTGTGTCTCCCCTTCTGTCTATCTGTCCCCCTCTGTCTCTCTGCATCTCCCCCCCCCATCTCTCTGTGTCTCCCCGTCTGTCTGTCCCCCCTGTCTCTCTGTCTGTCTCTGTCTGTCCCCCTCTGTCTCTCCCCACTCTGTCTCTCCCCCTCTGTCTGTCTGTCTGTCCCCCCCCCGTCTTTCTGTCTGTCCCCCTCTGTCTCTCTGTCTGTCCCCCCTCTGTGTCTCCCCCTCTGTCTGTCTGTCTGTCTGTCTGTCTGTCCCCTTCTGTCTCTCTGTCTGTCCCACCCTGTCTCTCTATCTGTCCCCCCCCCCCCCCCCCCCCCCGTCTCTCTGTGTCTCCCCCTCTTTCTGCCTTTTTTTAAAGAAACACAAAACTACAACCCACACAGTGACTTTCTTCCCTGTGTTTTGGGTGCTGGGGGTGTCTCACTAACCAAGTCACAGACTCGCTTCCCCCGTCTGGGGCGAGTTACAACAACATCTCCTGCATTTGCCACAGAGCATCTCACGTTGGCCGGACGTCTCGAAGCGCTTTCGCACTGTAAAGCGTAGTGACTGTGTGTGTTTGGAGGGCGAACGGGGCAGCCAATTTGCGCAGTGATGTCCTGCAGAAAGTGGGTGGGGTGGGGAGATGGGTGGGGTGGGGGGATTGGAGGAAGGAAGAAACTACATCATCTGAGAAGAAGTTCTGTCCGGGTATGTGGTTCTGTAGAACGCGCTATTTTCTTAGCATTTCGGACTGGACAGAGAGTAGGGCAAATTCTTAAATCCCCAACTTCCGAAGGATTTTTCTTGCGGCAGTCTTTTTTTTAAAAAAAACACACGAGTACAAAGATTCGGCTTCAAAATTACCAACAATTTTCCGAACGTTTCACCCACAAACACAGCAGTCAATCCAGCGTATCCTGTGCAGGGCTTTGAGACGTCTCGAAGGCGTGTTAAGGCGCTATGTCGAATGCAAGGATTATTATTATTATTGTATGTTGTATTATTAGCTGTCGCTGTTGCCTCCGTGGTGGGGAGCTGGAGATCGGAGAGCGTGGGGCAAGGTGGAGGGGATGTGCCTCCCTTATTACCCAGGCTAATAAAACCAACAGGCGCAATGATTTATTACAATTGGAAGGCCTTCACACGAACGCTGAGGCTGGCAATTACAGAGGTGAAGGAGAAGTGAAGATAATAATAATAATAATAATAATAATAATAATCCTTGCATTTGATATAGCGCTTTTCACGTCGGGAGGACGTCCCAAAGCGCTTCACAGAATATACTGTAAAGTGAATTGACTGTATATTTGTGGGCGAACGCGGCAGCCAATTGCGCACAGCAATGTCCCACAAACAGTCGTAGATTGAAAATGACCAATTTATTATTGTTTTGGGTTTTTTGGAGGGATTATTATTAGGCTCTGTGTGGAGTAAGGAAACTTGCCCAAGGTTTCGCCCTCTGCCTGGAATTGAACCCAGGTGTCTTGCTTGCAAAGCGAGTGCTCTAACCACTGAGCTACAGGACCCAAGATATTGGGTTGACCTCACACACACACACACACACACACACGGATTTTTCCTGTGTGAGTAAAGATCTTTCTCAGCATTTTTTTTCCCCCCCCCCGAGAGCTGGAAATTCGTGGAGTCCTGTTGGGTATTGGGGGGGTGGGGGGTGGGGGGATGCAGTGGGAGGTGGAAATTACGAGACGATTTTCGCAAGGTGTATTTTAAAAAAAAGAGTGCAATTAAAAAATAAAACCCTCACGACGTTGAGGAATGAATCTGCGTGAGAATTAATAATAACAACAACAATCCTTGCATTTGATGCAGCGCCTCATCACGTCTGCTAGCCGTCTCAAAACGCTTCACGGGGTATACCGTAGAGTGAATTGACTGTACATTTTGTGGGCGAAACGCGGCAGCCAATTGCGCACAGCAGCGTCCCCACAAACAGTCGCGGATTGAGTCACCAAATTATTACGGATTTTTGTTTTTGCGGAAGGGATTATTACCGCCCGTGAATAGTCATCCGCCAATCACTTAACAACCATGTTGCTACTTGCTGCTCGGTAAACAGAGGCGTGTGTGTGTGTGTGTGTGGGTGTGTGTGTGTGTGTGTGGGTGTGTGTGTGTGGGTGTGTGTGTGTGTGTGGGTGGAGTAAGGAAACTTGCCCAACGTCTCGTTTTGTCCTGACTGGGAATTGAACCCAGGTCCTCTCGCTCGCTCGCGAGTGCTGTAACCGCTGTGAGCTACAGGATTTAGCAACAACAATAACCGGAGCAATGAAACACCATATGGCACCTCGCTGTGGGCAGAGGGAACAGAGTCGATCGCCCCCCCCACCCCAATAATAACGTCTCTCTTCGCACCTCTAGTCGGGCTTTTGGCCGTGTGTGTTGCGTTCACACGCGGCTTCTCCGCAATTAACAAGCGCAGAGAGCAGGCAGCTGGTTGCCATGGCAGCCAATCTGCCCACGGAGGATGGTACTAGAGGAGGAGGAGGAGCGAGTGAGCGCGAGTGAGTGAGTGAGCGAGTGAGTGAGTGAGTGCTAGCGACCTACACAAGCATTTAGCCACGAGCAGTGTGGCGGAGACTAAATATGGCACAATCTGGCTCGGGTCCGGGCGGGGAGATACATTAGACGCGTTCCCTTAATCCACACGCCTCTGTTTGCCCGGCAGTAAGTAGGAACCCGGTTGTTAAGTCGATTGGGGGGAAATCGCTTTCCGGGGGTAATAACCCCTCCAAGGGAAAAACACACTCAATCCACCGCAATTGGCTGCCGCGTTTCGCCCACACAATACACAACAGTCAAGTTCGTTTGACAATATATCCTGTGAAGCGCTTTGAGACATCTCGACAACGTGATGATAAGGCGCTATATCAAATGCAAGGATACACATTATTCTCATTATTATCTTCCTGTAAGATCCGTTCTGAGCACCATTCATCCCCTCCTCGCGCTCGCCTCTCTGGTAATCTTTCCAAGATGTTTTGCTTGCTCAATTCCTCGTCTCTGCCAGATGGTCTCATTCCCTAATCTTTCCAGCCCGATCACTCCGAGGAGGCTTGACCCGGGCTGGAAAGTCATTGCTGATCTCATCACTATTTTTTTGCATTGTAATAATAGCATGTAGGTTGTTGAGACGTCTCAAAGCGCTTCAAGAATATCCTGTGAAGTGTAGTGACTGTGTACTTTGTAGGCAAAATGATTATTTACTTATTGATTGAGACTGATCGACTGATTGGGGGGGGAGTATTGTGGCTGGAGTCCCATTGTGGGTTTGGGGTACGCACGGATATGCCTGAAAGCTCTGTGGGCCTATTTCCACGATAAACAGTATTATCTCAGCCCAGCATAGCACAGCCCAGCACAGCCCAGCTCAGCTTTCAGTTCCCCTTTCCCTCCCCACTGCAAATCAGGTCCTCAGTGAAACAAGAGACAACTGCTGCAGTGTCAGTGTATTACCAGTGCTTTAGCCGGACTCCCAGTCTGGCTCAGTCCTGTCAGCGTAGCCACTTCACGCACTTTCAACAACAACACATGACATTTACACAGCACCTTTCGAGTCAGGAGGACAGCCCCAATGTGCTGGGCGGTCAGGGATTTGGACCCGAGCTGGGGTGGGGGGGTTGGTATCGCTCCAATCCAGGCGGACGTTAGAGATCCCGCGGTGCTATTTGAGAAGAGAAGGGAGTTTCTCTCTCTCTCTGTGTCCCACCTGACAATCCCCCCCCCCACCGCCAGTCAAACTGCTCACTTGCTCCATGGCTGTTTGTGGGGGAATGTTGCTGTGCGCAAACTGGCTGCCGCGTTTCGGCCCAAAAAAAACATACAGTCACTCCAGTTTACAGTGGATCCAGTGAAGCGCTTTGAGACGTCTCGACAACACTGGATCAGACGGGAGGATTATTAGTATTAGTAGTAATCATTACCCATTCCTTCCCACCGACACCAAAGGGGAAGCGTTATAAACATACTGACTTCTTTTTAATAAAACGTTAAAAAATTCATGTCCTCTTGAGAAACGAAAGCGGTCAGGAAAATAGGGCAGAAAGAAAGAAATACCCTGGGCATTTGTCAAAAAAAAAGGCATAAAACCACTGTATTGTCAGAGGTGCCGTCCTTCACGAGACATAAAACCGATCTGCACCTGTTCAGGCGGATTTAAAGGTCCCACAGCGCTATTTAAACAGAGAAGGGAGTTTCTCCCCCCCCTCTCTCTCTCTCCCCCCCCCGCCTCCCAGTCCTAGCCAACAATTCCCCAAATAAAATCAGTCACTCACTCCATGGGAAGCTGTTGTGCGCAGATTGCCAAGCTGCCACGTTAGCCTGCAAAAGCACAGTCACTACACGTTAGCCAGTAAAATCTCCTGAAGCAAACGCTTCGAGATGTCCACCTGATGCGACAGGTGGACGTTAAAGATCTCCCGCGGCACTATCCCAAAAGAGAAGGGAGTTTCTCTCTCTCTCTCTCTCCCCCGGTGTCATGGCCGACAATCGATCCCCCAAGTGAAACCGTTCACTCGCTCCACGGCTGTTTGTGGGTCACTGTATTCAAAGCGAGAATTGATTTGGTTGTCCGCATCTCCCGTCTTGTGGTTTATGCGACAACAGTGTTGTGTGGATCAGTTGCCACATTTGCCTACAATCCCAATGCAAATATTTACATGTACCATCGGCTCTCAAGAGAAATAACAGATCCCTTTGGAGCGAGGGCTTCAAACGTGCCGCGACAACCCGGGCCTCTGCTCTGCTATGTGAAGCGCAGACCAGATTACATTCGGAGTTTGGGAACCCTTCAAAGTTGCACTTGGGGGAAAGCTCTTTCTTGCGGTTAATTTATAAATAGATTTAATATGACCCTGCCCCTCCCCCCACCTAACCAACTGTGACTAATTCGTCCTAAAGCACTCCGTCAGAAAGAGAAGCTTAAAGTGCGCTGTGGTTGGTACTCTACCCCTTCCAACCACTCCCTTCGCCAGCCCCGCCATCGATGGGCAAGCTTTCACCCAACTCCTCCACCTGCTCTCTGGAACTCCATCCCAGACTCGCTCCATGCCACGCACGCACGCACACGCATCTCCCCCCCCCCCCCCAACTTTAAAGCCCGCCTTAGCCCACCGAAAGAGGAAGAGAGAGAAATAAAAGTCAAACAAATTTTCCAACCGGTGTCTTGGCCGACAATCCCTCAAATAAAAATTAGTCATTTAGTTTCATGGCTGTCTGTAGGAAGCTGCTGCGCGTTATTGTGCTGCTGCATTTTCGCTCACAAATATACAGTAAAATCCTGTGAAGCACTTTGAGACATCTTTCTGACGTGATAAGGTGCAAAGATTATTATTATTATTATTATTCTAGGCTACGCTGGCTCCCTATCACAGAACGGATCGAGTTCAGGATCCTCACGTGCCACGCTCCCCGCCCGTTACTGATCACTGTTCTCAGTCGCCATCTGTGCCCAACAGAACTAGTGCAGCACAATCACAATCCATAAATAATTTAAACTAATTCCACGCATTCTGCCAGTGGTTATATTTATATATAAAATTACATTAAAAAAACGCCCGGAGACAAATGGGAAGGGATTGAGGTTCAATAAGGGCAGTGAGTGTCTCTCTCTCTCTCTCTCTCTCTCTCCACCTCTCTCACGTGTTCCGGTCGAGCAACAATCCCCTAAATAAAATTGGCCATTCGCTTTGTGGCTGTTCTCAGGATATTGCTGAGCACAAACAAATTGGCTGCCACATTCGCCCACAAAACACACAGTCACTACACTTGTACAGTCGATTCTGTGAAGCGCCTCAAGCACAACGTACATTTGCACAGTGCCTTTCACGTCAGAAGGACGTCCCAAGGCCCTGGACAGTCAACATCGAAAATACCACAACGGCTTCCTGAACTGCTGCTGCCTTTGTCACCTTCAGCCATGACGGCTTCCAGGGGAACAGAGGAAAATACAAGACAAATAAAAGACCGAGGTCCATCCAGTTCGCCTTCCACCATCCCGGCAGTTGCTTGCACGTGTCATGGCTGAAACTATTCCCAAAATATGATTTCTTAAAAGAAATCTACCTGATTTGCATTTGGAAGAATCAACACTTTTTCTGCTTCCACCGTCTCCCCCGGGGGAGTGAGTCTGTTTCACAGATTTATTTGCACGCCTGACCAGTTTACACAAGTGTAAGCAGAAGTGAGTCTCCATAAAAAGCATCTCGGAGTGTACACGTGCCAATTACACAGCCACCAACGGACAGTCCCCCACAGCGACTGATTACAAAGATTGGGTCCGACTGTGTGGAGGGTTATGTACAAAGTAATCGAGACAAGAAAACCGTGTGCAGGGCTGTTACTTTTTTTTAAGGTAAAGAAAAGGGGAATTGTGCATCACATCAGGCACGTAGTCATCTGACAGTACACTCAGCCGACACGTCTTAATCTTTTGCAACATTTTAAGTGCATTTCAGTTTCGAATCAGCGTGCGAGGCGGCTTGGTTACACGGTATCAACACGACAACGACACTTAGACTAACAATAACCTTTTGCGCTTGATACCGCGGCTTATCGCGTCGTTGAGACGCCTCAAAGCGCTTCACCGAAATAGACTGTAAAGTGGAGTGGCTGTGTATTTTGTGGGCGAAACCCAGCAGCCAATTGCGCACAGTCACAGTCCCACAAACAGTCGTGGATTGATGACCAATTTTTTTTTTCTTTGGAGGGATTATCATGTCCGGAGATCGACCCGCCAATCGACTAACATCTGGATTCCTTCGTACTCCGAGGTAAACAGAGGCGTGTGGAGTAAGGAAACTTGCCTAAGGTCTCACAAGTTTCCTTCCTCCGCACTCCTCTGTTTATTTCAAGCAGAACAATTCATGCATGGAAACCCTCTCTAATTCAAACATTCCCTGACAAATGTACAAATATAGTGTTCATTGCAACACAGCGTTTGCTGAAACCCAATTAATCATATCCCTTTTGCCAAAAAAAATAGGACATGAGGGTCAGGCCTGTAGATGGAGGTCAGTGGGGAAACGGCAATGATATTTCTAAATTCTGTGCGAACACCAGAGTGCATTTATCCAGACAGCGTTGCGATGGGATGCAATAATAATAATCATCCTTGCATTTGACATACCGCCTATCGCATCTTCACGGTGTCTCAAAGCGCTTCGCAGGATATACTGTGTATTTTGTGGGCGAAACGTGGCAGCCGATTAATTGCACCCAAACAGTCTCGTGGGTGACCACTTATTCTGATATGCATTTATGTTATAACGGGGATTATTACCCTCGGGTGAACGATCCTTCCCCCTTTCCAAAATATCTACAACAAAAATAATAAAACCTTGAAATACACTGCCCCCCCCCCCCCCCCCACAACCCCCGAATATATTAGATATTATTATATCTAAAGCCCTTTGCAGTTGCCTCGGGGTCAGATCCCAAACCATGTTGACAGCAGCACACGTTCAAGCGAAGGTTCCCTGGAAAATGCACACCAGGAATCCATCGAGAAGTGGGAAGCGTTTGCACAAGTGCCACAATAGGTATGTGCACTGCACTGTGTATTCCCGGGGGGGGGGGGGGGGGGAGAGAGGGAGGGGGGGGAGAGAGGGAGAGGGGAGAGGGGGAGAGAGGGGAGAGGGGAGAGACAGGGAAGAGGGATTGGTACTGTGTTACGAAGTGCATCCAGTGTTTTATTCCTGCAGGAGAGACAATCTACCAGCAACGCACTGCAAGGATAACAGCATACCCCAGGCTACACCCCTCCCTCCCTCTCCCCCTCTCCCCCTCCCTCCCTCCCTCTCCCCCTCCCTCCCTGACAGGAGACAGACAGGGGATGTGCTGAGAACACAGTACACTCACACACCCAGACACTGGCCGAGAGCAGTCTGTCTGTCTGTCTCCTTGTCTCTATGTCCCTTCTCTCTTTCTTTCTCTGTCAACCCTCCCCCTCCCCCCCCTCCCACACACACATTCTCTCTCTCTGTCTGCCTCCCCCCACACCCACACCCTCTCTGTCCCCCCCACCCCTCCCCCTTTTCGGTCATTCCCTCACACACACAGTCTCTCTCTCTCCCTCCCTCTGTCTGTCTCCCCCCCACCCTCTCAGTCATTCCCACACACGGTCTCTATCTGTCTGTCTGTCTGTCTCTCCCGCGCTCTCTCTCTCTCTCCCTCTCTGTCTCCCCCGCGCTCTCTCTCTCCCTCCCTCTCTGTCTCCCCCGCGCTCTCTCTCTCTCCCTCCCTCTGTCTCCCCCGCGCTCTCTCTCTCTCTCCCTCCCTCTGTCTCCCCGCCTCTCTCTCTCTCTCCCTCCCTCTGTCTCCCCCGCGCTCTCTCTCTCTCCCTCCCTCTCTGTCTCCCCCGCGCTCTCTCTCTCCCTCCCTCTCTGTCTCCCCCGCGCTCTCTCTGTCTCCCCCTCTCCCCGCTCTCCCCCCCCCTCCCTCCCTGTCTCCCCGACACCCTCTCTCCCTCTCCCCATCTTGTGACACACACAACGCTTCATTCACTCAACTCACCGCGGCGGCGGCGGGAGACTGTCATCCCGCGGAGCTGTGCGCACTCACAGGGCTGCAGAGGGCGGGCGGTGAGGGGTGGGGTGTGAGGGGTGGGGCGGGTGTGTGAGGGGTGGGGCGGGGTGTGTGAGGGTAGATGTCCCGCGGTGTGGCGGTGGCGGTGCAGAGCCTATCACAGCCCTCGGGGCCGCGGACACAGTGTAGCGATGAGAGGACACAATGTAACGAGAGTCGCGGATACACTGTGGAACATGGAGTGTCCCGTCCGCCCGCACCGGAAGCGCGGCCCGTCTGATGGACAGCCCGGCCAGCCAATCAGCGGCCGCCCTCCAGCCAATCAGCGGCCGCCCTCCAGCCAATCAGCGGCCGCCCTCCAGCCAATCAGCGGCCGCCCTCCAGCCAATCAGCGGCCGCCCTCCAGCCAATCAGCGGCCGCCCTCCAGCCAATCAGCGGCCGCCCTCCCGCCTGACGGACCCGCCAATCATCGCGCGAGGGGAGGAGGCGGAGGCGGGCTCTCCTGGCAGCTGTGTGTGAGGGGGGGGAGGAGCCGCCACTGCATTCTGGGAGATGTAGTCTCTGAGAATGACACGAACACAATCAATACATGTTTGAAATGAAGAGAGAAATGGCTGAGGACAGTCTCTCAGCAGATCAGGTCAGGTCAGGTCAGGCAGCCATCTGTCTGTGGCGTCCTGTAGCTCAGGGGTGAGAGCCCTCGCCTCGCCTCGCCAGCGAAGAGACCTGGGTTCAATCCCAGGCAGCGGGCGAGAGCTTTGGGCAAGTTTCTTCCGTACTCCGCACGGCGAGTAATAATCCCACGAGAAACAAAACAATAACAAATTGGTCGTTTTTCAATCCACGACTGCTTGTGGTGGACGCTGCTGCGCGCAATTGGCTGCCGCGTTTCGCCCACAAAATATACGGTCAGTTCACTTTGCAGCAGATCCTGCGAAGCGCTTTGAGACGTCTCGACGACGTGATAAGGTGCTACATCGAATGCAAGGATTATTATTATTATTATTATCATCATCTATGGAGAGAGGAAAATGAGTCAACGTTTCAGGTCGATGATCTTTTGTCAATTTCCTCTCTCCATAGGTGCTGCCTGACCTGCTGCGTGAGTGTTCCCAGCGACTTCTGTTTTTATTTCAGATTTCCAACATCGACAGCATTTTGCCTTTTTATTTAAATAAAAAAATAAATGTTTGAGATGCCAATCCAACACTTACAATAATAATAATAATAATCTTTGCATTTGATGCAGCGCGTTATCGCATCGTCGAGACGTCTCAAAGCGCTTCACAGGAAGTAGAGTGGAGTGAAGTGACTGTATTTTGTGGGAGAAATGCAGCAGCCAGTTTGCGCACAGCAGTGACCTAAACGTAGCCGAAGAGTGAGTGACCAAACTTGGGTGTAACAGTACAAGTGTGTAATCCGGACAGAATTACACACCCTACATTACTAATACAAACATTGTGTGTCAGCCTGACTCAGTAGGTAACGCGCTCTCAACTTTGAGTCAGAAGCTTGTGAATTCACGTGACCCGTGTTGGAATATTTAAACTCTGCCCATTCCCCCCTCCCGCCCCCCAGATAAAATTGATCATTTCAGTTTGTGGCTGTTTTGGGGACGTTGCAATGTGGAACTTGGTGGATGGGTATTCCCATAAAATTCAATCGCTGCACTCCTCGGTCACCAACTCCTGATGGGAAAGGTGCTGTACCAACTGCAAGGATTTGTATCATCTTTGGAAGTGATCTGAACCAACCCACATCAGCCCAGGAGCTCTCGGCTTCAATATTGCACTGTCATTATACCTCACAAAAAGTTCACTCTATCCACGACTGTTGACATCGCTGTGCGCAATTGGCTGTCGCGTTTCGCCCACAAAATACACAGTGAATCCACTTCACAGGATATTCTGTAAAATGCTTTGAGGTGTTTCAACCACATGATAAAGCGCTATATCAAATGAAAGGATTATTATTATTCTAACAGGGTGTAACAGGGTTTTGTTACTATTATGAGGTAGTTCTAATTCTGCACAGCTAAGAAACGTACTGAATCAAAAAAAAGGATATACAGTGCTCAGTTCCCCCACCCCTCCACCCTCCTCCTCTCCCCCGCTCTAAGACAGTGATTCACTGCAGTTAAAGGTCCGAGGAATGTCAGCTCTGCACTTTCTCCAGGACCGTCATTCTTCACACCTCAGCACAATCGATGAGTAATTAATGAGTGTGCCAGAGCACAGCCCAGTCACCTCAACCCATGGAAGTATATGACACTGCAAGGAGATCATTTGGCCCATTTTTCCATGGGAATGTTTGCTCCTTGAGGAAGCCATCCTTCCTAATCCCATTTCCTGCTCTTCCCTGTGAGAACTCAATCCCTGTGTCCTCCGAGACCCTTCCTCTGCACTTGCTCAGCTAACCCAACAGCCAGAGACACCCATCGTCACTGCACAAACCCTGGCCATTACAGTGTTCCTCTGGCTTGTCCAGAGACTAATTGGGCCACTCAACCCCCAGTTCAGATCTATTAAAACTCAACACAGATCAGACTTTGAACAGGGAAAAAGTCTTCTTGTGGCTCAATGTTCCTTGGGGACCTTTCACATAAAATAAAACGTTTCAGAGCGGTTTAGGAAAGAGATGAATCATAAATTAAGTCAATAAAGGTTAAGGCGGTAGCTAAATCACACCAGCCACGATGTTACACAAGACAGATGAGACAGAAATCAAATTCATTCAAATTTGGGGCCGAATGGCGATGTTTGTGGGGGTGAGGGGGCAGGAGGGGGAAATATAAATAAGAATGACGTCCCTTTTCATTGAAAAGTGAAACGTGAGAGAGGCAGGGTGACCTCAGAACCACACTGAGACGTTGAGTGACCAAAAATCTTTCAGACTTTAGGAAATAATAAACACTTCAATTCTTTTGTCAAAGTCATTTTTGTTTTTTAAAAAAATGAAATGTTTCATCTCCAGCGGAATTAGCTGCAAAAATAGCTCAGAGATAATTCAGGCTTGTCAAAAGCAATCTCTCCTCCAGTGCAACAATAAAAACAAGGAAATAAAAGATACGGATCATTAATTTAATCATATCATTTTGACGATATCAGAGATAGTCCGGGAACTGCGAAAGCTAACCTGAAATGATTTATTCCCGTCATATAAATCCCAAAAATTAGATTACTGCTTGAAACCACTCTCCAGGAATCTGCTATTATTCATAATGTATTATGTTTAAATTTTATGGGGAGATTTTGTTTAGCTTACAAGTCACTTTTGGGCAAGTTTTAGCCAGCGGGCAATCACGGGGACACTTTTCTGTGTCCCAGATACACAATGCTCCTCACACTCCAGGATTAACACTTGTGACACATGCACGAGAGAGAGGGAATAGAGGGATATGGGGGGGAAGAGAGGGATTGAGATGAGAGAGGCTCAAGTAGAGTAAGAAGCAAAGAACATAAGAATTTGCTGGCGAAAGAAGACCAATGTCCATCTAGTTCCCCTTCCACCATCCTGGCAGTCGCATGACATATCGTGTCCCAAACTATCTACTGTATCCCCAGATATTATTGTCTAACAGAAATCTGTCTAATTTGTTCTTGAAACAAACAACACTTTCTGCTTCCACCGGCTCCCCAGGAAGCTGATCCATAAGGTTACCACTCACTCACTGAAGTAGTGTTTCCGCAGATTTGAGTAGAAACATCAGCACGGACTAGTTGGGCCAAATGCCTGGAACATAATGAGAAATAACACATGGTGATAATAGCAATGCTTTCCACCAAGGTCACTGCCCTCATTACGAGGTGTGGGAACCTCTGCGTCCAGTAATGGGGGCAGTGAGCTTGGTGGAGTGGAAAGCATTTTACCTTTTCAATAACGGAGAAAAAATGGCTTCCAAATCAAGACTAAATCGAAGAACTTCGGATGAGTTCAAGTTAAAACGAGATGCCGTCTGTGCCTGTTCAGGTGGACGTTAAAGATCCCACTTCGAAAAGAGAAGGTAGTTTCTCTCTCCCAGTGCCCTGGTCAAATAAAATCGGTCGCTCAATCTGTGGCTTTTGTGGGACAAGGCTGTGCGCACCTTATACAGTCAATCCACTTTACAGTATATTCTGTGAACCTCTCTGAGACGTCTCGACAACGTGATAAGACTCTGTATCAAATGCAAGGATTATTATTATCATAACTTTCACAACAATCTACAATTTCTCTAGTTTTAAGATGACTGTTTGCGGGATGCTGCTGTGCTCAATTGTCTGCCGCATTTCGCCAACAAAATATGCAGTCACTCCACTTTACGGTATATTCTGTGAAGCGCTTCAAGACGTTGCAAAGACGTGATGAGGCGCTGCATCAAAAAAANTGCAAGGATTATTAAACAGTCTCACGGGCAAAGCTGCGATCTCAGAGCTCGACTCCTGTGTTAGCTGTGTTAGTTCTGGGACCAGAATCAGGTGAAGCATCTGTGGTCAGTGTGAAAAGAGAAAGGGGGCGGAGGGGAAGGTTTGCACGTGTCGTGGTTCCTGCTATTCTCTCGGGCCATTGACTCAACGCTGAGGATCTGCACTGATGCTGGTGTCGAAAGACAATGTTGCTCAGAAGGCATTTAGGAAGAAGACAGACAGCACAGCGACTCAGCCGAGGGCAAATCACACACAACGTCTTCACAATGTGGTTTAGAGGTTAAGAGATCTGCTGGTGGCTGGCGGACATTCCATCTCTTGTGATCTGCCTTAATGCAACCAAATGAATTGCACCACCTCAGTCAGCTGGGCTCAGTTGGTAGATCTCAAAGTTTGGGCTCAGACTGTTGTTAGGTAAACTCTTGCCGCAACTGTAAACTGACGCTCGAGTGAAATCCTCAAAGAGACAGGTGTGAACAATCCCATGACGTTATTTGAAAGGGAAGGGAGTTTCTGGTGTCCAAGCCCACAATTGTATCAGACTAGTGAGTGAGTCATTGACATTTTGTTTGTGTGAGTGTGTGTGCATATAATAACCTTTCATTTGATACAGCACCTTATTGTGTTGTTGAGACATCTCACAGAATATATTGTAAAGTGGATTGACTTTGTGTGTTTTGTGGGCGAAACACGGCAGACACTACACTACAGAACTGTACTTGAACGAGTCCAATGATACAACTTACTTAAAAAGAATCACAACACTTGATAGCTGCTACTTGAGAAACGCCTCCGAGACATTTTTGGGATGTGATAAGGGCTCTAGAATTGCAAATTCTAACAACCCTAACATGGGGTCAACTTCCACATGTAAGCAGATCACACCAACTCTATCTTTCTACCTCCACCCTCAACTCCAGGACCACTGCTGTCCTGACAGACTGTCTGTCAGACATCAAGTCCTGGTTGAGTTCAAATTTCCTACAGTTGAATGTGAACAAGACTGAGGCCCTCCTGATTGCTCGTGCCAGCGCCTCAGCACCTCAGACTCCGGCAACATCAGCCTCCATGGTTGCACACTACAGCTCACCAGTCAGTCAGGAACCTCGGTGTCTTGTTCAACCCTCAACTGTCTTTTCTCCCCCACATTCAAGCCATGACCTGCTCTGCCTTCCCTCACCTCCGTAACATCGTCCGACTCCGCCACTACCTCACCCCTTAGGCGCTGAAACTCTTGTTCACGCCTTCATCACCTCCAGGCTCGACAATGCAAATGCCGTTTGTCGGCCTTCCCAACTCCTCCCTCCACAGCTGCAGATAATCCAGAACTCTGCAGCCCGTGTCCTCTCCCGCACCAAACTCCGTGACCCCATCTTCCCCACTCTCGCCCGACTCCACTGGCTCCCTATCCTTCAGAGGATCCAATTCAAGATTCTGGTACTCACCTACAAAGCCCTCCATGGCCTCGCCCCACCCTACCTCTGTCACCTCCGAATCCCCGACCAACCCACCCGTTCCTTCCGCTCAGCCGGCTCTGGCTGCTCCACATCCCCCAACCCACCCGCCTACTGTTGGCGGGAGAGCCTTCAGCCATTCTGCCCCCAACCTCTGGAATTCCATCCCCCAGTCACTCCGCCTCACCCCCTCCTTAGACTCCTTCAAGTCCCGCCTCAAGACCCTCCTCTTTGACCATGCCATTGGCCACCCCTGCCTTCTCCCCCCTCTGACCCCAGCTCGGGTCTGAAATGCTGTACTCTGTCCAGCGCCTTGGGACGTTCTCCCGACGTGAAAGGCGCTATACAAATGTAATCTTGTTGTTGTTGTTGTTTGACCCAAACTGCTCAGCCCACGGTTCAGTACAAGCAGTGATCAAAAAAATGGATCGGGTTTGATATTAGTCCTCCTGCCTGAAGGAACCACAGTCAGTCCCTCGACCCTGCTGTGGGATTTATTCAATTGATCGAGTGAACAGCTACAGTGCTTATTTAAATACATGTTTTCAATCCCAAAAGCAGGACGTTTGTGATCGTTATCGATGTTGCTGGGCGGATGGATCAATGGCAACGAGACCCGGCTCTTCTAGGCAATCCGCCTCTCGCTTGCCAATAAATCAGTCAAGGTCAGATTTGTTCTGCGTGCCTGATGTGGTCGCTTTGATGCATTTTTCAAAGCTTCCAAGTAAGTACCAGATTGATTAGATTAGAGCTCAGCTACACGGAAGTTGAATCACAGATTATCACAAAAATCAAGTCCTTAATAATACTAACAACCCTTGCATTTGATACAACGCCTTATCACATCGTCAAGACGTCTCAAAGTGTTTCACAGAATACACTGTAAAGTGAATTAACTGTATATTTTGTGGGTGAAACAGTAAAGAAGCATAGGTCACTTACCAGTACTTATCCTTTGAACACTTTGGGGCTGTTTTCATTGGAAAAGAGAAACTCGAGTGGATCTGAAAGATGTCTTCAGAATTCTGAAAAGTTGGGGAGTGGGGGGAGAAGAGGGATAGATAGTGAAAGGTTATTCCTGTTGGTTGAAAACAGGAAACAAAGGGGAACATAAACTCAGTATCTTCAGTGAAGGATTCGAGAGTGACGGGGAAGAAATGATTTGACTCACTGGGGAGTTATTAGCCACGAGTTTAAGATAAGACAAGGGAATTATATTGGCTGAGAATTGGGACAACTCCCTGCTTTGTTTACAGGATAGTCGTACAGAATCTGTAAACCCAAGCAAACAGAACCTCGGTTTAACATCTCACCCAAAGGATGGCATCTATAATGGCTCTGCACTGGAGTCAGCCAGGACTGTGAGCCCAACTCCAGACAGTAGGCTCAAACCTACAACCCAGAGACCAGCATCAACTGAGCCAAACAATACTCTATTCATGGAGTCATACAATACAAAATTACATTTGCATAGCGCCTTTCATGTCGGGAGGACGTCCCAAGGCGCCGGACAGTCAGGGATTGGGAGTGGGGGGGAGGGGGCTTGGGATCAGGGAGGGTGATCCAATGCGCGGTTGAAGTGGAGGGTTTTGAAATACGGCTTGAAGGGAGGGGGCGAGGCAAAACGAATGTGGGATGGAATTCCAAAGGGTAAGGGCTGACGGCCAAACCACTGACGAGCAGCACAGAAGGAGGCCATTCGGCCCATCGTGCCTGTGTCGGTTCTTAGCCAACTAGTCTCACTCCCCCGCTCCTACTCCATCCTTGCAATTTTTTCCTTTTCAAGTACATTGCCCAGCTCCCTGGGAGTCTTTCAAATCTGAAGGGCGCTATACAAGTGTAATTTGTTGTTGTACATATCCAATTCCCTATCATTGACAGATAAGCAGTACATCGTAGTGAGGATGTCTATTGAATGGGTTCCCCAACATGTCGATCTGAAGAGCAACACAGTGTTTTGTATTCTATAACAGCAAAAGATTTTATTTACAAAAAAACGGCAACTTTCCATTTATTACTCTTTAAACAATACAAAAGCTGTTTACAGGCAACAAAATGGAAGTACAGATGTTTTTTTTAGAGAGGATTAACATCGAAACAATAATTAAGCAGCACTGAAATATTAATTGATCACAGTCAGATACAGCTAATAGGATAAGAGGAAAAACATATACTTTTGAATAAATAGATTGCATTCATGCTAGAAAATACATCCAGAATGGCTAATTATCAAGTGCCAGAGCATCAGCTTGACTTAGCTTCATTTACTTCACTCACTCATGTTATTTATGGCCTTGCAGAAGACGTCCAGGTCTAAAAGGGGCTAAAAATTAACGCCCCCTTCTGGACTGTGACGATCCTAGCAGCGTATGTGTTGTGTTTGAGGTTCTAAAAGATCACATTAATTGAGACTCCCTCTCTCCGCCCATTTAAACCTACCTCTCCCCTACCACTGCACCCCCCCCCCCCCCCCCAATCCCTCCCCACATGATGTTAAATAATTTTCCTTTTTAAAAAAAAGCCATTTAAGCTCTTTCCTCTCTCGTAGTTCCTTGTGTGGAAGAAATGAGGACAAAAGCTTTACTGTTGAGACATGAAATACATTTTTTTTTGGTTGGTTGATTATAATGCAATGGTCCAAAAAAACAATGAGTAAAAGTGCTACCTACCCGAAACGTGTAGATGAACGTGTTACATGTTAAACTGTTTGAAAGTAGCTTATTTTGGGACAGTGTATGAATGTCTTGTTCTGAATATGAATGTTTTGTTTTTATTGCACGAAAATGAAGTGTGAACACAGGTTCTTAAAACAGTCTTGAGTATGTCTAAATCAGGCTTTGTTAAAAATATATATATATTTATACTGTATATGCACACACACACAAACGCTTCAAATAAAAAGCTTACCTACACATAATTGCAATACTCTCTGTCTTGTCAATTTTATATATATATATATATATATATATACTTCCTCATTCTATTCCAATCACTCTCTGAGCTCAGCTCGCAACATTTAGAAACTCGGAAAGACTGAGAAATCTCCCCCCCCCCCCCTCGGGGTTTGATTGGCAGCAATGTACCCCAACTCCCAACACACCAGTGAGAGAGTAATCTTCAAACGTCTAAAGTTTCTATAGTTTTTGGTGGGGGAGGTTGTTGGTCGATTTAAGGAACAGATTCCGTGAGCAAGAGATTTTTTTTTCCAAGGACACAAGTTATTGCTTCACTTAGAGCAAGACGGTGGGGGGTAGGGGGGTAGGGGATTTCTGACTGGGTTCAGGGAGTAAGCAGTAGTGGTGTCAGAGGTTTTATTTTAATGCAGAAAGGTGAAAACTCAAAACCCTGGCAGATCAGGCTGGCCAATAGGCTTATTTTGCTGGATCCGATTGTGCTTTTATTTTATTCCCTCTCCACTGCCCCAGTCCGTCTTTTTGCTCGTTAGAATTGCTCGTTGTTGGTGGTTTATGTTTAGAACAAAGTATTATAAATGCTAGCTTCCTAGGAAAACAGCTCTTCCGAGTTATCATCAAAGTTTTGAGAGAAGCAATGATACAATCAGATTAGCTCTTCACCAATCCAGCCAACAAAGGTGAGTTCCCCATTTGCTTCAAGAAGGGACATGATAATAATAATCCTTGCATTTGATACAGCGCCGTATCACGTCTTCGAGACGTCTCAAAGCGCTTCACAGAATATACTGCAAAGTGAATTGACTGTATATTTTGTGGGCGATATAGCTCCTTAATATCACGTCATTGAGACGTCTCAAAGAGCTTCACAGAATATATTGTAAAGTGAATTGACCATATACTTTGTGGGCGAAACACAAGGCAGAAATAACCCCTGTTAGCCGGAGCTCAGAACAAATGGATTAAAACAAAACTCTACAGGTTTCCTCAAAAAAGATTACATGCATTCCAGAAAACATCAACTTCAGTCATCCCATCAATACTTTGGATTTGACTTTAAGAATTCCAGACTGATTATATTAGCGGTTTCATATAAAGAATTTCATATAAACAAAAACTTTTTTGAGACTGTATTCATCGAAATATTATTTATATATAAAATTGTTAATGCTGGTTCAATAAATAGCTCTAACCTGATCTAACAGCACCATTAAGGGCAGTAAAACCCTAAAAATAGCAGGTGAGGCCATGCACATCAATGTCCCTTTTAAGAGTTTGTGACGCCTTCCAAACTCGTTAATAACCTGAAAATCTGCACATTAAAAGCGCACTGATCCAGGACTTGAGGCATCTGTAACGTACATTCTCAGTATACGCGACTGTTGTTCTGAATACCAAGGGATTTGTCAGACGTACCAGAATACAATAATTCCGTTTGAACGCAAGTATTTACTGCTATTTGTTTTTAAAAACCCAACAACCTCAAATTGTCAAGAGTTCTTGTACAGACTTTTTTGTAAGTCACCGTTTTAGAATGATCGTGATGGGTCGATTGGCTCTATTCACACCTGGCTTGGACACAGAAAAGCAGAGAGAAAAACAATCTTTACATAGATCATCATTGCATACTTCCGAGAAAAATCCACCTCCCCTTATCTCTATATTCCAGAGTTTAAGGAAGGGATGGAATAGATTCTGGTATCTGACATTAGGCTCAACCCAACTGGGCTCCAAGGCTTCTTTACATAATGGACTACAGATACACAGACCCTCTCCACCTCACCCCCTTCCCCAATCGCATACCACAGATAGGAGAAACAGATCTTAACAGCACTAACACCCAGCGCAACAGAAATATCCTGCACTTTTTTTTCATGAGAATTTTCGAGGTACACTTTAAAACCGATGAGAGGGAGAGAGAAAAANGAAAGTTTTATACAGGAAGTAATACTACAGTTATATATTGTTTTTCTTTGCACAAAAGGAGTGGTTGGAATGAGCCCAGCCAACTCTAGGGAGTTTTTTTTCTCTCTTTCCCAAAGTAAATGTTACCTTTAATTTAATAAAAGCTCTTTCTCTCTCTCTTTCTCTCTCCAAACAGAAAAGACGTGACAAAAGGTCAAGTTGTCCTTTTTTTTACACACATAAGAAGTATTGACGCAGTTTCTTAGCCAAGATACCCCTCAGTCATAGCTAAGAGAATGCACCACATTGGGTAAAGATTTTTTTAAGAGGGGACAGGTTGCAAGGGGCACGATTCCTTCTTTGTTCTTGGCACATGATCTTACTTTAACTATGGTTAAACACAAGAGAGATCCCCTTTCCTTCCAACTCCACAGCTAAGATAAGGTGGGCTTGGCTGGACAAGAACTAATCCTTGCATTCAATACAGCGCCTTGTCGCATCACCGAGATGTCACAAAGCGCTTCACAGGATTTCACTGCGAAGTGCAGTGACTGTGCTTTTTAGACGAAGCAGTGGGATGCTTGGTATAACTAAACGTTTGTAGACGTGAAAAGGAAACTGAACAGCTTGGAAGCAGCTTTAACCACAGAGGTTGAGAGGGAGAGGACCAGAATGTCACATGTGTGTCATTCAAGAATGGAGTATGTGGGAGCTATTAGGCAGTAGCTGTTGGTTAGACTTGTTGAGAGATCTGAGGAGGTTGAGGGTGCAACACAGCAATCAAGGGAGGGCGATTGCACCACGAGGCAAGGGTGTGTGTGTGTGTCTAGCAAGGTAAGAAGTCAAGTCACTGGGAAAAGAGAAATTAGCAGCAGAGGACATGACATGAACAAAGCGGGAAAGAGAGGGCTGGAAAACTCTCAGGTTATTAATAACAACAATAATCCTTGCATTGGAATATAGCTCATTTCACGTCAGGAAGACGTCTCACAGCGCTGGGCATAATTTACTGTAATGTGTAGTGACTGTGCATTCTGTGGGTGAAGTCAGCAGCCGATTCACGTCCCGCAAACAGCCCAGAGGTGAATGACCAAATACAAATTAATGGAATAAAGGAATCGGGGGGATGAATAAATTAGAGAACAAAAACAAATGAAGAGGTTGTTTAAGTTTCTAGCAAAAGCTGGAGTTGAAGCTGGAACCCTTCCTATTCCCGGCTCGTAGGCTTTACAAGGTTAAAGTTTTGTTCCTTCTGGGATGAGTCATTAGCAGCAGAGTTAATAATAATCCTTGTATTTGATATAGTGCCTTAACACATCTTTGAAACATCTCAAAGTGCTTCACACAATATACTGTAAAGTGAATTGACTGTATATTTTGTGGGCAAAAAGCGGCAGCTAATTGTACACAGCAGCGTCCCCACAAACAATCGTGGATTGAGTGACCAAATTATTCTTTATTTTTCAAAGGATTACTCCCGGAAAAGCGATCCGCCAATCGACTAACAACTGGGTTCCTATTTACTGCTAGGTAAACAGAGGCGTGCGGAGTAAAGAAACGTGCCCAACGTTTCACCCTGCCTTGGAATCGAACCCAGGTCCTCTCAGTTGCGAGGCAAGTGCTCTAACCGCTAAGCTACAGGACTCCATATACTCTTGACTTTTTTTTTAATATAACAGTTACCAAAAAAGAGGATGCCATCCTTTGCCCCCCGCAACTCTGCCACCCCTACCATGTGGGATCGCAAATTGGAAACGGTGTCAGGAAAGGCTGACTGAAACAAAATAAGTGCACGATGTTGCTTTTTAAATTTCAAAATGACACTCACCTAAAATGATGGTAAAATTTGATTATATATAAAAAAAACTTTCATTTTCTTTTTTAAAAAAACCCCCTGAAATGTTATCACAGTACAAAAATATTTTGAACACAGAATTGCTATTTGCTATAACGCTTTTATGCCTTTATATATAGCTCTCATGTATTAGTGAGCAATAATCATTTTTTTAGTTTTTTTTTTACAGGTAGATTTTGATAAAACTCGCCTCTGCTCTCGCAAATGCTAAACTGAAGCATTCAAACCAATTCTACACAGCAGGAGGCAAAGAAGATTAAATGGGGAAGGGCGTCAGATAAAAGAAAAACACACCAGGGGTTTTCAGGGGCTAGTCTGGAGAGAGGGGGAAACCAGCGAGAGTCAGTCAGGTCACAGTCTGACACCTAGACACTCACAGCAGAAGCAGCCGTGCTCAAGTTCCAGTTAGTACCAGGTCAGACTTTCCACACACGTCGTATACGTCACACACGTGGAAAGTGTTTCCCCGGCTGCAGCCAATATTTAGGAAGTCTGGTTACAGTGGACAGGGCAGCGGGTCAGACTGGGGAGAAAGGGCAGGGGCGTGGGACAAAATGGACTCTTCTTACACAGAGAGCTCTCGCAGACAACATAGGTAGGGTGGTCTCCCTCTGTGTTGTACAATTACATCGTTTAGGATGGTTCCGCTCCACGGACTCCGAGGGGGAAATTAATGTTCCCTCACCAACAGTGGAACACAAGGTTTTAAAGCCAGACTTCCAGGGCTCGGGATCCCCCAAGTCTAGCTCCCTTTAACCTTGAAGCTTGAAACAATCTGGTGAGCAGTGAGCCAGGCAGGGCTGCGCGGTGCTGTTGTGGGGAAGCCAGGTGTCCCGTCAGTTAAGGTCACCCCTGGCAAAACCGTGTTCGTAACCAAGCGCCTTAACCCGCTGCCCTCAAACTGGTTTCCCCCAAAAGCCTTCCCAAACAATTCTGGGAGGGAGGGAGGGAGAGAGGGAGGGATAGCGAGAAAGAATCGATAGATGAAAGAGAGGAGAAAAAAAAAAGAACATAGAATTTGATCGGAATTACTGTATAACCAGAAACAGAGGCTGTATAAAGGGTGAAATGCCAACCGGACTGTAATAAGCTAAAGTATCACCCAAATCCTATTGTGTATATGGTAGCATTACTTCTCATTCTCGTGTGCTTCTGCTATTTTGCTGTGCCTCCTCTCCTCCCCCAACTCCCCCCCACCCACCCCAACCTAACAAGGCGACTCATTCGGACAAGTGGGAGAGCGGTAAAGATTCGGGAATCGGTGCCTCTGCAATGGCGGGCTCCTCGGAAGGTGAGGGCTCCTCGTTGCTGACTTCCTTCTGTTCCATTTGGGTCTCTATCCTGTCCGGAGACTCGGGCCGGCCTTTGAGCTCAGTGACCCCCGGGTGGTTTTTGCGCAGGTGCTGGTTCAGCGTGCCCTGGAAAGGGAAACACTTGCCGCAAAGCTCGCACCGGTACGGCTTATCGTCCGTGTGGCCGCGGATGTGGTACTCGAGCTGGTCCTTGCGGGTGTACTTCTTTCCGCAGAAGCGGCACACGAAGGGGGTGATTCCCATGTGCAGCCGCATGTGCCGGTCCAGGCTGCCTTTCTGGTTGAAGGACTTGCCGCAGTAGATGCAGATCAGCCTCTGGTTGTACGGAAACCAATGTTCCCTGGCGTCGTGCTCCCGGCCACTGCCCTCGTAGCTCTGCCGGCTTAGCCCGCCCTCGCCGTCACCGGCCTGGCCCTGACATTGCCCCCCGCCCTGCCCCAGGCCCACCGCGCTCCCCCCACCTCCCCGCTCGCTCTGCATCTGCCGCTTCAGCCTGCCCCGGCCCCGGAAGCCGCTGAGCATGGAGCGGGAGGGGCTGGAGCCGGTGACAGTGCTGGGGGAGAGGTAGCCGGTGGCCTGCGAGGTGGACTGGGATAGAGAGAACGCCTGCTGCAGCACCGGCCCGTACGTGCCCACGTTCACCGCCACTACCCGGTCAACCATGTGGTCGGCGTCCACCATCTCGGTGTGGTAGCCGTCGTCGCCCACTGACGAGCTGTCTGAGCAGCTGGGTCTCTCCGCCTTCTCCATCTTGACCTTGACCTCCGTGATCTGCCCAGCCATGGGGTGGGCATTCCCGGCCATCAGCTCCCCCTGCTCCTGGTCGCCCTCGATCGGGATCTCGTGCTCCGACACGCTCCCCCCGCTGCCCGGGTCCGAGTGCCTCTCCTCCCCCAAACTCCGACTCGGGAAGGTCCGTCCGGACGGAGTCTCGACGCTCCGAGGCTCGCCCGCGACCGGCTGCCGCGCTTGGCTGTAATACGGGGGGGAGATGTCCACCGGGTTGAGGAAACGCCCGGCTCCCTCGCGGACACCATTGCGGGTTCCCGAGGGGGGGCTCTCGTCGGCCCCCCCTCCCCCCACCACCACTGAGTCGATGCTGACGATGCTGAACTTGGAGTGGATGCTCTCGAGGATCTGCGTGCACTTGTCGATGATGCACTGCATCTGCAGGAAGCTGGCCGCCGTCAGGAAGCTCACCACGTCCTTGAGGTGCAGCGAGAGGCGCCCGGTGTAACAGAAGGCCAACAGCTGCTCGAAGACGTCCGGGTTCTTGATGACAGAGATGGACAGGCCGCTCATGGTGCTGAGCGCAGAGTGGTCCCGGAAGTAGGGGGAGCTGGCGGCCAGCACGGCTTTGTGCGCCCGGAACGGCTGTCCCTGGATGTGAACGATGATGTCGCACAGTTTGCCCTGGAGCCGCAGCTCGTTCAGCTGGCTCAGCACACAGTTACTGTACTCGGCCACCTCGAACTGGATGTAGCCACTGCTGTCCATCGTTCCGACCGTGAGTGTGCAAAAACTGCCGGGACACAAGACAACAATAATTTACATTTTCGTCACTCTCCTGTCGCGACTAGGATTTGCATCCGAACTGGGGCTTGGGGTCAGGAGGGCTGGAGTGCAGGGATGGTGGGAGTAGGAGGGTGGGCAAATACTGGCATGGACAAGTTGGGCCAAATGGTCTGTTTTGGTGCTGTAGATTGTATGCAACTCTGCGTACGTGCTCTAGACTGTGGATGCTTTAAAATGTTCAAGACTGAGGTGGACAGATATTTGTTAGGTCAGGGCATCAAGGGGTATGGGGCAAGGGCGGGTAATTGGACTTGAGGAACAGATCAGCCATGATCCAACAGAACGGCGGAACAGACTCGAGTGGCTGAATGGCCTCCTCCTGTTCCTACGTACCCAGGTTTCTTTTGGCCAGATACTTTGCATTCATGGGGGATGTAGGGGGAGGGGGGAAACACACTGTATAAGTGACACCTGAACACACGAACAGGTACAACAGATATTCCCAATTCTTATTGTGTCACAATTACTATTTCCCAACCGTGTAATTATCCGTGCTATATTCTGCTCGATATGGGAAACGCTGCACCGAAAGCCATTAAGGGGAAAAGAAAGGCTGCCAAAGGATCTGTCCTTCAAAAGGTCGCGGATTTTATTACTGAGAGCTGCTGGGGATAGAGAGAGAGATCACTGTGGCATTACACATGCATTCAGCGTGGCTGAGGAACGGGAGCTTTGGGAAGGCAATGCACCTGAACTAGTCAACCAGAATATCAAGGTGCAATCACAAAGCTTGGCTACACAAAGAGAAGAATTAAATGACTGCCCCACCTCCCCCAGCCACGTTTCGCCCACAAAATATACAGTCAATTCACTTTACAGTATATTGTGTGAAACGCTTTGAGACGTCTCGAAGATGTGATGAGGCTCTATATCAAATGATCTTTCAATAATAATCAAATACAA
Source organism: Callorhinchus milii (assembly GCF_018977255.1). Classification (NCBI taxonomy): domain Eukaryota; kingdom Metazoa; phylum Chordata; class Chondrichthyes; order Chimaeriformes; family Callorhinchidae; genus Callorhinchus; species Callorhinchus milii. The sequence goes on from NW_024704749.1 coordinate 22,418,668, forward strand.
GGATTATTATTAATATTATTACAAATAATTTGCCTTAAAATCATACCAACCCAGGGCGTGAACAGCCAAGACTCTTTGGAAAACCTTTAAGGACTCGAGTCAGTAGCACAGGGAACCGCAGTCCTATAATTAATTATAGTGAAAGGTGAAAACGGTTTTGAATGTTTGGCATTGCATGCCAAAAATACACACACATAGATATATATAATACTCCTTGCATTTGATATAGTCCCTTATCGCGTTGTTGAGACGTCTCAAAGCACTTCACAGGATACATTGTAAAGTCCATTGACTATGTATTTTGTGGGCGAAATGCGACAGCCAATTGCGCACAGCAGTGTTATCAAAAATATTCGACTGGAAAAAAAGACATTCCCCATTTCTGGGAAGTAAACTGCTGCCAAAGCACAGTAACTGGCGGGGGTGGCAAGGGAAGGACAGAAGTTGTATTGTGAAAGGTGTCCCCTGAATAGAATATATATCAGGCAGGAGGAAAATGCTTTGGTTCAGCAGCTCGCAGACTGGGTGAAATAGCACCAGGCAATCTCAGGCCAGTTGAAAGTCGTCTAACAGGCAACTCTTCCACATTAAGCTCAGTGTAATTTCAGCTATGACTGTACGTACACTCTCCCAGGACAAAAAGCACTGCGGTATGCAAAACAGCTCCTTGCTCAGGGACACGGTTTCGAAGCTGTTTTGAACAGAGTAGCTGCACTGATTGACGACAATCTCAAGTCAGACATCAAGCGATCAAGTTGTCACAACACCGAGAGGCCAACAGAGTCACCAGATGGCCTGAGAAGCGAGATCCCAGCAGCAGGGATATACTGTAAAGTGAACTGACTCTGTGTTTTGTGGGTGAAACACGGCAGCCAATTGCGCACCACAGTGTCCCACAAACAGTTGTGAATTGAGTAACCAAATAAATATATTTTTCAATTTTTTTTGAAGGGATTATTACCCTCAGAAGAGCAATCCGTCAATCAAATAACAACTAGGTTCCTACTTACTGCTAGGTGAACAGAGGCGTGTGGAGTAAGGAAAGTTGCCCAACGTTTCGCCCTGCCCAGGAATCGAACCCAGGTCCTCTCGCTTGTGAGACGAGTGCTCTAACCATTCAGCTATAGGACACCATAAGTGGGTTACTGTCTTCTCATGCAGCTTCTGGTGAAAAGGCAAGCAAGCAACCTCAATTGGCTGTAAATTAATAACCACTGGACGAGTAATGAAATGAACCTTTGTACCCGTCTGTAACCTTTTGCTGTGATGTGACAAACAGCTCTTGGAAAGCAACAGAAAGGCCTATCGTTGGTAGAACCAAAAGGTCACGTTTCCTGCCCGTCCACCCACTGTCGTACACAAGAAACAGCTTACGACATTTGACAAAAAACAGGAATTGGCAACTGGCCTACGTGTGGCATAGGGTCATTCTCAAGGCAACAGGAAGTGAAACCCGAGGCTGCATTTCACCCATAAAATACAGTCAATTCAATTTACAGTACATTCTGTGTTGAAGCGCTTTGAGACGTCTCAAAGACGTGATAAGGCACTACATCAAATGCAAGGATTATTATTATTATTAAGGCAGAGCGGGGATGACTCTAGCTGCAATCTTTACTGCAAGTGGCAGAAAATAGGATGGAGAAATGAGCCTGTTACACCCAACAATAATCACCAACCAACCATGCAAGAGGAGCTCAAACTGTCCTCTTAAGGGGCACTTTTTACACGTTTTTGTGTTTACGTATTTTTCTTCCCTCTCCTCCCCTCAGCATAAGCATTCAATGGAGCTATGCAGGTTGTATAAGAATCACTAGTCCTTGTGTGTTGCAAGCGAGACCAATTTAAGATAGTATTTGGTGATCCAGGCTGCATTGCCTTAAGACTACAGATTAGATCAGATGGCACATTACAATGCACGCTCTACATTCCACGCAGCCATGGGGCAGTTTTCCTTCCAAGTGCACAAAGCCACCATTGTAACGCTTTCACATATTGGCTGTGACTAAAAAGCTGTGTTGCAATCATTAAAGAGAGGATCCTTCATCTGTGACTTTCTCAACTGGATCTTAACCCTCCCGCCTACCATCTTAAGATGCAGTCTCACACAAGAGCACACTACCTCTGCTTAGGTGTTTGCATCTGTCTACAACAACAACAACAAAATTACATTTGTATAGCACCTTTCACGTTGGGAGCACGTCCCAAGGCGCTGGATAATCAGAGTTTCGAACCCGAGCTGGGGGTCCGGATTGGGGAGGCTGGAGGGCAGGGGGGTTGATCGAAGGCACGGTCGAAGAGGAGGGTCTTGAGATTGGTCCTGAATGAGGCAAGGGAAGGGGGCGAGGCAGAGGGATTACGGGATGGAGTTCCAGAGGGTGGGGGCAGAGTGCCAGAAGGCCCACCTGCCAACAGTGGGGCGAGCAAGGTGGGGATGTGAAGCAAACCAGAGCCCGCTGAGTGGAAGGAGGGGGCAGGATGATAGGGGGTTAGGAGGTCGCAGAGGGAGGGGGCAGCAAGACCATGGAGGGCTTTGAAGGTGAGGACCAAGATCTTTAACGGTATCCTCTGTGTGATGGGAAGGCACTGGAGTCGGGTGAGGATGGGGTTGACAGGATCATGGAGCCTGGTGCAGGAGAGACATGGGCTGCAGAGTTCTGGATGATCTGCAGCCTGTGGAGGGAGGAGTTGGGGAGGCCGACAAGTGAGGAGTTTGCATAGTCGAGCCTCGATGTAATGAAAGCATGTATGAGGGTTTCAGTGGCCTGCGGTGTGAGACAGTGGCGGAGCCGGGCGATGTTGTGGAGGTGGGGGAAGGCAGAGCGGGTCATAATAATAATAATAATAATCCTTGCATTTGATATAGCGCTTTTCACGTCGGGAGGACGTCCCAAAGCGCTTCACAGAACACACTGTAAAGTGAATTGACTGTATATTTGTGGGCGAACGCGGCAGCCAATTGCGCACAGCAATGTCCCGCAAACAGTCGTAGATTGAAAATGACCAATTTTTTATGATTGTTTTTGGTTTTGGAGGGATTATTATTAGGCTCTGTGTGGAGTAAGGAAACTTGCCCAAGGTTTCGCCCTCTGCCTGGAATTGAACTCAGGTCTCTCACTTGCAAAGCGAGTGCTCTAACCACTGAGCTACAGGACTCCACGTCACAGATGTGGGGTAGAAAGGATAGTTGAGGGTCAAACAAGACCCCAAGGTTCCGGGTTGGCTTAGCAAGGTGGAGTGTGCAACCATGGATGGTGATACTGTCAGCGCCTGAGGTGAGGAGGCGCTGACAGGAACAGGAACCAAGCAGGAGAGCCTCGGTCTTGTTGACATTCAACAGAAGAAAGTTAAATCTCATCCAGAACTTGATGACTGACAGATATTCTGTCTGGACAGCAGTGGTCCTAGAGTCAACGGTGGAGGCAGAGAGGTAGAGTTGGATGTCATCCTAGCATGCGTGACTAAATGCGAGCTTTCAAAGAATATGCCCTTTACGCTGGGCAGAATTAGATTGATAATAAGAACAATAATAATCCTTGCATTTAATATAGCTCGATTATCAGGGTGTGGGGAGGGGGGGGCGGGGAGGGAAACAGCAGGTAGTAAGGTTCATAGAACATTTCCCACAACTTCAGATATGGATCATTGGACCAATCTATGTCTATCTATGCTGAGGTCAGCTTCTCTCCCTGGAGCTGTAAGGAGACAACAACAAATTGTGTGTATACTGCGCCATTCACGTCGGGAAGACATTCCAAGGCACTGGACAGTCAAGGGTTTGCACCCCAGCTCGGGTAGGAATCAAGAAGGGTGGGAGAGCAAGAAGTGTGGAGGTGGAAGGCACAGTCACAAGAGGAAACAAATGAATTGCTCAGAGCTCTGACCAATGGGCTAAAAGGCATCCTTTCCACTCTAAACATGTTGAAGATTCTGTAAAGATCTTAGGAGAGTGGGGGAATAATTGCGACACAGTATACAGTTTGGGACACAACACATCAAGCAACTGCCAGGATGGTGGAAGGCAAACTAGATGGACCTTGGTCTTCTTTCGCCAGCAAATTCTTATGTTCATAATCTTAAAATTAGAGCTGGGCCATTTAGGTGTGAAATCAGGGTTTTTTCAAGCTGTGGATGCTGGATCCATTGAAATTTCCAAGACTGAGGTAGTTAGATGTTTGTTAGGTCAGGGTATCAAGGGATATGGAGCAAAGGTGGGTAATTGGAGTTGAGGTACAGATCAGCCATGATCTTGTAGAATGGCGGAATAGGCTTGAGGGGCTGAATGGCCTCTACATTTTCCTATGACCTCGTACTCCACGTCTCTTGTTGTTGGTGTGTGACCTACAGTCAGAACCCCAGTAAGCCCTTTGATGACGCTTGTGGGTACTTTAGTACAAAGAGGACAAAACAAGTGTGAGCAGGAACCCACAACTTTAACTGCTACCAAATGCTTATTAATAAACTTGGTGCAACCATATGCCACTGAAATGCAGTCCGGGGAATCTAAACACTGAAGAGCTCAAGTGTACATATAGTACAGCAATCAGTCTGTGCACATCGAGGGTATGTAATGTAATGGGCACCCGAGCTGTGAGATGGGATTTAACCCCGGACAGGCGAGCCAACCAGCCTGGGATAACTCAGCAATGACAATCTCTGCTTCATGTGACTCATTGTCGGCCTAAATAGATCTGTAAAATGTGACAACCATGGAGGGGGGGGGCCGGATTGCAGGCTTTCAGATGTTGCTCTTACTCTGCACATTTAGCAGTTAAAGGAACAAGAGGAGGCCATTCAGCCCCTCGAGCCAGTTCCGCCATGCTATAAGATCATGGCTGATCTGTATTCTAATTATTTGCCCTTGCCCCATATCCCTTGATAACCTGACCTAACAAATATCTATCAGTCTTGAAAATATGAATGGATCCAGCATCCACAGCCTTTTGGGGGAGAGGGTTCCAGATTCCCACTACCCATGTGTGAAAAACTGCCTCCTGGTTTCACTCCTAAATGGCCTAGCTCTAATGTTAAGATTATGCCACTACTTGTTCTGGATTCCCCCACCAGAGGAAATAGTTTATCTGTACCTATCCTATCAAATCCCTTTTTTATTTTAAAAACTTAAATTAGATCACTCTTCAACCGTCTAAACTCAAGGGAATACAAACCAGTTCGGCAAAAGCCAGGAAAGGGGGGAGCGCGAACATAAATATTTTGTTTAAAAAAAATACACTTTCATTTGTAAACCTGACATGACTTTACAATCAAATCAATAAAGTCATGGGTCAGGAACAGCCAACGTTCAAACAAAACGCCAAACCCCACAAAACTACCAAAAAATATACAATGCAAGAGGTTAGGATTTTTTTTTAAAACACACGCGCAGGTTACTAGAATCTGGACTGTCCTACCCGCAACAGTGGATCAAGCAGGATATCTTTTGAAAGCAAATACTGAGTCCCATGCCACTGTTCGGAAAGAGAAAGGGTCAATCCCCACAGATGAAACCGGTCATTCATTAGGCTGTTTGTCGGACGTTGCTGTGCGTAAAACTGGCTGCTGTATTTTCCCACAGCCGTAGACAGTTCCTACACTTTACAGTAAATTCAGATACCCACTCAATGTGAAAGGTACTATATTAAATCTAAGGATGATTATTATTATCATTATTATATTTGTATGGTTCTTCTCCTGTGCTGTAAAATTCTGATCCTAAGCATTTAGAAAATATCATCCCCACACCCAAACAAACACAGTGCCCAAATATTGTTTGCCTACAAAATACAGTCACTACTTTGCACGGTAAAATCCTGAAGTACCTTGAAACGTCTCAATGACGTGATAAGGTGCTATATCAAATGCAAGGATTATTATTTATTGTAATTTGAATATGAATATAATACAAATAATAATCCTTGCATTCAATATAGAGCTTTATCACGTCTTTGAGACGTCTCAAAGTGCTTCACAGAATAAACTGTAAAGTGAATTGACTGTATAGTTGTATATGCAAAATGAAATTGCAATACTTTGTTAAGTCTGGATATGTGAGTTTGAACTGAAACACTGAATCTGCTTTCACTCTTTGGGTCTGGAAATAAACACAGCCTAAGTCATGCTCTACCACACACTCTAATTCTTCTGCTGATCTCATTGCAAGATGAGTTCACAGTTACAGCCACAGGACTTTCTATCCCTTCGCTCCAGGAAACCCTTTGGGTCGAGGTGTTAAATCAACATCCCGTCAGCCTGTTCGGGTGAAAGTTAAATACACGACACATAATACATGACACAACTTGAGAAGAGAAGACTTTCTCTCCAGAGTCCTGGCCTGCAATCTTTCAGAGGTCATTAGTCATTCCCTTTGCTATGTCTGGGACCTTACAGGGTTTAAATTTGCTCGCCTCAACATGTTTTGACGTTAGGTGATGTTATCAAATGCAGGGATTAGTATTGTTACCATCAGTGCCGTAAAGAATCTCAAAGTATGTCACAGAATTATCAATTCTATTGATCCAGCCTTGATCACTTTGTGGGAGTAGAGAGTACGTAATTTATGGCAAACACAGGAGCCAATTTGCAAACAGCAATATCCCACAAACAACCATGAAATGAGTGACCATTTGTATCTGGGGGATTGTCGCGATTGTCCCAGGACACCGGGGGAGAGAGAGAGAGACAGAAACTCCCTTGTTTTTTGGATGGTGCTGCACGATCTTTAACGTCCACCCTGAACGGGCACAGACGGGACCTTGGTTTAATATCTTAACCGAAGGACGGCACCTCCGATAATGCTCCCCACCCCAGGAGGCAGGTTGCACGGACTTTTGAGCTCAGGTCATGATGTGGCAACCTTCTGCCTCGGAGGCAAGAGTGCTACCAACAAGACCAAGCTGATAGCTGGCTTTCTCTTCTCCACAAAACTGCAGCCAAGAGGGTGAAATTCAAAGCCCTCCACGGCCTTGCTCCTTCCTACCACTGTGAGCTCGTAACCCCCTACCAACCTGTCTGCTCCCTCCCTCAGCGAGCTCTGGCCTGCTCCACGCCACCCCGCTTTGTCCGCCCCATCATTGGCGGGTGGCCTTTAGCCTCTCCCCCCCCACCCTCTGGAACTCCATCCCACAGTCCCTCCGCCTCGCCCTCGGCCCCCTCCCTTGCCTCCTTCAAGACCCTCCATTTCGACTGTGTCTTCGGTCAGACTCCTACCCCTACCCTCCCCTTCTGATCCCAACCACCAGCTCAGGTGCGGATCCCTGACTGTCCAGGGCCTTGGGACGTCCTCCTGACGTGATAGAAGCTATACAAATGTAATTTGTTGTTGGTACTATTTCCCACAAAATTGCAGCCAAGAAGGTGAACTCTGCACATGGTGGCATCAGTGCAGCTACGTAGACTGGAGCACCAGCTCATGCTTTCAGCACTGGTTACATGTGGATATATCTCGTGGAGTTCACAGAAGCTTGTGATCTCTGAATGCCACAACCTGCTTCCTGCACCATAAGCTTTCTTCCTGTTTTCCGAGTCACTGCACCCCAATGTAACGTCTGCCGTCTCAACAAACAACCTGCCTCGCACTCGTCGGCAATTCCGCTTATTAACTGGAAGCGAGGAGGAGCTTGAGAGCAGTCAATGCACTGCAACTCACAGTAAATGTTTTCTTTTCGTTCCCAAAGAGGCAACAACCTGCAAAACCCCTCCCGATCAACATCACAGTCAACACTAACCCTACAGGGAATCATAGGCACAAACCCACTTTGGACTGACTCCCCCATTATGATCAAAATACAGTGACTACACTTTACAGTATAACCTGTGAAGCACTTTGAGACGTCTCAACAACGTGAAAAGGCGCTGTATCAAATGCACGGACTATCATTAATGCCAACAATAAATCGCATTTATATTGAGTCTTTCACATCAAGAGGATGTCCCAAGGCGCTGTACAATGAGGGGTATGCAACCAAGCTGCGGATTGGGCTGAAGGCCTGACCGGCAATAGTGGAGTCCGTCAGTGCCTTCAGAGCGGTCAGGTTGGTGAAGTTTTATGAGGTCGCAAACCGCTGAAAGTTACACTGAACGTAACTGCCCAAGTAAACTCCTTAAACACAATCATGCAGTTTTCTCTTTATACATCTGTACAGTAAAGGTATCTTTACAGCCCGGGCAACTTCTACCATCAGAAAGCAATCAAAATGGTGGAATAAACAGACTACAACTCCCAGTGTTCATTCCATGCTCACACAGGCACAGCAATCTAAACCATCGCGTACATCTGGAACCCCAAAAAAAGCCCCACACGAACACTTGTTAACTAGGTACCAGGAGTTTTCCCATCGCAACGTTGCACTCACTGGTTAAGACGCTACGTTCAGAGTTTTAAGCACATTCACTCATCGGGCCACGGATTGTTTAAGAAACTGAAAGATTTTCCCGGTGTTAGAGCTTTCTGAAGTTTTGACAATCTGAATGTTGCGAGAAAGTAAACAGGGAAAGCTACTTCCTTTCAGTTCAGGAATAGTTGACAACAGGGCAGGGCTGGCAAGACAGGTTGGTTAGCAATAGAATCAAGGGAGAGGTTAGGGAAGGGAACTTCTTCACTCAAGAGGGTTTGTCAAGCTTTGGAATTTACTCCCACAAAGTGATCAAGGCTGGACCAACAGAATTATTCAAAAGAGAACTTTATAAACAACTGTCAGGATAAGCAGCTGGTCAGGAAAAACACTGAGGGATGAGGAGAGAGCGGGATTAATTTTAAAAAAAAGGTAAAACTTAGCAAATCAAAGAGAAGAGGCCACAGACAAATGACCTCCTTCTGTGCTGAATATTTTATGGTTTTAAAAAACAAATGGGTTTTAACCAGGGTGCAGAGAAATGTCACAGAAAAGTGACTTAACTGTTGGGATAGCCATCAACCTATATAGGAACAGGAGGAGGCTATTCAGCCTGTCATGCCTGTTCCACCATTCGAAAAGATCATGGCTGATAGCCTGACCTAACAAACATCTATTCACCTCAGTCTTGAAGATGTGAACGGATGCAGCACATCCACAGTCTTTTGGGGGAGAGGGTTCCAGATTTCCGCTAACCTTTGGTGAAAAACTGCCGGCTGATTTCACTCCTAAATGGCCAAGCTGAGGCCATGGGGAGGGGGGGGGGGTGAGGCCGTGGGCATTGAGGGCAGTGGGTCGTGGGGGACAGGCGCAGGGATTTGTGGGGGGAGGACGTGGGGGGAGAGTGGGACAGGCAGGATGTGGTGGGGGGGAGGGCGTGGCGTGATGGGGGGGAGAGCACTCGCGTTGTTGGGTGGGCGCTTGGGCGCGCGTGGGTGGGGGTGTGGGAATGTATGATGTGGAGGTGTGTGTGGGGGGGGAAGAATGTGTGTGGGGGGGGGAGAGTGTGTGTTGGGGGGAGATAGTGTGTGTGTGGGGGGAGAGAGTGTGTGGGGGGGGAGAGAGTGTGTGTTGGGGGGAGAGAGTGTGTGTGGGGGGAGAGTGTGTAGGGGGGAGAGTGTGTGTAGGGGGGAGAGAGTGTGTGTGGGGGGGGGGTGTGGGGGGGAGTGTGTGTGGAGGAGGGGGTGTGTATATTTTTTGGGGGGAGAATGTGTGTGCGTGGGGGGGAGAGTGTGGGGGTGTGTGTGTGTATGTGTGGGGGGAGAATGTGTGTGTGTTGGGGGGGTGTGTGTGTATATGTGTGGGGAGGGGCGGGAGTGTGTGTGGAGGGGGGGTGTGGGGGTGTTTGTGTATGGGGGGGAGAGAGAGTGTGTGTGGGGGGGTGTGTGTATATATGTGGGGGGGTGGGGGGGGAGTGTGTGTGGTGGGGGGGTGTGTGCATATGTGTGGGGAGGAGTGTGTGTGTAGGGGGAAGTGTGGGGGGGGGCGGGAGTGTGTGTGGAGTGGGGGTGTGTTGTGGGGAGGGTGTGTGGGGGAGAGTGTGGGTGGAGGTGGGGGGGGATGTGTGTTGAGGGGTGTGTGTGGGGGGGAGTATGTGTGGGGTGTGGGGGGGAGGGGCTGGAGTATGTGTGTGTGTGGGGGGTTTGTGTGTGGGGGGGGTATATATGTGTGGGGTGAGTGTGTGTGGGGGGGGAGAGTGTGTGTGTTGGGGTGTGTGTGTGTATATGTATGGGAAGGAGTGTGTGTGTAGGGGGGAGTGTGTGTGTGTGGGTGTGTGGGGGAAGTGTGTGGGGGGGTGTGGGGGGAGTGTGTGATGGGGTGTGTGGGGGGAGTGTGTGGGTGTGGTGGGTGTGTGGTGGGAGTGTGTGGTGGGGGTGGGGTGTGTGGTGGGAGTGTGTGGTGGGGTGTGTGGGGGGGGGGGAGTGTGGGGGTGGTGTGGGGGTGTGTGTGGGGGAGTGTGGGGGGAGGGGCGGGAGTATGTGGGGGGAAAGAGAGATAAGGCTGGAGTTGGATAAAGTTGTGTTGGTTTGCGGGGGGCGGGGGGGGATTTGGCTGCTCTCAGGCCCGGGGCTGCCCTGACTGGAGTCGGAAACTTGGCGCTCGGAGAGGCCGAGGCTGGGGGCGGGGGAGGGGGGGATGTGGGGTGTACTAGGCCCGGAGCCTGGGGCTGGAGTTGCCAGCGAGGCCGGGAGTCGGAGCGCAACCGCCGCACACACTCACTTACTGCCGCCGCCGCTGGGCCGCTCCAACCGCTCACATGTTTCCCGGGGCCGAGAGAGAGAGAGAGAGAGAGCGCCAGTCGGGCCGCCTCGCAGCCAATCACACCCGGAACTGCTAACCTGACCCCGGCCCCACCGCCCCTCCCCTTCCGGGGCGCGCCGGCACCGCCTGACAGCCCCGCCCCCGCACAGCCCCGCCCTCCTCACACAGCCCCGCCCTCCACACACAGCCCCGCCCCCGCACAACCCCGCCCTCCTCACACAGCCCCGCCCCCGCACAGCCCCGCCCTCCACACACAGCCCCGCCCTCCCCACACAGCCCGCCCCCGCACAGCCCCGCCGCACAGCCCCCCCTCCCACACAGCCCCGCCCCCGCACAGCCCCGCCTCCTCCGCACACAGCCCCGCCTCCTCCGCACACAGCCCCGCCCCCACACAGCCCCGCCTCCTCACACAGCCCCGCCCCGCATAGCCCCGCCCCCCCCCCCCCCGCCCTCCACACACAGCCCCGCCCTCCTCACACAGCCCGCCCCCACACAGCCCCGCCCCCGCACAGCCCCGCCCCCGCACAGCCCCGCCCCCGCACAGCCCCGCCCCCGCACAGCCCCGCCCTCCACACACAGCCCCGCCCTCCTCACAGCCCCGCCCTCCGCACACAGCCCCGCCTCCTCCTCACACAGCCCCGCCCCCGCACAGCCCCGCCCCCGCACAGCCCCGCCCTCCTCACACAGCCCCGCCCTCCACACACAGCCCCGCCCCCACACAGCCCCGCCCTCCTCACACAGCCCCGCCCTCCTCACATAGCCCCGCCCTCCTCACACAGCCCCGCCCCCGCATAGCCCCGCCCTCCACATACAGCCCCGCCCTCCTCACACAGCCCCGCCCCCGCACAGCCCCGCCCTCCACACACAGCCCCGCCCCAACAGCCCCGCCCTCACACAGCCCCGCCCTCCTCACACAGCCCCGCCTCTCGCACAGCCCCGCCTTCCCCGCACAGCCCCGCCCACACTACACAGCCCCGCCCACATGAGGGTGAGAGTTGAAGAAAGGGGGTGAAGCTTGAAATGGGACGATGAGGAGGAGGATGGTTAGGTGGAGTGAAAGTTGAGATGATGAAGATTGAAGGAATGAGCTGGTTGTGCAGGTGGTGCGAGCGGGCTGGAGTGAAGAGGAGTTTGAGTGAGTGAGTGAGTGAGTGAGTGAGTGAGTGAGTGAGTGAGGGAGTGAGTGAGTGAGTATGTGAGTGAGTGAGTGAGTGAGTGAGTGAGTGAGTGAGTGAGTGAGTGAGTGAGTGAGTGAGTGAGTGAGTGGAGTGAGTGAGTGAGTTGAGTGAGTGAGTGAGTGAGTGAGGAGTGAGTGAGTGAGTGAGTGAGTGAGTGAGTGAGTGAGTGAGTGAGTGAGTGAGTGAGTGAGTGAGTGAGTGAGTGAGTGAGTGAGTGAGTGAGTGAGTGAGTGAGTGAGTGAGTGAGATAGGGATGGGAGATGAAGAGTGAGTTGTGAAGTGAAGATTGAAGGGATGAGGAGGAGGAGGATGGGAGGCTGGAGTGAAGAGGAGTTGAAGAGTGAGTGAATGAGTGAGGAGTGAAGATTGAAGGGGGAAGATGATGATGAGAATAGGGAGATGGAGTGAACGTTGAGACCAGTGAGGATGGAATATCAAGGACAAGAAGTTGAAGAGCCAGGGATGAGGAGTTAAGCAGTGAAGGAGTGGGAGATGAAAAGTGAGGGGATGGGAGATAAACAGCGAGGGGGTGGGAGATAAAGAGTGAGGGGTGAAACGAAATTGAAGGGGGAAGATGAGGAGGAAGATGGGAAGATGGAGTGAAAGATGAGATGGTGATGATTGAAGAAGTGAGGATGGGACTTAAAGGATGCGTTGAAGAGCGAGAGATGAGGAGTTGAAGAGCAAGGGATGAGGTTGGTAAATGAAGGATGAGGAGTGAAGATTGAGGGATGAGGAAGGGAAGTTGGATGAAAAATGAGGGAATGAGGATGGGAAGTGAAGGATGAGGGGTGAAGATTCAGGATGAAAATCGGAAATGGAGTGAAAATTGGGCGATGAGGAGTTGAAGAGCAAGTGATGCGGTTGGGAAAGGAAAAGTGAGGAATTGAAAAGTGAAGATTGAAGAATGAGGATGAAAAATAGATGAAGAATGAGGGAGTGAGGATGGGAAATGGAATAAAGATTGAGGGATGAGGTTGAGAACTGAAGAGTGAGGAATTGAAGAGCGAGGCAGTGAGGTTAGAAAATCAAGGACCAGGAGTGAAGGTTAAAGGTTGAGGATTGGAAATGGAGTGAAGAGTGAGGGATGAGGAGTTGGAGAGTGAAGATTGAGGGACACGGTTAGGAACTGAAGAGTGAGGGTTGAGGAGTGATGGGTGAGGAAGGGAAGTGGATGAAGATTAATGGTGTGAGGATGGGAATTGAGGGCTGAAGATTTAGGATGGGAAATGGGGTGAGGGATAAGTAGGTGAAGAGTGTGGAATCAGGGTTGGAAATAAAGGCTGAAGAGTGAGGGATGAGTTGAAAAATGAAGAGTGAAGGATGAGTAATAATAATAATCCTCGCATTTGATGCAGTGCCCTTCACGTCAGGAGACTGCCTCAAGGAGCATCACAGCATTTACTGTGAAGTGACTGTGACAGCAGTCAACGTCCACACAAACAGCCATGAGATGAACGTAGGAACAAAGAGCGAGGAATGGAAAATGAATAATAATGTAATAATAATCCGTTAATTTGATATATATCGCGTTTCTCACGTCGGGAGGACATCTCAAAACGTTTCACAGGATTCTCTGTGAAGTGTAGTGACTGTGTTTTTTGTAGGCAAGCAAAATCAGGAATACGAGTGAGGGAGGAGTGGGAAATGAGGAATGAAGAGCCAGGAAGACAGACTTGAACTCGCAGCTTCGGGACTCAGAGGTGACTTCTAATGGGTTTGAACGGTAAAGCTGTAACAGTGGCACCTTTATCACGTTTGAAATAGTAAAATTTACGTTAAAGATACCTCACCGTCCCCTATTGTGTGTGTTTTGAACAGTGACACACAGTAACGTCCCTCCCCCCCCCCACACCCCACCCCCAACACACACACAATTCCCAGACGCAGCCCTCTCTCCATCCCGGCCTGGAAATTTTCACTCATTGACTTGTTTGACACGCGCTGCTCTCCACAACTACCACCAGCTCACTTGTTGGCACGTTGTGTGATCCCTGCATTTGAGTATCACTGTGTGTGACCTCCAAATCCTTTGCTGTTAATCTCTCTCCTTCCGTTTGACACTTGACTGACACTATAGCGTGTCACTTGTGGTCACTCTCTCTCTCTCTCTCTCTCTCTCCCAGAGCTCTTCCCAGTATCAACATGGGGCTTAAACCCGCAACCTTCTGCCCCGGAGGCGAGAGACTGGGTGCTACTGACTGAGCCAGATTGACACCACCCCAATTTGTGCCCAGTCCTGTTTCCCACGCCTGAGCCAACCTGCACCTTTGCGGCAAAGTCTTTTTGACTGGTGTTTTTGGCTGTAAATCAGAAGGGTCTGTGTTTAAGCCCCATGTTGAGAGTTTCTGAGTCCTGACTGAAACTCCAGCACCCTACTGCAGATGAGACGTTAAACCAAGGCTTGCCAAGATTCCATGGTACTATTTTCTCCCAATGCCCTGGTCGCCCTTATCCAAATTCATTTCCTCACAAAATGCACAGTTACTCCACTTTACGGTATATTATGTGAGGCACTTTGAGACAATAACAACTTGCATTTCTTACATAGCGCCCTTCACACAGGGTAACGTCTCTGAGACGTCTTGAAGATGGGATAAGGCGCTATATCATATCAAGGATTATAGTTATTGTTTTTAAAAGTCATGCACCTCATTTGAACTCTATAAAAAGTTAAATAGTAAGACTTGTGCGAAACAAGATAGTTTTCAGCAATACGAGGTCACACCACATGCAACGCAAGTGCTATAAACACAAGTGAAGAACAGGAGAGGTTGGTGGGGGCGGGTGGCAAAAGAAATGCCTCTCGTTTGTAATGCAGAATTGCTTTTTGTGACATATTGAAATAATAATAATAATAATAATAATTTGGTCACTCAATCCATGACTGTGCAATTAATTGGCTGCCGCCTTTTGCCCACAATGTATAGTCACGACACTTTACAGTATACCTTGCAAAGCGCTGTGAGACGTGATAAGGCGCTATATCAAATGCAAAGATTACTTATTACTATCAAATCAGCGTGCGATGAATGCAATGCAATGACCTGAGTTCAATTCCAGGCAGAGGGCGAAACCTTGGGCAAGTTTCCTTACTCCACACAGAGCCTAATAATAATCCCTCCAAAACCAAAAACAATAATAAATTGGTCATTTTCAATCCACGACGCTTTGTGGGACATTGCTGTGCGCAATTGGCCCCCGGGTTCGCCCACAAATATACAGTCAATTCACTTTACAGTGTGTTCTGTGAAGCGCTTTGGGACGTCCTCCCGACGTGAAAAGCGCTATATCAAATGCAAGGATTATTATTATTATTATTATTATATTATTACTATTATTATTATAATAACACCTTAACCCACTGCATCTCTTTGTGCTCAATGTCACACGGAAAAGTGGGAGCGCGAGTGAGTTTTCCGCTCAATACAAACGCACCACTGGAATCCCCTGAATGTCCCGCGAGAGGCAAAAAAAAAAAAAGAAAAGTTGGACGCGTCGAAGCTGCGAAATCCACGGCCCCGTAGTGGCAGAAAACCTCCGCCCGTTTTTCCGCGCGCGTCCAAAAACCTCTTCGGAAGATTACCTTTATTCAAGATTTGGGATTTTTTTGGGGGGGGTGATTCGATCTTTATTTCTTTTTTTGGGGACGACCGACGACACACACAAAAAAAGCTGCGTGTTTTTTTCTCGGCGTGTGTGTTTTTTTTCCTGCCACGTGAAAAAAAAGAAAAGAAAAGAAAAGAAAAGGGGGAATCGACCCTTCGGGATGCACAGAAAAGGGGGGGGGGGGGGGGGGGGGGGGGGGGGGGTCCGGTGGAGGGGCGATGCTCAGTGTTACAGAGGCTGAACCCACACAACACACATACAACACACAACACACACACCACAGATCAGTTACATGTGTTTGGGTCCACGCGTCGTGTTGGTTGCCTGGTAACCGAGTAACAATCTCTCCAGTGGATACTCTCCCGGTAAAGGGCGAGAGAGAGGCCATCCCGACTTTCTCCCCTCCAACCACATCACCCACCTCACCCCACCCCACCCCACCCCACCCACACCCCCAAACAAACAGGGGGGAATCGAGATGACGGGCAAACCTCCGGTGGAGAAGGAACCCGTAGATATGGTCCATCAGAACGCCATCAGGGTTGAAGCCATCAAAAAGGAGCTTCGCACTCAGAAGCTCTACACGAGCTTCAACATCAACCCTCACACCAAGTGTAAGGCGGCAGCGACCCGCGGGGCGAGTGCGAGACACCGGGCTCTTAGAAGCCTGGGATGGTGTGATGTTAAGGTGTAAACCTGAACTCCCTCCTCCCCCCCTCCTCTCCCCCCTCTCCCCACCCCCCTCCTCTCTCCCCTCTCCCCCTCCTCTCCCCCCCCCCTCCTTTCTCCCCCTCCTCTCCCCCCCCCTCCTCCTCCTCCTCTCCCCCTCTCCTCCCCCTCTCCCCCCCTCCTCCCCCTCCCCCCCCTCCTCTCTCCCCCCCTCCTCTCCCCCCCCCCCCTCCCCCACCCCCCATCCCCATCCCTATCTTCCTGAGTTTGTAATAATAATGTCTTGCATTTGATATAGCGCCTCATCACACACCATTGCGACGTCTCAAAGCGCTTCGCAGGATGTGCCGTAAAGTGAATTGCCTGCATTTTGTGGGCGAAACGGGGCGGCCGATTGCGCACAGCAACGTCCCCACAAACAGTCGTGGGTTGAGGGACCACTTTTTTTTTCTTTTGGCGGGATTATTACCCCCGGAAAACGATCGACTGTCAACCGGGTTCCTATGTACCGCTGGGTAAACAGAGTGTGTGGAGTAAGGAAACTTGTCTAACATTTCACCCCACCAAGGAAGCAAACCCTGGTCCTCTCTCTTGCGAGGCGGGTGTGCTCACCACTGAGCTACGTGACACCAGTCCACTTCCTATACGATCCCCTAAGGCTTCAATTTCTGTGCCTGTGAGCTGATTTGCCATCCATTACCTTATTGTGATCGACGGTGTTGAGATGTCACCTTTCCCAGAGATGAGACACAGAATGTATGAGACTTGAAATAGTCGAAAGGAGGCTTCACTGGTAGGAATGGCCGGTGATGGGGTGGAATTGTCTCCAACACAGTGTGAAAGCCTGAACCTAGATCATGTTGATATTTTAGTCAACTTGTTCGAAAGAAACTTAACCTTTCAGGTTAACAGGTCAAATGGATAAGAGAGAGTAGAATGTTTGGGGAAAGGCATCTCACTCAACGTAGTTTACTCCTGTGCAGCTCACAGTGATGACAGGGGATATAGAGTAAAATGACAGTAACAAGTGGAGCCATTGTTACAGACAGGAGAAAGTCACACTGGTTCCAATCTGAAATTCTCTTAAAGGGACATGCAATTTGATTTTCATGCTTGGTGCTTTAATTTGAATAATTTGGAATAATTTGTTTTGGGAGCGAGTGGGATTGTATTATTTAAGATTCAGTGAAGGAGGTCATTCGGCTGATGGAATCTTTGCTTATGCTAGTTTCTCCACTGTGGCTATCTACTCTGATCACAAATGTCCGATTTCCCTGTATCCTTCCATAGCCTGTCAGGCCAGCAGCGTGAAGTGCTTTGAGACATTCTCTAGACGTGAGAAACTATAAACTGTGTTATATTATTGTATACTTTCTTTTTATTTGTACAGAATACTTGTCAAAAATAGGTCCTATATTTATCTTCTTGGAAGAGGAAAAAAATTGCAAGGATATAAGGAAAGTGCGGGGGAGTGGGAGGGATTGATTGGGTAGCTCTTCCAAAGAGCTGGTGCAGGCATGATGGGCTGAATGGCCTCTTTCTGTGCTGTAATATTCTATGATTCTATTGTATTCTATTCCTACAGTTCATTCCTTGGCAGGAAAACCAAATTCAAGATTCAGTGACCTAGATGGGAAAGAAGACAGTATGTATCCTTATATTTATTTTGGGAATAACATCCCTAATTTCAAGAGGGTCTTACTGTGTTACACCCAATATTTTGTCATAAATAAATGAGACTGGTTTCTGATTTTGATTAGAACAATTCATCAAGTTGATTGGGCAGAAGCTTTTGGAGCCAAGGAAGAAATATACTTACCCACAAACAGAAAGCCAGGAGATTGGTTGGATGTCAACTCCACTGGTAAGGGCAGTTTGAGATGCAATATTTAGGAATATTATTAATATTATTAATGTTCTGTATGTAACCACAGGACACAGTTTTAAGATAATTCAAAGATATAATTTAAGATAATGGGACGTCCTCCCAGCATGAAAGGTGCTATACAAATGTAATTTTGTATTGTATAATTGGCAAAATATATAAAAATATTCCTTCGGTAAGGAGCTTTTGAGTCTCAAAATAGACCCTGGTTGGGGGCGTGGGGGGAGATTGAGACCACAAAAGAGCAACAGGTAAGCAAATTGAAGACTTCACAGGTGAAGTTTTGGGAGCAGAGGCTCCATAAGAAGCACTCTTTTGCTGCATTACCACTGGCACTTCATCCAATTAAACTCTCTATTGCGCTCCCCTAAGTAGTCCGTTTTTTTCAACAGAGAACAAGACCAAGCCAACCGATCTGCAGCTCAAACCCTGGAATTATGCCAGTGCAACCATGCAACAAGGCAGTGCAC
This sequence comes from Callorhinchus milii, assembly GCF_018977255.1. NCBI lineage: Eukaryota > Metazoa > Chordata > Chondrichthyes > Chimaeriformes > Callorhinchidae > Callorhinchus > Callorhinchus milii. The sequence goes on from NW_024704749.1 coordinate 22,437,131, forward strand.
AGCTGGAGAGACAAATGCTTCTCTTTCAAAGCGCTCCAAGGCCTGGCTCCTTCCTGCCTCTGTGGCCTGCTAAAGGCATATCAACCTGTGGTACCCAGACTCTAGCCCATACCACTATCGGTGGTCGGGCTTTCAGCCTCTCTGCCCCCACCCTTTAGAACTCCATCTCACAGTCCCTTCACTTTGCTCCCGCCATTGTGTCCTTTAAAGCACTTCTCAAGACCCCCCTCTTCGACCATGCATTCGGCCACTCTCCTACCCCTACCCTCCTTGTCCACCACCCCTCCAGATCCCAACCCCCAGCTCGGGTCCAAATCCCTGGCTGTCCAGCCAGCAGCTTGGGACGTCCTCCCGACATGAAAGGAACTGTGCAAAATTTGTTATTGTTGCAGATCTAGAAATTGGAGGAGTGTTGAGGCGTGTAGAGTAATGGAACATACGTGCTGCGGGACACTACCCGGCGTGAACAACACTTTCTAAATGCAAGTTGTTGTCGTTGGATCTCATACACTTCAATTACAATATTAATTCCTCCCGTAGATTTCTTCAGACCGCAGTGATCGCCGGCTGAATTTTCATCGGCACTGTGATGAGATTACCAAATTCATGGACCTTTATTGGCGCCAGAAGGAACAAAGCGACGAGAAACCAAGAAAATCGTAGCAGATGTTATCAATGTGTTTCAATATTTGCATTTTATGTTTTACTGTTGCGCATTTTTCCATTTTAAGATGAGGTCAACTGTGAGGTTATGTAACGCCGACAGCCAAATGCGTAGGAATAATGTCTAAGGTAAACATAGCCATCCACATTTGTCAAGCATGAAAGTAAATATTGTGCCGAGCAACTTAAAAAAAAGGAGTTTGTTTTATTGGCATGGGTCCGTTACTATAGCTACCGCTGTTGAGTGAATGTAACTTGTCGGGGCCATTGGATGCATTAGTTTTGTGTAAGGCATTGAAATATCTTCAAAAGACATGTTAGTACATTTACAGAGTGCAACTTTAAACATTCATGTGGACAGAATACTGTTTTTTGAAAAAAAAACTTATGAGCTTAAAAAAAATCTAGACCCGCGCTGTGGTCTGATCGAGACTGCCGTCTCCACAGTCTATACCTTCATGGCTTGGCTTGCAGTTTTCTGCACCCCCACCTTCGCTGTCAACACTGTTAAATGTCCCTTCCTTTCATCCCCCCTCATTGCTCCCCATCATCTCTTACTCCCACAGGAAAGGAGCCATGTTGATCGTATGTAAAAGATGCAATCGCATCTTGTACGTCTCAGTGCACATTGCTTTTATCCAGCTAAGAATCTTTCCCTCTCTCTCGTCCCCCCCCCCCCCACTCCCATTTCATCAGTTAGATATACCGTAGCAGTCCTCGAGCATTCTTTCAACAAAATTATTCTATTTTTGATTTGGAAAGTTATCTTTTTTGTGTTTGGTTTGGTTCCCTTCTGCAAAACGAACTAATCCAGGTTCCTACTGCCATCAACTCTACCAGTGATCCCTTTCTGCTAATAATTCCATTCATTGCTTGAAACAGGCCCTTTTTTTTTGCTGCTGTAATCCTATGTCTGGAGGTTAGGATCTCCTGTTTAACTCGCATGCCTTTGCCTGTACATTGTGTTCATTATAAATCTCTCTCTTTGACTGCTGCAATTCAGTGTTTGGATTTTTTGCTTCCATTAATAATTGGACTCTAGATACAGTGTATAACAAAAATAAAGTTACAGAGATCTGAAAGCAATTGCACCAGGCCTACTTTGTACTCCAATCACACAGCATTAAACAGCTGCAGACATTTTATGGACTGTTGTAAAATAGAAAATAGAAAGCATCTGTGGATCCTTGATCCAGGCTTATGGTGTGGCAACATCTGGAATAAACCTGTTTTTACAGGAGACAGAATAGTTACATTTAACACGTGTACCAACCCGATGACCCATTCACTTGGCAGACGGTGAGCCGGGTAAAGACAAGCTCAGGCATGGCGACTGGCCCACTCCCCACACAGTTGAATAACCAGGCAACACCCACTGTCTTAGCTCACAAATGGATAAATAATTGTTTCAGCAAAGTTCAGGAGAGTAATAATAATAATAATAATCCTTGCATTTGATATAGCGCTTTTCACGTCGGGAGGACGTGCCAAAGAGCTTCACAGAACACACTGTAAAGTGAATTGACTGTATATTTGTGGGCGAACGCGGCAGCCAATTGCGCACAGCAATGTCCTACAAACAGTCGTAGATTGAAAATGACCAATTTATTATTGGTTTTGGTTTTGGAGGGATTATTATTAGGCTCTGTGTGGAGTAAGGAAACTTGCCCGAGGTTTCGCCCTCTGCCTGGAATTGAACTCAGGTCTCTCGCTTGCAAAGCGAGTGCTCTAACCACTGAGCTACAGGACTCCACTGTAATAATAATCTTTCACTTCAGGAAGATGCCTCAAAGCGCTTCACTGGATATATTTTATAGGCAAACGCAATAGCCAATTTACACACAACCATGTCCCACAATCAGCCGTGAAGTGACTGACCAGTTTTATTTTGGGGTGGGGGCGGAGGGGAGGGGAGGGATTGTTAGCCAAGACACCGGGAGAGAAGCACCTTTCTCTGGTGCCCATAAACTGTAGCCCTGGAGAATTCAGTGCCATCAGGAAAGAACATGGGGAGAAAATTGATAAAAGAAACAGCCCGACAATAAGGAACCTTTTTGATACTATTGGAAGTGTTTTAATTTTTAGGTAGGTGATCAGATCTTTACAAAATAAAATTATTTACAGGGCAGTATTTATTTACGGAAAAAGATCATGAATACTATGGGTTGCCCCCCAAAATATACAGAATATTTTACAGTATATTCTGTGAAGCTCTTTGAACATTTCAAATCCGTGAAAAGGATCAAATGCAAAGATTATTATTAAAAGTAAAACTTTTCTATTTAACACCCAATACTCAATTTGGGTGCCCATCCAGCACTGTGAAGGTGTTTGAGATGTCCTCCTGATGTGAAAGGCGCTGTATAAATGTAAATTGTACTTTATTGTAATACTTGAAGCTTTTGAATTAAGACTTCCCCGTGACCGACTAGATACATGATTTGAATGAGTCAGAAACAGCTCTCTCTCTCTCTCTCTTTGTCTCTGGCAAAGGGAAAACCTGACACTAACAGGCCTGGGGATGGAAAGCTCCCATGGCCTCTGGTATGGGGGTCCTAATGGGGGCGATGTCCCTGTGATCAGCCGGCTGACAACATACCCCGATGGTTCATAAGGCTGCTTGAAGAACATGACATTTGTAACCAGAGAGCACTGGTTGAAGCCACTCTGTGATCTCACCTTATTGAGATATGCTCTCGTGACGATCTACTCCAGCAAATATAATTTCCAGTCACCGCATCAAATACAGTATCAGAGTTAGAAACAGTTAGTTCCTTTGACTTTGTTGAATGCTTCAAGTTGTTGTCAAGTTCCCAATATTCTATTAGGAAACTCAGAACAACAGATGGTTTGGCAGCAGGTTATAAGTCTGTAAATCCACAAGGGCGAAATTGAGCAGTTCAATCATCAGATCCTCTGGAATCTGTTACATCAAGAGACGCCCCATATAAAATAACTCACTGTGTCAAGGCAAGAGTTATCATAGATGTAGCAGTGAATTAGGCCCTCCATCACACTGGCCAGTATAACTCTCAGTGAAACATATCTGGGACATGCTCATTTAAGAATGCAACACATTTCATGACTTTCTGTCTTGCATCCCAGTACTTATCGCATGCCACCTTCTACCATGGTTGTATGTTCCATTCCAAAGCTAGGGGATGTAGCACACTTTTACTGGGTGCCATTAAGATAAGGTACAGAATGCTTTAACAACGGTTTGTGGCAGAGTCATACTCCAGTCGCTCACTGAGTAAAGGAATTCTTTCTCACCTCCCCTTCAATTCTTTTTGGGACTACTTTAACTGTATGCCCTTTTACTACTGACTCGTGGGAATCTATTATAGACGGAACATGTAATAGTCCAACTCCATATTTACACCATTCTAGGTTCAGAGTCAAAACAATCCATCATAAAAGGGCTTTTTCTGCAGCATGGGTTCAAGCGACCAAAATCCAGCACCACTGGGTTTATAATTAGATTAACTTGAAATAACTGAAACTCTTATTGTCGGATACATTTTGACTCTGTATTACTTTGCTTCCTAGAGTGGATATGATATCTCTGTGATGTTTATTGGATTATTAACATCACTGACTGAAAGTTTTGATAGAATTATTAGGGAAATAAATAATTATACTGAAAGGCAGATTATACTGTATCAACATGTCCAACTTTGAATAAAGCAAAATATTGCTGGCCAAAACTGTCTTACCGTTTGTTCCTTGTATTCAGAGCTATGGAGAAATCGCATCCAACTTACCCAACAAGCTAAAAATGCCATCACCCTCCAACTTTGAAATGAGAGATTTGATTTCGACTCTCTGAAGACCATTAAAAGTCACAAGTAAATTGAAATCTGGCAATTTCAATCTTGTACATTTAGTCCCAAGGTACATAAATAATGTAATAAACCGTCCTGACATTTGGCACTTACTGTTGAAGTCTCAAGTCTCACTCTGGAGCACTACCAATAAAAAGTAAAGTCTAGACCCACCAAAATATCTGGAGCAAGGGAGTATCAACGCACAGCCAGCTGGCTTCTGACCGATCGAGAAACAGATCTCGATTTGGAATAAACTTCTTTACAGTATGTAAATGATAGCAAGCTTTTCTAAGTAACAAAGTAATCTCTGTGTCTATGTCACACTCACTTAAGCTTTATAAATCATGCTAGCCACATGACAAGCACAGTATTACAAGCAATACACTGAAGAGTCAAAATAATATCTCACCCCTCCCCCACCCTGACTTTACCCTCTTGCACCATACTCTAGTCTAGACCAACCTTTTTAGTCGGCCAACCAAACAATGTTTCTTGATTCATTACTTCTTGATTTATGGTCACGTCATAGGCATTTGCTGCTCGGTAGCCACTGCAAACACGGCATTGATTTGGAACAGACTCATCTGGACCGTTCCGAATGCTTGGTGGACCACTTCCGGGCCGCGGGCCATGGGTTGACTGCTCTGGATCATGCTAATCTTTAATAATGTTACATTTTTATTTATTTGCTTGCATTTTATTTAATTCGCTTGCTTTCAGTTTGTTTTGGTGTTGGCAAGGATGATGTGTTGGTCCCAGTGGACAGATACATCTTCCTGAATCAGAATGCCTCATTTAAAACAGAATTGGTACTGTAGCATGTGATCTTCACAGGGGTGACACTTTTACAGGGAGATCTCACAGCTTGTATGCATTACAAATTGGTAGAACATCTGGTGTAGAGAAACACGCAACTCGTCAGTGGGTAACACAATTCATGTGAGAACAGAAATACAATTTGAGACAAATAGTCATTCTCACAAAATATCATCAGCATGACGTCAATCGTGGTGATGTAATACTGATGCCACAGAGTGGGCAGAAAGGACAAGACCTGTCAGTATTTCAGTAAATATATACCGTTGCTGAGTAATTCTCTGTATTCCTGGCTCAAAACAAACACAGACACATACACTCACACAAACAGTTGCAAGAGAAAAAATAATTAACCCACTCATTAAATTTTTTTTTAACGACAATTATATTTGTATAGCGCCTTTCACATTGGGAGGATGTCCCAAGGCTCTAGACAGTCAAGCATTTGGCTCTGAGCTGGGAGATGGGTTCAAATGGGCCAAGATGGCTAAAGGCACAGTTGAAGAGGGAGGTCTTGAGAAGTGCCGCCTGACTAAAAATAAATCAATTGTTTAATTGGAGCTATAGAAAACCACTTGATTCTTCCAAAAGCTTTTTTATATATATATATATACACAATAAATAAAAATTAATAATTTGGTCACTTAAGCCATGACTGTTTGTGGGACACTGCTGCATGCAATTGGTTGCTGCGTTTTACCCACAAAATACACAGTCAATCCAGTTTGCAGCATATTCTGTGAAGAGCTTTGAGACGTCTCAACGATGTGATGTGCTATATCAAATGCAAGGATTATTATTAATATTATTAATATTATTTTCTGGAGGGTGAAGAATGAAACAAAGCAACGACCAATGAATCGGAACCTGGTTACATTTATTTTACTATATATTGTTATACAAAACAGTCACAGGTTTCTTCTATGAGAAGAAGTTAATACTTGCAGTATTGGTGATGTAAATAAACAAGCCATATACTGTACAGTTATTAGAATAGAAAGAGACGCTTAAACTCACAAGGAGAAGAATTAGACACACATGATAGACTTGACTTGTCAGGATCAGTGTCAATTCACAATTACAGCACTTTTTTTAAATAACAGAGGACAAAACATGAACAGCAATATTTAACAGTTAATGAACGTTCATAACATTTGCTAAGAAAGAGTGATAATATAGAATGGAACCCGCATAAGTTAAAACTACCTTGTAGAAAATCATGCACAGACCTACTCGATATTTAAACTGGAATGAACGATTTAATATCAGGTCCTTTTGAAAACTTTCTAACACATACACTGAGGTTCAAGAATTGCAACATCCTAAAAAACACTAGTCTTGACTGCACAATTTGCTAGAAAGGTCAAATGACGTAATGTTCTTTTTGAGTCAAAGTTTCCATAGTCACCTTCTGTAGAGTTTCACAGTAAGGTTAACGTTATATTACTGAAACTTTTGTTGTTATTTATGTTGTGAGTTGTATTTTTTTTGTCATGGAAGAAAGGAGTTTATAAGTCAAAGATTTTGTACTATTTTGTGGCCAGGCAAACTTTTCACCTGAAATTAACTAACAGGTCAAAATGCTAGATTTATCCTCATTTGTTAAAATACCTATTAGATTAGTATTAACATTTCTAAAGCATACCTACTAAAGAAAGAAACTGTTAATCGGAAAGGCAATTTATATCATGACCAAATTAAAATTAGACTGAGGCCTCAGTAAAGCAAAATATGTGCATCATTATACACATGGCTTTTATTCTAACAACAAAATGAAGGAATCTCAAACTTGTTGCTTAAGCATTAAAGTATAAGGCAAAAAAATGCCATTTTATTTATTTACTGAGTTTTTAAACGTTGCAGCAGTTGTGCATCAAAACAAGGAACCAGATCTGCAGCTAAAATGAAGTGGTAACAAAGAAACCTCTCTCAATTCTCTATTATGGTTTGACAACTCCAATTATAGCCGTAATATAGTACAGCACCCAGGAAATGAATCCACCACAGAACACGCTGAGCTTATTTCTATATACAGTACCTTGATCAGGCACCACGGTTTATTTCTTCAGCACCAGAAATGTGCATGGTACTGTTCATGAATATCCGTACATTTGACATTCAAGACCTAACTAAATTGACACATAGATAAACAGACAACACATTGACAAAAACAGTGATGTGCAATGGAGAAAGGAACTCATTAAATTCTTGGGATTTCCACTTAGCATTAAAAAGCACAGTAAATACCTTGTTACATTTCCTGAAGTACTTTCGATCTTTACATTTGGTAACAAAACATTTTAACAAACAGTTTCTTTGAGGCTTCACAAAGACATGATAATCTGCTTGGCAGAAAGCCACTTGAATGAATGAACTATGCTGCATATCAATCACAATTTTGAAAGTAAATTCTAACAGGAACTCACCATTTGAAGATTAATATATTAATTATTGCAGTGATTACTGTAATTCACTGGTGAAATTCTTCAAAATGTCTTTCATTCTTCCAGTATCAATCCAGCCTAACACAGCCTCAAAAACATCAACTGTGTCAAAACTCAGTTTTATACTTATATAAATATAAAAATCAATTTGCAATAATCTACAGTATAATAAACTATTGATTGCAAAATATTATGATGAACTCATCTCTGTAATCTAATGGTTATAAAGTAATCAGTGCACATTTACTTAACACCTGTAGTTCATGATATTCCATGGTAAATGTTTGAAAACATGGAATTGGTAGTTTGGAAGCAGATTAAAAAAAAAGTTACGATTTTTAAAGAGAGTTGAGATTTAAACAGCTGCTGAATTGAAATAGTCCGCCCCCAATTTTCCCAGTTTTTGTTTACTTTCCGAGTTCAGTACAACAATGTCATTTATCACATTCACTGTTCACTCCTGTTGTCTGGTATCAAAATGGAGCCAATATAAATGGGTGCTGGTTTGGCCCTTGTGAGAACAGTGCCATCTCTTACTAAGTATGCAACATCATCTTAAAACTGCAGAACACCCTGCACCAGATCGGGATGGCACAAGTAGAAAGAAAAGATCTGCCATGAAATCTAATTGTGCCCAATTCAAATTACAACTGTGGCGCAACTGTATCTTTTCCCATCACATCAGAATCCCCTCTACTCTTGCCCTGTCTGAGAGTAGCTAGAGCCACATACAGCCTGTGATTCTCTGGGTCTATCGGGCTCAGTTCTCATCCAACTGAACCATTGGGGAGCTCCAACGTTTGTTTAAAGAAGGTAATTTGGTCGAGTTAGCTCAGTGTATGCAGGTGCAGAATATCATCAAAATGTGAAACATGAACACCTCATTTACATGCAGCACACACACTGTTGCTCAGGGTTGAGAGGCAGCGGATTCCATTTGGCTGTGTGCAAGATGCCCTGTAAAATACACTAAACTGACAGTGGCAGAACTGATGACGTCAAGCCTGGAGCAGAACATCATCTAAATATAAATGTAGCCTACTTCAGATTCAGCTGCATGTGAATGTGTCAAACGAATGGGGGGAAAATTGTATTGGTTTGTGAAAAAGTTACTGCAGGGGGAGGTAAAGGGTTTCATTTTTACACCATTTTAAACTGCGTTTTCTGTACACTGTACACAGACACCCGTGGACTGTACATTCTGATGGGCAGGTTTCTGCTAATCTCGTGAGAAATCAATCGCAGTCATTCAGTGGTTAGCAACAAAGAAATTAACTAGGATGCAAATGTGAATATTAGGCAATATTTAAGTTGGGGAGGGAATTCATTTATGGAGTGACCTCCCCCATCCCACCCCCATTTTGTTCTGAAGTATTTGTCCCAATTGTCATTGGAGTGTAATGGGGGTAACACAAAAATCAGAACAACACAATTATTCCACCCCCCCCACCCCACTCCCCCCTTTTCTTAAAACAACACTGGCTTGCTAACCAATCATAGTAGGGTGTGCAATGAAAACAGGAGTTGTGAAAATCATAAAGCACCTATTAGTCTCGCTCTCTCTAGCAATTAAACATACAGCACAAATAGAACCTCCCTCCTCACCAAGATTACCAAGCTGTCAGATGTTTGACATTTAGAAAGATGCTGCTGGCATTAGGAATGGCATGAACAGCACATTCGTATTGCATTCACATCACTATTTCTTTATTTGGTGCCCATTTGAGTACCGTATTTACTGCAACCAGATCAGCAGCATTTCAATGTAGAAAGGTTTCCAACTCTCAAAAATAAATCAAAACTTTTTTTTAAATAAATCGACCTTCATCCTAGAGCTTAACATTACGGTTTCAAATAAGATTTTCCATTGATGAAAAGATACAAATCAAACACACGAGAAGTAATGTTATTGTACATTTGCAACCCACTTCAGAACTGACAGCAAGGTAACAGTCTCATAGTGTATTTGCATCAATCAACTCACATTAAAGTTAGGCTAGTTAACTGTAAAGTTACAGCTAGGTCATTGCTACAGTAATGGGAGATCTAGCACTTAATTGCTTACACTAGATAGTGCATGTTTTTTTAAAAAAAATACTGCAAGACTCACTCCCAGACTCCCTTTAGTCCTAGTCAAAATAAGCTGAAACTGGAATGGATACAGCTTTCAAGTACTTCATAGTAAATCGGTGCATTTGGGTCAATTTCAATAAGACAAACAAGACTGCTTACAAACCATCAAATGATTATTGGTTTAGCTAATAAGTGTGTGGCTTCGCTCTCCTGCATTGCTGCATTTTGGAACTTTCGAAAATAATCAGAAGTTTTGAACCAAGCATCCATGAACAGAGAATTTTGTTTTAAGGTAATAATAATCCTTGCATTTATTATAGCACCTTATCACGTCTTTGAGATGCTCAAAACGCTTCACAGAATATACTATAAAATGAAGTGACTGTACATTTTTGTGGGGTAAACTTTTAATCTCACAGATTGACCAGTAGATGTAACATGTCATTAAAACCAAACTCATTTTTGAATTATCTTGTCTAAACATTTACTGTGCATTAACCACAACTGTGTTGCCTCAGTTCTTTCTTTCAGGCACAATTGCTCAGAAATGAATAGCATTTCTACTTTTTGCACTTTCAATCTGAATTCAATCTGATGTGCATCATCTGTGGTGCAAATAGAGCTGGTATTATTACATAAAGGATAATACCAATCCGAGGCTGGGCCTGTTCCTTTTTTCCTCCCCCTTCTCTAATTTTAACATGTATAATACGCATCTCGTCACATCAGTGTATTAGATCCAGTCAATCGGTATAACACTTTGATGGTTTGTAACCCAATGTTTTAATTAATTCAGAGATTCTAGCTTGCTATGAAGAACAGACTTTGACTGAAGTCGGACTGTCCTTGTTTTCTTTGTGCCTTCCAAATAAGATCCTAAGATTGTCACTTTCTACCAAAAATTGGAGCTGTACCGAGAAGAAAGTTCTGAGAAAAAACAAGTGTCATTACTATCCATAGCCTAACTTACTGTGTAAAGTTTCAACATCATCTCCTTATAATCCTGCTGTCATTAGCATAGGGGAAATATACTTTTGTACTCTTCTATGAGAAAGCAGTGTGTTTTAGTGATGAAACTTGTATTCTATTAGAACCAAGCGATGACCGCAAAACATGTGGTCATAAAGAAGACTGGCTGACCAGAGTTTCTTTTACCAGTCTGCAATATAGAGAAAGGAACATCATTTAGCATCTGCAAAATACAACAACGCGTAAGTGTAATTAAACACTTTGTCCAATGAAAGCACCAGTAAGGCACGCAACAATGAACAGGATGACTGGCTTCAAAAGCAAAAGTGCTTTTCACAGGCTTTTTAGCTTTGCACAATCTGCCTCTGCCATTGATAAGGTATTGTGTCCAATTGAAGGATACAATATATGCAACACCAAATTTGTCAAAGAATATTCTTAGATGTGGACAAAAACAAGATGCAAATGGACCTCGACAGTTCAGCACTTTGACAAACTATGTAAATATTAAAGACATCATATAATTCCAGCGTGAAGATGTGAAAATACATTCACAATGTGGCAACATCTACGTAGGTACATCGACTATTAAAGTGGGCCAGTCTCAGTGTTTACTCACTTGCCATGGTTAAGATAAGGAATGGGATGCAAATGGAAAGTAAGAAATACAGTATTGTTAAGAGAAGGGTTTCTGGAGCACTGTAAGAAATCACTTACCAAAGTTTACTATCTCTTCTTAAATGCTCTGCTCCCTTCCTTAGATGGACCCAACCTTAGGTGGTGCTGTATTCTGAAGCTCCCCATATTCACAGCCAGAATTCATAAACTTGTTCATGTCTTTCCTCCATAAGTTGGTCAACCCTCACCCACCTGCTTTGATGAGATTCCCAGCTTGACCACCACATTGAAGTGTTCAGAAAGTTAACAAAAGAAGAGTCCTGTAGCTCAGTGGTTAGAGCACTCGCTTTGCAAGTGAGAGACCTGAGTTCAATTCCAGGCAGAGGGCGAAACCTTGGGCAAGTTTCCTTACTCTACACAGAGCCTAATAATAATCCCTCCAAAACAAAACAATAATAAATTGGTCATTTTCAACCCACAACTTTTTGTGGGACATTGCTGTGCGCAATTGGCTGCCGCGTTCGCCCACAAATATACAGTCAATTCACTTTACAGTGTGTTCTGTGAAGCTCTTTGGGACGTCCTCCCGACGTGAAAAGCGCTCTATCAAATGCAAGGATTATTATTATTATTATATCCAGACACACTGGAAATTGTAAGGTACTAATTTATGCAAACATTTCTTCAAAGAAGAAACATTATTTTATAATATAGACTTAAATATATTAAAAAAAAGTATTCCCTTAAAATATGCAGTAATACTAAGGGGTGCTACATTTCTTGGCACATCAGTGCTTTCAAAGCAAATTTAGCCAGGCTAAGGAGCTCCCTGAAATCATCACCAACAGTCAATCCAATTCCTTGAACAGGGAGTTTGTTGACTACCAGTTTAATACTAGTGATCTTATCTAATTACATTTTTACCAGGTTGTTGAATTTTGGCTTTGAGTATGCTAAGGCACAGATCCATCGATCTGACACCTTGGGTTTCTGTGCATTGCTATGTCCTCTAGGTAAAGTGCTACTCCTTCTCAAATATAGCAAAGCTAGTGCTGAAACTCTTTTCAGCATCCTCAGGAAAATCAAATCAAACAGAACATTTAAGCACACAGACTGTTAGCCCTAGTGCCCATCAAGGACCACTGGACTAAGAAGGCCATATACCAAGTCAACAACGAGACAAAGTTACCTTGATGATAAATGAGTACTGTATCTGTTACTTATCCATTTTGAACATGTTGATCTACAAAATAGATCTGAACTTGTCAAATAAGTTTGCATCATTAGACATGGTATTACAAACAAATTAGGCAATGGTAGTAAAGGTTATTATTATTATTATCCTGTTTTAAACTGCTAGAAAGGTCTGAGAATTTTCAGTGTAGCTAACTGAAGAACAGCATTGTTTCCAAGAGATGTAACCCTCCCCATATTGGAAACAGGCCAAAGCGAACAAAGCCATCAGTGTACTGCAAAACGGTTTATTTGAATGTCAAAATATCACGGAATATAACTGAAAATGGATCCCACCAGTGGAGAGCTTCTCCCCCTAGACCCTTGTGGCCAGGGAGGGGTGCTGCGTTCCATGATTTTCTCCAACTCTCATTTTATAGGGATATAAATCTCAGTATTTTGACATTTCAGTGTTGGTATCTCTGGTTAAATAAGAGTTGTCACAGCACCAACACGTTGCTAATAGATTTCCAGGCTGTGACCGCTGAGGCTATGATATTCTACCGTGAATGAGGACATAACTGAATGAGTCAGAAAAAGCACTTAAATATCTTCACCACAGCAAGTACCATATCACGGAGTTGTTCGTCCCACAAGCTCCATCAGCGGACATCGGGTGCCTGGTACAGCTTAGTGCATGATGTCACGTGTCGATGGAAGCTGTCGCGCCACATGAACTTCTTCCCACAGATGTGACACTCGTACGGTTTGACCCCAGTGTGGATCTTCATATGGCCCACAAGATGGTGTTTCATCTTAAATTTCTTACCGCACACACCACAGCCATAAGGTCGAAGACCAAGGTGCATGCTCATGTGCCGATCGCGCTGACTCTTGTGAGTAAAATTCTTGCCACACTGGCAAGGGTAAAGTTTGTAAACCACAGCGGTGAAGCCAGAGTGAGAATTCTTTTCATTGGCTCCCATTCCTAGTTCAGCTTCCACGCCGTACCCTGGCAATCGATTGACCTGCATTTCAGCTGCCATTAAGGAGTCCTGGCGCAGGCCAACAACACCCATATCTCCTCTCTCAGCTGAAAACTCTTCCATTGAAGAACCATAATAATCAACCTGTTCATCATATGACCGATTTTCATAGCCTTCCTCAAAATCCTGCATTTTGGCAGCACCAATATGGAAGCCATTATCGATGCTGGAAGAGTGTATTACAGGTTCAGCCTGAGTAATATTTTCTGATTCCGACATATTCTGCCCTTCGGGACTAGGGCGAATCATCCCATCATCATAATCGTGTTCAAACTTTTCTTGTTTCACGTACACCCACCGTTTGTGAGGCATAATACTGGGTTGAGTGTAAACTGGCCTGACGTAGGGACATTCGGCTCCATCGCTCACTCCCTCCTCACCATCTTGGCTTGTCACCTCTGTGCTAAGCCGGTCATTCTCCCCTGAAGAATTGCTTGGAAGGTTGTCATGCTCGATTATGTCGGGCGGTGACATTCCATTCTCTTTGGGACTTTCTTCATCATTTTCGTCAGCCTTTGAATCTTCCACTAAATTTCTGCTAAGCTCGGGCTGTCCAATGGTTCCAAGTTCTGAAATCTCTCCAGGACCATTGAAATTGCTGCTGCTGGGAGATTGATGATTGCTCAAATGATTAGAATTCTGACGTGTAACTGCTGTGCAGACCTTTAAAAGTTCTGTACATTTGTCCACAACATGCCACATTTGAAGGAAGCTTGCCACTGTTAAATAGCTTACAATTTCAGCGGCTGGCAGCACTAGTCTCCCCGTGTAGCAAGATAGCAAAACATTTTCGAAAGCTCTTGGGTTCATCACATCTGGTAGAAGAATTCGATTACTGTTCTTCAGTAGTACTTGGTCACAAAAATACGGGGAACTGGCTGCAAGGACAGCCTTGTGGGCCCTGAATAAACAGCCCTGGACTTGAATAGCAATGTCACATAGATGTCCCTCTTGACGCTGTTGGTTTAACTTTTGAAGTAGAGTATTAGTAAAATTTGGGAACTCCACACGAAATAAATTAGTTGTTGTCTCCATCATGGACCAATCCAAGTACTGTTCAAAAGACAAGACAATAAATACAATTAAACAGAATTTAGCGAAATTGCACATCTTTCTGAAAAATGCATTCATCTTATGAAATTTACTCGTTAACATATTGGTTATTTTTTGCTAAATAAGTGAGAGAGACATACACACACCCACATACACACACAAGGCAGAGAAATAAAATGTAAATCCAGTTTAAATTCACCGATCAAATCTTGGACCCCAACTCTCAAGTCTCCCAACTCTCCAACCTTTGAACAATATTCCTGCTTTCTCACTCAGTGGTAGAGAAGAGGGGACTCATAGAAGAGGCATGAGTTAAACGGTTTAAGTACTTAACACATCAAAGTACCAACAACTGACTCTCTTTCTGAAATAATACCGACGTATGTGACAGACTTAATATACATTAATATTTGAATCCCAGGCAATGTAATATCAAACATGGATTTAAACCATATTTTTTCAAGATTCAGCACTATAAAGAGGCTTTTCCCCATGTTAGGTAAATATCAATTATACTTTTAAATCTGGCTTCTGGCAAAGTGAAAACATCAAACACTCAACTGGATCATACCTTGAACAATAATTCCCCCCAGCTCCTGCCGCTGGTGTAACAAACTTGAAATGTTTAGTTTTCAATCCAATTTGTTACACACACAAAACACATAACCTTCAAGTAAAAATAATGTTGTGGTCTTCAAACCACAGTAAACAACGATTACATTTCAATTGCAGCAATAATAAAATAATTCTGTTAGGATGTCTGAAAAGTATGGTACTCATGCTCATGACTAAAGCACAGGAATTCTGAAATACACTCGTGTAGCAAATGTAAATGGGAATTTGGTGGGGTTGGGGAAGGGGAATGTTTGCATTCTGTTTTCCCATGACTGTGGTAAATCTGGCACTCTCAGCATGGGGGTGGGTTGGGGGGAGATCTAATGTACCAACACATTCAGAGTCTGGCTGCTGGCCAAATTGAAAAAGATATTTCAATCTTGGATTTTATTTTTTGTTTTCCGTGGCAAAAAATAAAAGAAAAGAAGGTCTATGCCGGCTACTTGCTCTGTTACAGGCACACACTATTTCTTTCAACTTCAAGATTAAAACACAATTATATTTCTATCATTAGGTGGTGCAAACGCTCAAAATCTCTAGGGCAGAATTTGGCTAACTGTCCATTAACTGCTGGAAAGAGTACAGCAGGTCCTCAGTGTCTTCTTTCAAATTTCCCACTTTGCAAGAGAAAACTTTTACAGCAAAAAAGTGCATCTTCAATTCCAAGCACAAACAATGCACTAATTTTGATTATATTATGCATTTCAAAACAGATTCCCAATGTAACTCTTCAGATCTTAATACACATGTAAATATTAATTCTGTGAGTTTTAATTTCGAGGGTTACAACATCGTTGATTGGCCTTATATTTATACATGTAATCATCTAGCGTGGGACAATGATCAGCATCTCTTCTGAAAGGCAGTAATAAGGATACTAAAATAGGAGGCACAACCGAAAAAATAATCACAGCTAATAATAAGGGAATATACATAGAGTGAAGATGGAACTAAAGTATTCATTCCATGGCACTCATTATTGCTACAATATTAATATTAATCATCCTGAAGCTTTAACATTAAAAGCATATAGAAAACTCTTTTGCAGAAGTATAGCAGTGACCGTGGTAAATGGAGCACTGCAAAGGAAAGTTCAGTAACTTGAAGTTAGGTTGTAAATTAGCTGTTGTCGCTTGTGCATGTTGTATTAACTGAAACCACTTCAGAGCTCCTGGAGCACTGTACAAAAAAGTCATCACATCAACTGGTTTCAAGATGATGTTGAGCAGCAGACCATTTTCAGTCCAAACACTGACAGGGTCAGAAACAAATTTATGAAAAAAATTCAGCAACAAATTCTGCTTCCTTATTTGATGTTCAGTTGGAATGAAACTTGCTAAAGCAAATCCCTTTTTTTATATTTGTGGTTCAAAATGAAAAACAACAGTGAATGGAAGTTGTAAAAACATTAATACAGTAAAGGGCCATTACTTGCCTTGGTCACAGACAGGCAGGGGGGCTTTGTTTGAAGTCCAAAATAAATCTGTGCCTGTTATCTGTACAAGTTATAGCTGTATTTCTGGTTTTATGAAACAGTCTCCCCACCCTCAAAAAAAATGCCGCCATCTGGTTTAAATTCACACCATCTCTAAGCCTTTTAAAGCTTTGTAGACAGAGCAGCGAACATAGAAAGTAGGATAATGAATATCAATTTCATTTTAGGAAAGAATGCCACGCAGACAACCATGAGTTACAAAGTCAAAAGGGTCTTGTGAAGATTCCAATGGTCCAAAGTGTGTATTTTGTTTCACAATGGGAATAGCAACACAAAATAAATAAACTGAAATGTATGTATTTCTTATTTATGCTGCCAGTCCCGAATTTCTTTTACAACTACAGCAAATTGGAACGTTTTCACATTGGGAGGATCTCCCTTTACACAAATTTAAGATGTTTAACAAATTTTAAAAGTGGCTTAAGATGATCATTTTATGAACATGCTGTTCAACCTGGATTTGTCATGGAAAAAAACCTGAAAATTTTCAGTAGGTTTAATTTATCAGAGTCTCAGAGTTCACAAAAGAAACGTCTATGTATTTTCTATCCATGACTGTTTGTGGGACACTGCTGTGCGCAATTGGCTGCCGCGTTTCGCCCACAAATATACAGTCAATTCACTTTCCAGCACATTCTGTGAAATGCTTTGAGACGTCGAGAAGACATGAAAAGCACTATATCAAATGCAAGGATTATTATTATTATTATCTATAATTTTCTACTTCACTGACGCTTTTTCACAGGTAAGTGTACTTCACAACCGCATGACTCAGCCTGACAAATAATCAAGTGGAATTCTTATGCAGCTGAACTCATTTCTCGCACAGCCATTCTATGCCCAAAAAAACAACAAAATTACATTTGTATAGCGCCTTTCACGTTGGGAGGACGAACCGAGGCGCTGGACAATCAGTGTTTTGGACCCGAGGTTGGGATTGGGGAGGGTGGAGAGTAGGGGGGCAGGAGGGTGATCGAAGGCACGGTCGAAGAAGTGGGTCTTGAAGGAAGACAAAGACAAACAATCACACATTTGTAAACCATCCATATTGCATTGTATAATCTTGCTAACCTCACCTCTCACAGCAAATTTTCCTCTTGAGCATTCCCACATATTAATGTCATCTATATTACTGCATACATCAGTAAGCATCACCCAGCCTTTTATACACCTTTACAGAATACCTAGAAATATTTGAAAAGCTGAAAATATTTGGAGCAGCAGGATATTATGGAACTATATGGGCTATGCAACATAATCCATTGCTGCTTTGTTGGCCAACTATTTATTGTGCCCAGTCAAATGATGCACACCGTGCATCCTATATTTATACCATGAGTAAGAATGTTTACACAGGAAACTATTAGTATTGTCTCTGATAGAAGCCCATAACTGAATTATGCAAAACACTAAAGTGAAATTATCATTTATTTCTTCATAAATTCTTCATAAATAAAACAAACCCAATTATACTGTTTTTTTTATTTAAATATCAACTGGACTTGAGTTAATAATAATAATAATCATCCTTGCATTTGATATAATGCCTTATCACGTCTTTGAGACGTCTCAAAGCACCTCACAGAAAATACTGCAAATTTTGTAGGCAAAACAGCAGCCAATTGCGCACAGCAGTGTCCCACCGCAGTGTTACGGATTGAATGACCAAATTATTATTATTTTTTAATTTTGGATGGGTTATTACCCCTGGAAAAGCGATCTGCCAATCCACTAACAACCACGTTCTTACTTACTGCTAGGTAAACAGGCGTTTGGAGTAAGGAAACTTTCCAGCGTATTGTCCTGCCTGGTAGTCAACTCAACTTCAAAAGTTGAGTTGACTCAGTTTTAATAGAAAACAAAAAGATGGTAAAACAGAACCTATTTGTACAAGAGAGCTGAAGGTACTGAATGTGATGCGGAACAACAAGCTACACTCCCCACTGGTTGCTAACCGTTGCCTTGATGTCACTGGAGCATTGTGTATGGTAGTATCAGTTATGTGATATCTTCCAAGTGTAATGTTTATTTTCAAAGTGAAATATCAACATGCAGGATTGTGGATTGAAACACCAGAACACGGGACTGTGGAAAGTATCCATAGGATATAAACTGATAAGAGACTATGTTCTCCAAAGTCAGAAAAGCAACCTCTAACCTGCCTCAGCCCCAATCTCTGAACAATATTGCATACCACACCAATGTGATATGACCATTTTTCATAGCAATGTTCCTGTGGTTCTGCGATCAGAGATCACAGTGTGGTGTCACTTTTATACTGTGGGCCCACACCCATGTAACAAGTTAGTCCAGCCTTCTCAAACATTTGCCAAAGGATCTTAGAAAACAATCGAGGCAGAACTTTTGTTTTGAGGCAAATGTACTGAAAGTGAAAGAGTGGGATAATACGGCTACCGAGACAGATTTATTTTTTAAAATAATTCAAAACTGCATAAATATACTCATTATAAAGTTTATAAATGTAATTGAGTGGCCAGCCTGTTCAGGTGAATGTTAAAATACCATGGCACTATTCTGAAAGTGAAGGGGGATGTCTCCCAGTGTCCTAAACAACAGTGTATAATTGGTCATTCACTTTACGGCTGTTTGCAGGATGGTGCTACGTGTACGTTGGCCGCTGCATTCGCCCACAAAAATAGTCACCACACTTTACAGTATATCCTGTGAAGAGTTTCAGACATCCTCCTGATGTGAGAGGCACTGTATCAAATGTAAGAAGCGTGAATTATTTTCTCATGTAACGTCCACCTGAACAGGCACCTTAATGTTTCACCCACGCCTCTGACACTAGACTGACCCAGTGATGAGAACACCTGAGCCAGGCAGACGTTATAGGTGTGATATAAAAAGATTATTAATTACGAATAATAATAATAATAATACAGTACCCCCCCCCCCCCAATCCTTGGCAGCTAAATTCAATGTGAAACCAGCCAACTCTCAACCTAGCTTGCTGATACCACAGGTCCGGCCTACTTCAGTTCAAGTGGCACGCCCACCACACCGTAGCTGCGCGCCGATTGGTTCGGGCCCCCGTCAATCTCTCGCTTCAGCGCCTAGCTCGCGGCCTGCATTGGACGACGCGCCCGTCACTCAGCCTATCAGGGTAGGTTGTCTCCAGGGAAAGGGCACTGCGACGCTTCGATCAGCATCCCAACCGCCCCATCATCATCCCCATCACTCGGCGAGCGCCGGGGAGGCCTTCCCGGGTAAACTGTGAGGGCAAGGAACCGAGGGGCGGGGGGACGACGTGAAGATGTAAATAAAGCCGGAGAACGAGGGGGAATGTGAGAGAGAGAGAGAGAGAGGGAGAGACATGTTGCATGAGGAGGCGGCGGCAGCGGGGCCTGAGCGGCGCCGCGCGAGGCGAGCGGTGTTTGACGGACTCCTTACCTGTGCGCCTCCGCTTCACCTGAGCTCCCGCCCGGACAACCAACCGCCGCGCTCGCGCCGCCCCTCACGTGACCCGGCCTCGGGCCGGCACCGCTGCCACAGACACAGCCACCGCCGCGCGCATTGCGCCGTGTAAACAAACGGGGGAGGGGAGGGGGGCGGATTCAGCGCATGCGCACTCCTGACCCCTCTTTTTTTAACCCCCCCTCACGCCTTCAGCGAAGCGCAGGCGCACTCGAACCGCCTCCCGGTCACGTGCTCACCGCCAACTCCTTCGCCCTCAACCCGGCGCTGCGCAAGCGCGTGACTCCTCTTCCCTCGCAGAGCTGGATCACGTGGGCCAGGGCAACCACGTGCCCGTTACCTGGAGCATCTCAGTCCCAACAACAACAACAACAACATTACATTTGTACAGTGCCTTTCACGTGGCCAATGGCCTGGTCGAAGAGGAGGGTTTCGAGGCGGGACTTGAAGGAGGCTAAGGAGGGGTCGAGGCGGAGTGACTGGGGGGTGGAATTCCAGAGGTTGGGGGCAGAGTGGCTGAAGCTTCTCCCGCCAATGGTGGGGTGGGTGGGTCGGGGGACGTGGAGCAGCCAGAGCGGCTGAGCGGAGGGAGCGGGCGGGTTGGTAGGGGGTTAGGAGGTGGCAGAGGTAGGGTGGGGCGAGGCCATGGAGGGCTTTGTAGGTGAGGACCAGGATCTTGAACTGGATCCTCTGAAGGATAGGGAGCCGATGGAGTCAGGCGAGATTGGGGGAGATGGGGTCACGTAGTTTGGTGCGGGAGAGGAGTTAGTTCTGGATTATCTGCAGCTGTGGAGGGAGGAGTTGGGAAAACCGACAAACAGGGCGTTTGCATAGTTGAGCCTGGAGGTGATGAAGGCGTGAACACGAGTTTCAGCGGCCTGAGGGGTGAGGTAGTGGCGGAGTCGGACGATGTTACAGAGCTGAGCAAAGGCAGAGCGGGTCATGGCTTGGATGTGGGGAAGAAAAGGATGAGGGTCGAACAAGACAGTAAACCCAGGCATAGCGACTTTACAGCAACGTGCGACAACAACAATACATTATATTTACCCGGTGCCTTTCATGTTCGGGAGGACATCCCAAGGCGCTGGACAGACAAGTCAGAGATTTGGACTTGAAGAGTGGGTTGGGACCAGGAGGGTTGGGGTGGGAGGGTGGCCGAATGCGCAATCAAAGAGGAAGGTCTTGAGACGTGCTTTGAAGGAGGCAAGACAAAGTGACTCGGGTTCAAAAGGCAGAGAAGCTGAAGGCCCGACGGCCGATGGTGGGGCGGGCCAGGCAGGGGACGCGGAACAGGAAGCAGCCTGTTGAGCGGAGGGAGCGGGCAGGTTGATATTGGGTTAGCAGGTCACAGAGATAGGAAGGAGCAAGGCTGTGGAGGGCTTGGAAGGCGAGGACGAGGATTTTGAATTCTATCCTCTGGGGGATGGGGAGCCAGTGGAATCGAGCGAGGGTGGGGGTGATGGGGTCATGGAGCTTGGTGTGGGAGAGGACATGAGCTGCAGAGTTCTGGATGATCTGCAGCTTGTGGAGGGAAGAGTTGTGAAGACCGACAAGCAGTGAGTTGGCGAAGTCAAGCCAAGATGTAATAAATGCATGAATGAGGGTTTCAGCAGCCTGAGGGGAAAAGCAGTGGTGGAGCCGGACGATGTTGCGGAGGTGGGTGAAAGCAGAGTGGGTCATGCCACAGATGTGGGATAGAAAGGACAGTTGAGGCTCAAACAAGATGCTAAGGTTCTGGACTGGCTCGGTAAGGTGGAGGTCCATCCATGGATGGAGATGCTATCGGTGCCTGAGGTGTGGAGGTGCTGACATGAGTCAATCAGGAGGACCTCAGTCTTGTTGACATTCAATGGGAGAAAATTAGCTCTCATCCAGGACTTGATGTCCGACAGACATTCTGTCAGGACAGCAGTGGTCCTGGAGTCGAGGGTGGAGGCAGACAGAGAGAGTTGGGTGTCATCCACATACATGTTGAAGTTGACCCCATGTCTGCGGATGATGTCACCAAGGGGGAGTATATAGATATTGAAGAGGAGAGAAACCGCGTGTAGTACACACCTGGTTCAGCATCTCCAAGCTCTTCACGGGTAACTGCTGACAACTATAGTATATCTCAACACGATTCAATTGGCGAATCGCTTTTCTAGAGGTAATAATCCTGCCAAAAATAATAATAATTTGGTCACTCAATCCATGACTGTTTGTGGTGCCCAATTGGCTGCTGCGTTTCGCCCACAAAATATACAGTCAATGCACTTTACAGTATGTTCTGTGAAATGCTTTGATATGTCTCAACAATGTCAAATCAAATGCAAGGATTATTATTTTAGGTGGTGACTGCTTTCTTTCAAAAAGACAAACAGCCCAGCCAATTTGCACACTGCAGTGACCCACAAGCTTTGAAATTAGTTGGGGTGGGGGGGTAGTTGTTTGCCAGGAGAAAGTCCCTATTCTTTTTCCAATACAGTCTTAAACAATGCGTCCTTAAGCTGAAGAAGCAGATGGTTCCTTGGTACAACTTTAGCATATCTTTACGGCTACTCAGCAATTACTCTCCCCCTGGATTACTGGGTATCGTTGACCAAACCTATATACAGAGTCCGTTTCCCCACAATAAAAAAGTTATTATCAACCAAGTCCCAAACCCAAACTCTTAAACTAAGCTACTCATCTGAAGAGTTACGCAGTATCTCCTTTACCTGGAATACAAACTTTATTGGACTCCCCAATTAATTGGACCAGAAGATGCCAAGCAATGGTGTCAGCCTAACAGCCAAATCTAAAGCACTCACTGTGTCCTTCAGAAAGGTTTAACAAGGCGACTTGTTCTCAACATCGGCAAAAACAGCAGAAACAAGCATTGGCTCAAGTGATGTCACTGGGGGCCATTGTTACAAACAAGTTGCCAGGTGACAGATACAGCCCGGCTGAGTCGGTCAGATTTTGTCTCGGGGTCAGCGAGTTGTTGACTCAAAAACGTAACCTCCCCCCCGCACCCCCACCCCCACTGTACGCTTCGTGTTTGCAAACGTCACAAAGTGGCCCCGGTGTGCCCGAAAGATTGTGCGTGTGGTCTGGGCTTGATATGGATTCACCCACTCACGCTGAATATCTTTTGTGATAACAGCATTCGGAGGCACCATCTGCAGTGATAAGCCGTGTTTCATAGAATCATAGAAAGTTACAGCACCGGAGGAGGCCTTTCAGCCCATCGATCCTGCACTGGCTCTCAAAGCAAGAAACTCATACAGTCCCATTGCCCCGCCCTATCTCCCTCTTTACCTTTGTATACCTGTCTATTTCCATATTGAAACTTACAACGGTCTCTGCCTCTAACACCTTAGCAGGTCATTCCACATCCCAACAACAGAAATGTGTAAACATTTCTTCTAAACTCTCCTTCCACTTTCTTGTGACTGTCTTCTAGCTGTGCCCTTCGCCCGGCCACGCCCCCGCCAGTCATTGACTCCCCAACCAAGCTAGAAGATATTTGCCTACAAATACACAGTCACTACACTTCACCTGTTAGATGCCATGAAGCACTTTGAGATGTCTTGACCACGTGATAAAGAGGTTTATCAAATGCAAGGGTTATTATTATGATGATAGCTCTTCATAATTGAAAACCATATCAACAATATAACTCAATTAAATCTTTGGTATAATAATCCTTACATTTGATAGAGCGCCTTATCACACGTTGAGATGTCTCGAAGCGCTTCACAGGATATATTGTAAAGTGGACTGACTGTGGATTTTGTAGGCGAATCAAGTTGAGGGGTTATTCCCCACAAATTTCTGATTGAACGTACAGCCCCCAGCATAGATAGGCACAATTCGTGTTTATAATAGCCCATCGCTGCGCGATGTTTCAGTGCGAACAAGCGTGGATTAATAAAGCAATGCTCAGGGGACGCAGACTTACATTATAAAGTGATTCAGCGCCAGATCTGCTAAGCCACACTTCAGCCAGCTGATGGTGCTAGAAGCTAGGTATTGCAATGAGCTGACACCATGCAGCCACCACAGAGACTCTCTCTCTCTCCACTGCATTCCAGCATAACAGGATTCTAACGTAAGCAGAGTCTCCTTGGAGCTGAACTGGCCCCCGAGGTGACTTGCCTGGCCATGGCGTGTGGGAATGGAGTCAGCCCTCTGTGCCGGTCTCCGGCCCGGGTCCTGAGCCAGGAGGGTCCGCAGTGTTCCAGGGCACTCGATGCTGATGGCAGCACAGCCCGGTCTGGCTCATCGGCAGGACCTGGAAGGGCCAACCAGTCACTGGGGGGCGGGGAGTCATCCCGCTCAGCTCCTGCTAACCCTGCAAACCAAAGCCCTGACGGGGAGAGTTGGGAAGCTTGCTGGTGGCAATATCGATGGCAAACTATGCCGGTTTACATGGAGCAGGCCAGTGCCCACTGAGCAGAGGGAGCGGACAGGTTGATGTGGCAGTGCAGCGATGCGGGGAAGGGGGGAACTCCGCATTGCCTGAGGTTCAGAGGAGATGGTAAACCAAACCCCGTGCCTGTTTCCAAGCCTACAGTGTTAGTTGTGGAGCAAGCAGGATTTTCACAAAGCGATGGTTTAGGACATGATAACAGAGTTAAAGATCTTGAGTAAAATCAACAAAGACCACAGGGTGAAATACAGTAATGTTAACTGGAATACAATGCCTGGAAGACAGTGCAGGAGAGAGCAACAAGGCAAATTGGAAGGGGTGAGTTACGAGGAACGATTAGATAAACTAAGAGACGTCTCAATGGGGACCTTTTAAAAATAGATTAGATACTTGAGATAGAGAATGTCAACCAACAAAAATACTTGCAGATACATCACAGCGGACAGACAAGAGGGCGACAGGTTCAGAGTGTGAAGAGCAAGTGTATTTCTTCAGCCAGAGGGTGGTCAACAGCAGGGGCAGTGAGTTAGGCCAGGACACTGGGCTCAGGAAACAGCTTGATGCTGCAAAGGGAGGACAGTGGTGATGGAGAAGAGGTTGAGATCAAATGGGCTGAAGGGGCCTTCTTCATCTCAACATCTCCTGTGATCTTCACAACAGCCATGTAAACGCAGAAAATCTGCGGTTTCTTCGTGGGATACTTTGATAAGGAATGCCTTTAGAAATGGAGCTTAATAGGGTTCACTAATAGGGTTAGGAATCATTCCAACCAGTGGAAACACTGTTGACTGTGCCAGAGAAGAGTAGCTGTGGTTGGTCTAATGTACCTATAAGGTTCTTTATCAAGACATCCAGCAAATTAGACTACAATGAGCTAAATGTAGGCAGAAGGCATCTTGATTTAACAACAACAACTTGTGTTTATATAGTACCCCTCACTCAGGGCAGCATCCCAGAGCTCTTAGGTCAGATAATGAGAAAGAACCACTTAATTGAAGTAATTAGCAATGTTGCGTATTTAATGCTTTAACCAAAGGAAGTCACCGCTGACAATTCAATGCTTCCCCCCCCACCCCCCGCCCCACCCGCGTCAGAGATTTTGAGCTCACAGCTGACATTAACGTGGGGTTGTGGAGTTGGGGGTGTTGGGGGGGGTGAGCTCACACCATCATAACCTTCTGACCAGGCCTTGTCGACAGCCTGAGTGACTGAGCCAGGCTGACACTCGCCGGCTCCATCTTTACACATCAGCCCAAGTCTGCCGATCGAAACTGTCATTAAAATTCATCCCCAGCCCAGTACCGTGAGTGTCTCCTCTCAGAAGAAACCAATTCGAAGTGAGGAATGAAAGCTGACAGTAATCGGCCCGCACCACTCAAACCTCACACGCACACTTTCCTTTGATATTCTCTGTTAGCCTGGCAGGCCGAGACTCTGTCCATTCAAATGTGTTTCCAATTGAAAAGTGTGGGGAAGCATGGAATCACAGAACCTTACAGCCCACAAGGAAGCCATTCTGCACAGTGTGCTCCTCTCTGTGAGAGAGAGGGGGGAGAGAGAGAGGGAGCTCTCCGTTTAATCCCACTCCCCTGCCACTTTTTGTCCCTGTGCCTATTTCAGATTTTTCTTTTATCAATTATTTCATCTCATTCTCTGCTCAAAGCTATTATGGTTTTCAGAACAGGCCAAGGGCATCCACATTCCTATTATACGTCGTAATAATCATATTCCTTACATTTGATACAGCGCCTTATCCACGCCATGAGGATGCCACAATGGATTTTACTGTAAAGTGTAGTGTAGTGTAGTAACTGTGTATTTTGTAGGCGAACACAACCTGAACTTTGTTGCAAGAGCTACAGGAAAGGGACTTTAAGACTGGATTCGACAATCTGTGAAGCTCAGAAACGCAACATAGAGTGAGTCTGTCCCATAGTTCCTCTCGACCGTGGGTTTGGCCCTGACTCACTGGTCTGCGAAGTAGGTTTCATCAGTGAGAGCTGTGATATTCTACCATGAGTGGGGAGGGGGCGAGGCAGGGGCAGATAATGAGAAAGAACCACTTAATTGAAATCATTAGCATTGTTCTGTAATTGAGCATCTTTCAACCCTGCAATGAGCTCTGAAAGCACCTTGTGATCAGTGGCACAGGTTATTGCAGGTCCAAGTTGGTGAGTTCAGCCAGACCTGACGGGATTGCCTGCTGGGTGGGTGAGGGAATATACCAGGAGATGGGGAGAGACAAAGGCTGGGTCATTACAAGTTGAGTCCTGTAACTCAGTGGTTAGAGCGCTTGCCTCAAAAGCCAGAGGACCTGGGTTCGATTCCCGGGAAGGCGAAACATGGCGCAAGTTTCCTTATTCCACACGCTTCTGTTTACCTAGCAGTAAGTAGGAACACGATTGGCGGATTGGTATTAAAGGTAAGAATCCTTTATAAAAAAATAATAATTTGGTCACTCAATCCACGACTGTTTGTGGAGACACTGCTGTGCGCAATTGGCTGCCATGTTTCGCCCACAAATACTCAGTCACTCCACTTTTCAGTATATTCTGTGAAGTGTTTTGAGACGTCTCAATGACGTGATGAGGTGCTATATCAAATGCAAGAATTATTAATATTATTATTCAATATTATTCATATATTTTTAATTCAGTTTTCAAATAATAACTCAAGGCGATGATGATGCTTGCATTTGATGCAGTGACTTATCATGTCATTGAGACGCCTCAAAGCGCTTCACAGAATGTAAGACGCTTTGAGACGTTTCGATGCGATAAGGCAGCGACAAGAAATCAAATTTGTTGTTGCCTTATCACATCAAAACATCTCAAGCACTTCCTATAAAGAAATAGACAGAGAAGCAAATGGGTTCCCCCCACCCACAAAAAACAGAGGTCTGTCAGCCAGATTTTGAATGGAAATGCAATAAAAAGCTGAGAATATTTCTGTGACAACTCTCCTGCATATTCACCGTGTCTCCTCAGTAAATCAGCTTACCAGGCGCTGCTATCGACAGCGAGCTATTGTGGCTTTAGCTGGTTAGATTCCAGCAGTTACCCCCAATGCACACTCTGGGCTCCCCCCCACCCCCAAGCCTTGGCTCTTGCCTACCTGCGCCTAATACTTTCCAGAATTAGGTAAGCAGGATACGTCTCTCCAGGGAGAGAGAGAGAGAGAGCGCGCATTCCATTCCAGCAATCTATCTCTGGGATTTCCATGTGTAGGTGGGAGGCACGGAAATCTCAGTTTGATTTGGATGCTCTAAAGCAACGGTGATGGGTTTCCGCACGTGTCAGACACCCGGCTGGCCCCCCCAAAAAAGGCTGCCTTTGGTAATATAAAAGAATACTCTCTTTCAGCCAAAGACAGGTTTTCAACACTGCTCTCTTTCTCTCTCTCCTGTGATGTGGTACTGTTGCTACCTCATAAAAGGATGACACCACCACAAAAAGCGTGCGCATTGTATTTTAATCCATTGCATTCGAGCCCTTGACAGGTTTTAACACGAGAAAACTCCCCTTACGTGCACCGCAGGATTCCACAAGCTTTTACAGCCTCACAAATTACAAATGTGATTTAGGTGAGGCTTCACACCCGGCAATAACATTCATCGAGGGGGAAGAGAAACAGAATAAAAAACGCTTCCACAATAGCCCCTCGCTCTGGTTTTAATTTTAATTTTACAGCTTTATTGTTGCCCCAAAAATCCCTGGAGATGGGAGGATAATAATGTTTTACTATCCCAATGTCCCATCTTCTCCTTCCAAATCACTCCCTCTCCTCCCCCTCCACACACACACACACACCCTCCCCCTCCACACACACACCGCACACACACACACACTCCCCTCCAAACACACACACACACACTCACTCCACACACACACCCTCACACACTCCCTCCCCTCCACACACACACACACACACACACTCCCTTCCACACACACATTCCCCTCCACATACACAAACACACACTCCCCCCCCCCCCCCACACACACCCCTCTACAAAGATGGCTTTGTTTATGTGTGGCTTGTCAGTGAGTGAGGCCGGCAGAATATTACAGCCACCGTAACGTGTACAGTGTTTCCGAATGCTTGGCTTTTATTGTACTTATGAAATATACATTGGGTTTTATTGAATTGCCCGATGTTGAAATCTGCTGCAATGGTTTATTGCTTTTTCTCTCCCACAATCGAAAAGACCTGAGGTGGCACATGCAGAATCTGATCAATCGCGAAAAGCACAACAAATATCATTAGATTAGATTAGTATCGACACACACACACACTCACCACACACCACACACGCAATAACAACCACACAGTGCGGTACAAATAAGAGGAACATCGATAGCAGGAGATGCGGGGGGGAAAAGAATCATTTTAATCATCTTTATGTATTGTGCGGTTGATGTACAACTGTTATATGCTTAAAGACAATAAGCATTTGTATTGGCTGACTGGCAAACATGATCGCCTCGTACTAGGGTTTTTTTGGTTTGTTTTGAGGCAAATGATATTTTATACACACACACGCGCGCTCTCACTCTCACATCTTGAAGGAGCAGTGTGAAAGAGGGCAGGTCTGTGTGTGCGGAGTGGGTGGGGGGGGGTTTGCTGCACTGAATGCTTTGTTCTAGGTTAGTGGATGTGGGGCTCAGTCTCTCTCTCTCTCTCTATGTCTCATCCTCGCTTTTCCCCGCATGTGTGTGCACAGTGTAGGTCTGTCTTAAAGGTCATTGCGTTTCACCTTGCGGGGGAGAGGGCTGACAATACACAAACACATTGCCGCGCACTTGACAAGTCACTGTACAATACCAATAATAACATTACTAATAATCCTGGCATTTTGTATAGCGCCTTATCACATTGTCAAGAAGTCTCAAAGCGCTTCACAGGATACACTGTGAAATGGAGTGACAGTATTTGTGGACAAGTGCAGCAGCCAGTTGCACACAGTGATGTCCCACTCACAGCCAGTTTTTGTTCAGGACACTGGGATAGAGAAACTCCTCTTTTCGAACAGCGCTGTGGGATCTTTAACGTCCACACGAACAGACAGACGGGAGCTCGGTTTAACGTCTCGTCCGAAGGACGTCACCTCCGTCAATGCAAATTACTTAATATGGCTGGAAATAGTCATTAACAATTGAAACAATGGGAAAAAAGATGCTTATATTCAGACTAGATTTACAACAAGGCAGGCTAGTGTCAGGTGCATTATCAACCCGGAGTACAGTAATTAACAACACATATTACATCGGTAACATGGGTGTAAATGGGTGTGTTAGTTTTTGGCCAGTCGGGTGTCTGACACGTGCGGAAACCCATCATCGTTGCTTAGGAGGATCCAAACCAAGCTACGATTTCCACACATCCCACCTAGACATGGAAATCCTAGCGATAGATTATTGGAATGGATTGCGCTCTCTCTCCCTGGAGGGACATATCCTGCTGATCTAATTCCGGAGAAAGTATTAGACGCAGGTTGGCACGAGTCAAGGCTTGAGGTGTGGCAGTAACAAGCTTTTACACAGGCAACATCCAAATTGATTGCTTGGTGGGAAAAACCCCACAGAATCGTTTCTGTCTACGGATCTGAATAAAAAAGAATCAGTTTTATTGGATCGCCCAAATTAGCCATTTCATCAAGCGTCCTATTCCCATCATCAATGCAGACAGTCCACTCATTCCATGGCTTTTTTTTCTTAATACTGATTTGATCACTCAGTTTCCATGTTGAGTCTCAATCTCCAACCTTCCTCCCTCTCTCCCTCCCTCCCTCCCAGCCCATTGATTTCACAGCCAAAGTTAATATGGGGGAAAAATGCCAAGCTAACCTTTGGCAGAGGAGAAAATGATTAATGTGTGTGTAGTGTATGTGGATGTGGGTGTGTGGGGTGGGGGGTGGTGGGTGTGTGTGGGTGTGTGTATGTGGTTGGATGGGTGGGTGTGTGTTTGTGGGTGGGTGTGTGGTTGGACTGTGTGGGTGTGTGTGTGTGTGGATGGGTGTATGGGTGGACGGGTGTGTGTGTGTGCATGGGTGTGTGTGTGTGCATGGGTGTGTGTGTGGGTCTGTGTGTGTGTTTTAAACAAAAAATGATAAAGAGAATGTATTAAAATACAGGCGATTGACAGGCAGGGGAAACTGATCTCTAGTTCTAGAAAAAAAGTGGGGAAAATAGATGTTACAGAACTGAAGCCTTGTGCAGTACAGATAGAAATCACTCCAGGGTCTCCCCCCCACTCCGCCCCCCATATCTGTGAGCTTCCACAACCCTACTGCCCCATCTGCTCCCCTCGCTTGGAGGACCTCAGCCTTCTTTGTGTCCCCCAACCCTGTCTGTCCCACCATCGGAGAGTGGTACAACAACAACTTGTACCTATATAGTGCTCCTTACCCAGGGCAGCGTCTCGGAGCTCATAGAGCTTTCGGCCACTCTGTACCCACTCTCTAAATGTTTAGGTTTTCTGCAAGATTTTTCTACCTCCTGAAACAATGTCCCAACCCCCACTCGATACCCTCCCGACCCCCTCCCCTTCCCCCCCAAACAACTACAGTCTCAGTAAATCACAGTTGTTCAATTCTAGTAAAAAAAGAAACTTGTTTCATTTAAGAGAAAAAAGGCAGTTTTTCTCCCAAGGCATCTGGCCCACAAATCCCTCAAATAAATTCACTTCACGGGCTGTTCGCCTCCGCCTCGCTCCCTCCCTTCCCTCTTTCAAGACCCGTCTACAGACCCTCCTCTTTGACCGCGTCTTCAGTCACCCCCCCCTCCGCCTCCCCTCGCCGCCGTCCACCCCTCATGATCCCAACCACCAGCTCGCGTTTGGATCCCTGACTGTCCAGCGCCTTGGAACGTCCTCCTGACGTGAAAGGTACGGTGTAAATGTAAATTATTGTTGATATTTGTTCGGGGGTGGGGGGAGGGTGGGGGCCTGGTTGGGGTGATGTCGCTGTGGGTGAATTGTCTGCCGCATACATCCACAAAAACACACAGTCACTACACTGGACAGTAAAATCCCGAGAAGTACTTTGTGAAAGGCGTTTTGTCAAATGTAAGGTTTATTATTTTATTGGCACAGATGCCATGAGCAGTGATCTATCACCACAAGAGCTTTATCAAACGTGGGGGTCGGGAGAGGAGGTGAGGGGGGGATGAGGATCTTAAAATAGGCCGTGTCATTTCAGTCCCAGTAACTCTTTTGTGCCTTTTTTTAATATATAATAAAAGAAGCTCTGACCTTTATTTTAATCGGAGTTTGGCAAACACATTGCTGGGAAGTCTGTGGAGGCATCACATCTGTCTGTCTGGTGGGGAGAGACAGTTTGATTGACTTTGATTTTTGGGGGGTGTGGGGGAGGGGTAAGGTGGTAGTGGGGGGGGCGGTGGTTGGAAGGAAGGGGGAGAGTCTGGTACAAAGTAAAACAAAAGAGATTAAAAAAATTATACATAGTGCAACCGGCACTTATTGTTAAATGAATCGTTTGCTCAGTGATTCAGAGATCAACAATGAAGAGGGAGAGAGAGAGAGAGACAGAAAGAGAGAGAGAGAGAGAGAGAGAGAGCGAGCGTGGTTGGGGGCGTTGAGAGATTCACCTGGGGGCAGCGTTATTGATAAGTCTGTCATCCCTTCTCATATTGGAGCCGTAATGACAGCTGGTGATTAAGGCCACTCTTGAGCTATTAAAGTCCATTTCTCGTTCCATTCCGCACAAGAGCTTCTTAATCAAGTGCGAACAAAGGCTTCCTTGACTGGCCGCTCGGTAGAAACGACTGCTCCACAACCTGCGCATTGAAAGACACAACTGTTGTGCTCTCGGGATTCCCCGAGCGTGATGAGGAGGCCGGGGTCAGGGGTGCTGGTGCAGTGTTATCTGAAACGATGGAGCTCTGACTGACCCGGGCGATGACAGAAACAGACCCGGCCGAATGACAGAAAATTACGTGTTTTGTCAACATTTCATCGGGAGATTTACAGAGAAAGAGCCCCCTTGCCCACGGCGACTTAAACGACGCAGTCAGCTAGGGATTGACTGACAAACCAGCCCTTATTCCCCCCCCCACGCTCCCCCTCCCCCCCACCCACTCATGTTAAGAGCGATATTTTAGATAATTTCTCTCAATGGCCGTTAAGTGCCTGGACAGCCATCTCCACGCGAGGAAAGCTCGCCAGTATATCATCAGCGCACTTTGATAAAAAAGTGTTTCAGTCCAACGAAGATAGTTTAGACAAAGCTTTTTATATGTAACGGAAAATCTCTGATCCAGTCCCATTCCACTCCCCACCTCCCACCACCCCATCTCCCCAGCAACCCAGCGTTTGATACGCTGTCTATGATTTCGAAACATCTCTAAGCAAGGAATAGCAAGGAATAGCCATCCTTCGGATGAGACATTAAACTGATTCCCCATCTAGGCCTGTTCTGGTGAATAATAATAATAATAATAATCCTTGCATTTGATATAGCGCCTTATCACGTCTTCGAGACGTTTCAAAGCGCTTCACAGGATATACTGTAAAGTGGAGTGACTGGATATCTTGTGGGCGAAATGACAGAAGCAGCTGGGCGAATATGTTAAAGATCCCACGGTTCTATTCAAAAAGAGAAGGAAGTTTTTCTCTCCCGGTGTCCTGGCCAACAATCCCCCAAAATATAATTGACCATTCATTTCATGGCTTTTTGTGGGACTCTGTTGTGCGTAAATGTGGTTGTCGCGTTTCGCCCACTAAGTGCACAGTCGCTGCCCTTCACAGTTACATCTTGTGAAGCGCTTTGAAATGTCTCGATGACGTGACAAAGTGCTGTATCAAATGTGAGGATTAATTATTAGTAGTATGATATTACTGCTCTTCAAATGTTTATCAAATTCCTTTGTGAAAACATTATTACAATCTCAAGAGCCAGCAGAGCCACAAAGAATTCCGTT
Organism: Callorhinchus milii; assembly: GCF_018977255.1. Lineage (NCBI taxonomy): Eukaryota > Metazoa > Chordata > Chondrichthyes > Chimaeriformes > Callorhinchidae > Callorhinchus > Callorhinchus milii. The sequence goes on from NW_024704749.1 coordinate 22,470,693, forward strand.
TTCAACTAACTCTTTGGATAAAAAGATATCCTCGAAGCTACCCATTATCTCTTCCAACCCTTTTTTTTGGTTCAGTCGGGTGTCTGACACATGCGGAAACCCGTCACCTTTGCTTAACAACAACAACAACAAAATTACATTTATAGAGCGCCTTTCATGTTGGGAGGATGTCCCAAGGCGCTGGACAGTCAGGGGTCAGAGCCCGAGCATGGGGGAGGGGTGGGGTAGGGGTGAGGGAAGGCAGAGAGGTGGGAGGGCGTCTGAAGGCACGATTGAAGAGGAGGGTTTGGAGACCGGCCTCGAAGGAGGCAAGGGAGGAAGCGAGGCAAAGGGACTGTGGGATGGAGTTCCAGAGTGTCTAAACCCAACTGAGAATTCCATGCATCCAACCTACACATGGAAATCCCAGAGATAAATAGTTGGAATGAAATGCGCTTTCTCTCTCTCTCTCTCTCTCTCTTTCACTCCTTGGAGGGACACATCCTGCATACCTAACTCCAGAGAGTATTAGGCACAAGTTGGCGAGAGCCAAGGCTTGGGGAGTCCATAGTGTGTGCGTATCCAACTCCAGCTGTTGGTATCAGCAACATAGATGCTGGTTTGAAGGCCTCACTGGGCTTTGCCTCTTTGCCTTTTAATGAAATTCAACCAACAAATGTAAGGTTGTTACATTTACATTACAGACAAAGCCACTTATCCCCTTGTTACACTGATGCAATTCCACGTCCCATTACAGATGGGAAATGGGGTTTGCCTGGAGCTGTCTGCCCCGTGGGCTTTGGGACATTCCCACATAAACACGCGTTTTTTAATCTTTCCGAGAAACTGCCTTGATGATTATTAAACAGAAGCCGAGCGAGTGGACACCATATTGCCACGGCGTCTCTGTGGGGAATACTACACGCGATGGGGACTCCTTGCCAATACCCACATGGGTATCGTTGGCCCCATATTACCAGCTGCTGTTTGGTTACAGCCAGCGCCTCCTCAACCTGAACATCACCCGCTTGCAATCTCCCAGGCCAGGCCTCAGGCCTGACGGATGAGCTAGTTTGGAGCCATTTGTCCCGGGAATCAAGTACCGCCTGGACCAGAAAGAGAGACAAACATACACCCACACACAGACACACACACAGCAAGAGAGAGATGCACACAGCGACAGAGAAAGAAACACACACACGCACAGCGATAGAGAGAGACACGCACAAACAGGGACGGAGAGAGAGAGAGGTATACACACACGTAAACAGTGAGAGAGACACACACGTTGTGACAGGGAAAGAGAGAGACACACACAGTGACAGAGACACACATGGTGACACAGAGATAGTGACACAGCCACACACACACAGAGATACAGCGATAAGCAGAGAGAAGAACACACACACACACAAAGCATGAGGGTGAAAGACAGAGAGGGTATAAACAGCCCCACATCACTGTTACCAAGACTTAAGTAATTTTGGTGCTGACGTTAACTACGTGACCTCATTAACATCTCATGCAAAGGGTGGCACCTCAGATAGCACAGCCATCACCTGTTATTGTAACAGTTTACAACACACAGTCACTACACCTGACAGCATTTCCGACATTACGGAACTGTGTCAAATGCACAGATTATTTTTACTGCAGTATGATGGCACGGGCGTCCGCCAAGACTGCGAGCTCAATAATAATTAATGTTGTATTTGGCGCAATGTCTCGAAGAGCTTCACAAAATGCCTGTGAAGCACAGTGACTGCGTACAAGACGACTGACATTTATACATCGCCTTTCGCGTGGGGAGGACATCTCAAAGCGCTTGCGATTTGTAGGCGAAAACGCGGCAGCCAATTTGCACGCACACACGCTCTCTCCCCCCTCACCAAAACACCCACAAAACACACAGTCAATCCACTTTACAGCATATCCTTCAAAAAAAAAAATAATAATTTGGTCACTCAATCCACGACTGTTTGTGGGACGTCGCTGAGCATAATTTGCTGCCGCGTTTCACCCGCAAACAGACAGTCGATTCACTTTACAGTCTATTCCGTGAAGCGCTTTGAGACGTCTCGAAGACGTGATGAGGCGCTGTATCAAATGCAAGGATTATTATTATCTTGTAAAGCGGTTGAGACGTCTCAACGGGTGATGAGGCACCATATCAAATGCAAGGATTATTAAGGATTATTATTATTATTATTATTATTATCGCTAATAGTGCTTTCTATAAGAGCTGAATCGTTGGTTTAAAAAAAACAAGGAACAAGTCTCTGAAGCGAAGGCAGCAATCCATCACCCACACAGCCACCTCGATGTCGGAGTGAACCATTCCCTCTGAGCGATACAGACAACAGGTCACAGGGCAGGTTCTGCATCCAGAAACCTAAAACCCTGACAACGAATAGCAGCCACCCACCTGGGACAAGTTCTCAATCCCCTAAAAAGTTCTCCTTTTCAGCCATTAATCTGGTTCCTCTGTCCCCGCTTGGACAGAAATACAATATTTCTCTCCCCCCTTCTCCACCCCACCATGTCCACCTCCCCCTCCTCGCTCCACTCCCCCGGTACAGACAGTGAGACAGAGAGACAGAGAGAGAGAGAGAGAGAGAGAGAGAGAGAGAAATAAAATGCTTTGTTGACCCAGCGCTAATTTGTAATGTTTAACATGTGCCAATGCTTAGCCGCCATGTTTCGCCCACAACATACAGCCAATTCACGTTTACAGTATATTCTTTGAAGGGCTTTGAGACGTCTCTGCCCCCACCCTCTGGAACTCCATCCCGCAGTCCCTCCACCTCACCCTCGCCCCCTCCCTGTGCCTCCCTCAAGACCCATCTCAAGACCCTCCTCATCGACTGTGCCTTCGGTCACTTTTCTCCCCCAACATACCAGCCTGTAGCTCAGTTGGTAGCGTGACCGCCTCCGACTCAGATGGTTTCCCCCACATTAGTGGGGTGGGAGGGAGAGTGGGGAGGTGCAAGGGGGGTGGGGGCGGGAGAGATCAAAGTCGCTATCTTTTGCAGAATTAACCCGAGCTCCCGCCCTTGCTGCTGCGAAAGCAAAACAGTCACTACACACTAAACAATAATGACTGCAAAACAGCTGGAGGCATTTTGATGGATAAGGTGCTGGATAAAGATCACTCTTTCTCCCCCGGCCTCACCCCCTCTTATCCCCTCTTTCTTTCCTGACAAAAACAGCAACAACAACAACTTGCGTTGATACATCGCCCCTCACGGGGGAGGGGGGAGGGGGGGGGGGGGTAGCGCCCCAGCATGGCGAGGACACAGCGGGTACAAATTAGGCCCAGCGTTAGTTTTTCTGTAGCAGCAGAGGAAACAAAGTGTGCAGAGAACGTGCATGATATATGGGGCTTTCGCCAATCCATTTTAATATTAGTTGCAGGTCAGTGAGGTACATGAAATATGGGCTTGTAATAGGAGTGATGAGGAATTTATACTTTTGGACGGAAAGTGCCCCGATCGCAACCACATGTAGGCAACAAGCTCTGCTCCAAACAGCGAGCAGCCCAGGAGTGAGGAATTCTGTCCCCCCCCCCCCCGCCCCACTACCCCCACTCCCTGCCCCCCTCCCCACCTCCCCCAAGGCAATGGCTCCTCTGTGCATCACACCCCCTCTGTACACACCCCACACTCAACACAGTCAGTCGTTCACAGAGGGATGGAGATTTCGAACCAGATTTGCGGCAAATGGTCACATAACGAACAAGTATTTAACAAATTGCTTGTAGCAAATCACATGGAACCAAAGAACGCGAGTGTGTGTCAGACACCCGGCTGTCAAACAAAAAAAAAACCCTCAAAAACTTCTCCTTAAAAACTCTAGACTCAACCAGAGAAGAAGCGACCAATTGTGTTTGACCAACTTATTGATTATCAATACTAATATTAGTATTATCATAACTTGCCTGACATCACCGGGCAGCACAATTCATGGAAACGGAGCGAAGGTTAAATCATTAAAAATACATTTTGTCGCTTGTTCTAATACCCAGCCCCCCCCCCACCACCCCCACCCCCGCAATTTCACACTGTAATTCTAAATGGAAACTACATTACACAGAAGCATTAAACAAGCCGAAACGGACTCGCCTTATATCATGTTCGAGGCATGAGGTAGGTTTAATGAGGATTGTGCAATTTCAGTCTGGAATTACACTGAATCTCTCTCTGTGGCAAAGGAAGGTTTAAGAATATTAAGAATATGGAAACTCTGTCCTTTGGATGAGACGTTAAACCAAACACCGGTATAATAATAATAATGTTAATATTCCTTGTATTTGATGTAGCGCCTCATCGCATTACCAAAGCACTTCACAGAATATACTGTCAAGTGGAGTGACTGTGTATTTGTGGGCGAAACGCAGCAACCAATTGCGCACAGCAGCGTCCTACAAACTGTCGTGGATTGAAGTGACCAATTTATTATTATTATTTTGAAGGAATTATTAATCCGGAAAGCGATTACTGCTGGGTAAACAGAGGCTTGCGGAGTAAGGAAACCCGCTGAAGGTTTCGCCCTGATCCGCCAGGGAATCGAACATGAGGTCCTCTCGCTTACGAGGCGAGCGCTCTAACCACTAAGCTACGGGACTCCGCTTGGGATCTGTGGTAAATTCTCTTTGCTTGTGTTTATTCTGTGAAACTAATTGCGCCTCTCGCCCGCCGTCGCTGGCTGGTTTACAGCGGGTTTTCAGCCAGTCGCAAATCACAGAAGCTGCTTTGAAAACTTTTCATTCCGGGCTGAGTTGGGCTTAGCGGAGAGAGGGAGAGAGAGAGAGGAGAGAGAGATACGGTTTCGCCTGATTACATCTCGCAATGGCAGGAACATGAAATTATACCTAAAATTGTTCGTGACATAAATAAATGGCCGTGAGTGAGCCTTTATGAATGCCCCCAGTATGTACTTCAGACGTAAATGATTGCAGAGACTTGTAACCCTATCTGGATCGCCCCCACCCACCCCACCACCACCACCGTCACCGTCCCCCCTGCTCCCACCCCAATTTGGTGGAATTTTCTGTCTCGGATACACACCACGTTCCTCATCCAGCTCACAAAGGTCAGGGAAGGAGCCAGGGCTGCGGCAGGTGCTCTGGGCAGTGAGGTTGGTGTAAGCACAACATAACACAGCACAGACCCCAGCGAGGCCTCCGGGGTGTCTGTCCACAAAGTCCTGTGACCACCCCCCCACCCCCCCCAACCCCCCACCCACCTCGTTACATAACAGCGATACGAGATGACGGAGGAGCTGAAACAATTTGTCAGAGATGCCTTTCGCCTCCTCACTCACTCACTCACTCACTCCATCTTTCCATGTTACGGAAGATTTGGCACCGAACATGGCGACGGATCATTACCTGCCAAGAAGATGATGGCGCTCACTCACACACGCTCACACTCACACGCACTCACACACACTCGCACACACACACACATTCGTACACACACTCACACACACTTACATACACACACTCGCACACAATCACACACACACACACACTGATCCTTTGGGCTTGTACTAAATACATATAATTAATCCAATTACGTACTTCTAAATACAATTATCATCATTCTTCCACATGTTTCAGTGGTTGCTCAATGCACTGTATGAAAAAAACATGGTGGTAACCGGACTTTAAGGACATTGTGTAGTTTGGGGCGGGGGGTGTGGGGGGTGATGGAGGGAGGGAGGGAGGAAGGGACGGAGGGAAGAAAAGAGAGAGAGAGAGAAGGATACAAGAAAAAAAATCTTGCAATTCCCCAGTGCCTCGGTGCATTGCAACATCTCAAAAACGCTTTGTTGCTGTCAAGTGTAGTGACTGTTTTAATAGCATCGAGGGACCGAAAGGAACAATGATGAGCGAGTGTTTAGCCCCAGTCTAACGGCTGCGTTGCGTACTGAGCTGTTTCCGTGCTGTACATCGGCAGGAAAATAAACCTCCCATTTAAACTGCACGGCGCAGGCTGTAAATCACCCCCCAGCGCAGAGCAGGACGCAGGCCGGGCTCTGCTATCAGGGCTCCGGCTCCTGGCTGTAAACCCTTCAAAGCTTCAGTATCACAGGTTATAATATTAGTCAAAACCCGCCCGTCATTGGAGATCGCAGTGAAGTGGCTGCCAGATATCAGTTACTTGATAAATCAAGGTGAGAGATCAGAGACCCGCTCTGCCGTATGTAACAGCGCAGCTAAAGAGCTAATAACCAGCACTTTATTAATAATAATCATAATAATAATTCTTGCATCTGATACAGCGCCTTATCACGTCGTTGAGACGTCTCAAATCGCTTCACAGAATTGACTGTAAAGTGGAGAGACTGTGTATTTTGAGGGCAAAGCACGGCAGCCAATTGCGCAAGGCAGCGTGGATGGAGTGATCAAATTAGTAGAGTGCGAGCGAGCGAGCGAGCGAGCGAGCGAGCGAGCGAGCGAGCGAGAGCACGAGCGAATGATAAATTCCTCCATCAGTGAACGAGTGTAGCTTGGATGGTGAGGGGGAGGGGGGAGGAAGAGGCCTATGGTGACCCCTCAGCCCCCACCCCCCCACCCAGCTCTTAAAAGACGATGTCTCTGACAATGCTGTCCTCCCCCCCCCCACCCCCCAGCACTGTGCTGGACTGCGAGCTCAAAGCCTCTGACATTGAGACATTTGGGAGGTGAGTTAACGTCTCAACCGTTCCTTACACAACAACAACAACAAGATTCCATTTATTGAGCGCCTTTCACGTCGGGAGGACGTCCCAAGGCGCTGGACAGTTGGGTCAGGACCCGATCAGGGGGGAAATGGTCAGGGTGAGGGGAGGGAAGGGAGGGAGTGAGGAGGGGGTAGAGAGTTGAGAGGAGAGCTGAAGGCAAGGTCAAAGAGAAAGGTCTTGAGACCGGCCTTGAAGGAGGAAAGGGAGGAAGCGGCGAAGGCACTGGGGATAGAGTTCCAGAGCCTCGGGGCTGAGAGGCTGAAGGCCCGACCACGATGGTAGGGCGGTTGAGGCGGGGGATGTGCAGCAGACCGGAGTCAGAGGAACGGAGGGTACGGGCAGGTAGGTAGGGGGATAGTAGGTCGGAGAGGTAGGAGAGGTCTCTCTAATTTATCAACAAGACAGACGGGCTACAAACCAGGACCCCCTGCGGTAAACTGGAACCCTCTCCCCCCCTCCCCTCCCACTATCCTCTCCCCTTTGTCACACCCCCACTCCCCCTGCCCCCCACCCACCCTCCACCCACCCCTCAGTGTCACCTTAGAATCTAAGTGTGTAGTAGGAGTTTCAAAGCAATCACAGAGATCACATGAACCTCACGTCAATGTGAACCAGGAGGATTGGTGGGACGAGATGCTTCGAGATATTTTTCCCTTTCTTCTCGCTCTCTCTCTCTCTCTCTCTCTCTCTCTCTCCACCCAGCTCTCTCTTACGCCCCCATTCTATCTCCCCTCCCTCTCTCTCTCTCTCTCTCTCTCCCCTTTCTCTCTCCCACCTTTCTCTCTCGCTCTCCCCACCTCTTTCTCTCTCCCCCTTCTCTGCCTTCCTCCCCAACTCTCTCCCCCCCACTTCTCTCTCTCGCGCGCCCGCCTCTCTGCCTCCCCCCGTACCCCCGGTCTCTCTCTCCCTCCTTCTCTTTCTCTCTCGCTCTTGAAATGTCAGACAGAAACCTGAACTCAGTTGTTGCTGAAGACCCAGGAGAGACCTTGGCTCAGACCAGGCTGATACGGGGAAGTTTTGTCTCGAATCTGAGAAGAGGCCGACACAGAAATACAAGGGGGCTCGTTCCCCACACGAGCACTTGGACCCCCCCCCTTACCCCACCCCATCACTCTGTTCCCCCATCACACACACACACACACAGACACAAGACACAACACACACAACACACACACGCAACACAACACACAGACACCAACCCTCACTGGGAAACTCTGACACACACTCGGACGCGGTGTGTGTCCCCCACATAAGAAGGCACTCCACTCTGCGGCGTGTCCTGCGAAGCGCTTTGAGGACGTCTCGAAGACGCGATGAGGTGCTGGGTCAAATGCGAGGATTGTTATTGTGTCGAGGTCCGTCCGCAGGCGCGAGCTGAAGACGGGGAAGGAGGGAGCGAGGCGGAGGGATCGAGGGAGAGAGAGCGCTTTGGGTACGCAGCAGGTCGCTACGGGAAAAAGCCTATCTGTCAGCCCCAGCGACGTCCACCGCAACCTGTAAACCCATCGTGTTCTCATTAACCTCAACGGGGAGACACGCGGCACCCGATGGGCCATAAAAAACACAAACGTTATTGAAGGAGAGACTTTCACACGTCGGGATCATTAAATATTAATCGGGGCAGAAGCTGCTGGAGATCAGTTCAGGTTGTCATGGAGAGAAGTGGCCTCCAGAGGGAACTCAGCCACAGGCCGTCCGTCCGCCCGTCCGTCCGCCTGTCTGACAGCCAGACATCACCAGGGCCAAGGGTTACACATAGCAACAGCAACAACAACAGCAGCAGCTACAACAACAACAGCTACAACAATAGCAGCGACAACAACAGTGACAGCAACAACAACAAAACAACAGCAACTACAACAACAGCAACAACTACAGCCGCAACAACAGCGACAACAGTGACAGCAACAACAACAAAACAACAGCAACTACAACAGCAACAACAATAACAGCAACAGCAACAACTACAACAACTACAA
>NW_024704749.1:22479401-22571901 GCF_018977255.1 Callorhinchus milii
TTTTTTTAAGGGATTATTATCCCCGGAAGCGTGTGGAGAAAGGCAACTTGCCTAAGGTTTTGCCCTGACCCACCCGGGAATCGAATGCGATTCCTCTCGTTTGCAATAACCACTACGCTACGGGACACCGACAAGAGAAAAAGAGAGAAGAGAAAGAAAGAGAGAGCGAAAGAGAGAGAGAGAGCAAGCGAGAATGAAAGAATGAGAGAGAACGAAAAAAAGGACGAGAGGAAAGAACAAGAGAACGAAAGATTGAAAGAACGAGCGAAAGAAGAAAGAAAAGTTTCCCTGAAACTGAACTATTTTGGAAGAGAAGTTATTAAGGTTTGGAGGGCGGGCGAGTGAGCTCTCTCTCTCCCTCGCTCTCTCGCTCTCTCGCTCTCTCACTCTCTTTCTCTCTCTCTCTCTCTCTCTCTCTGGGTAGTTTCTGCATCACCTCTTTAAATGTTAAAGCTCTTTTTTGTCTGCAGTGAGGGTAGGTTTCCTCCTGAGGAATCCAGTGAAACACTGAGGGTCAGAATGCACTATAAATTTTAAAGCATTTCATTCCGAACATTCAGCGTCGGGATACAGGCAGAACGGGGCTGCTTAACCCTTCGCATTCCTGCTATTGGCAGTCAGTCCGCAGGACATAAATCCCACGGCTGCAAACGTCTGGGCATAAATAATGCAGGGAGATATGCAATGGACTGTTGGATTATTCATGGAGTCTCACAACTCCCTGGGTTAAACACAGCAGGAGAACGTGGAGCATTTTGTCAAATAAATATATATCTACAAAGATATAAAACATTTCAGGAGTTTTAGCGTATTGTGGTATACGGTCAGAATAATATAAATGATAGAGCAGTTTGTATAACCTGTAGCTCACCCGGCTCGCAAGTGAGAGACCTGGGTTCGATTCCCGGCAGGGTGAAACCTTGGGCAGGTTTCCTTATTCCACACGCCTGATAATAATCCCTCAAGAATAAAACAATAATAATTTAGTCACTCAATCCACGACTGTTTGTGGGACGCTGCTGTGCGCAATTGGCTGCCATGTTTTGCCAGAAATATACAGTCGATTCACTTCACAGTGTATCCTGTGAAGCATTTTGAGACGTCGCGAAGATGTGAAAAGTATCAAATGCAAGGATTATTATTATTATATCGTATACTTACAATATTCTTACGCATTTATACAGTGCCTTTCGAGTCAGGAAGACATCTCAAAGCGTTGGACAATGGCGGAGGGCACTCGAGCTGGGGGTGGTCGCCGAGTGGGAAGTGGGGTGTGGGGGCCGAGCGGGGGGTTTGGGGAGGGAGATGGGGAGGGAAAAGACGACCGAAAGCGCGGTCACAGGGTACATTTTGAGACCCGCCTTGAACGAGGGGAGGCAGGGAGAGGGACCAGGGATGCTTTCTCTCTCCCCAGGTGTCCTGACAATCCCCCCAGATAGGATCAGTCGTACACACACCACACACTCAGCCCCCCCCCTTTTTTTTTTACAGCTGTTCCTGTCATTAATCCGTCTCTGAGTAAAGACATACTTCCTGGTGGCTGCCCTTTGCGACTCTAAACCCGAGTCCTCTTGTCCTTTAGTCCCGGGCAATCTGAGAGAGTTTGTGGGTGCACCCCTAGCACTCCCAGCACACGTCTAGCACACCCCACCATCCTCCTGGGTACACGCCCGGCACATGCCTAGCACACGCCTTTGCACACGTCTAGCACACGCCTAGTACATCCCCACTCTCACACACCACAGGCCACAACGGCTCCGGGTTTGCAAATGACATCAATTCCATCGCTGGGAAAGGGACGGAACCGTAAATGGCGGAGCGTGGGGGGGGCGGGCGGGTTAGGTGGGAGCGCGAGGGTGGGGGAGAGGGAGGTGGAGGTGGGGAGTGGGGTTGGGGGGGTGGGAGATTGAGGAGACCGACAGGTGACAATTTAATTATTACCGAGAGCCGAGGCTAGCTTGGAGGAACCTGCGAGCGCGGCTTCTAATAAATAAGTGTCGCTGGCGTTGCCTTCCCTGACACGCCGGCAGCTCGCACGCTATATAAATAGCGGTGGAGCCGCAAGGTACAATAAGGAGAATATTATCCACCGGCTCACTCACTGACAGACAGGGGCTGCTCCACGCGGCCGGCTTCCCCGCTGCATGAATCAAACGCTGAGACAACCTTGAACTGAGCTGCGAGAAATCATCACCAGGAATGCAACCGGGCTTGAGGGACCCGGTGCGCACCGGCAGAGAATTCATAAATCATTGGACTTCAACAGCAACAACTACAAAAGCAACAGTAGCAACAACAATAACAACTACAGCAACAGCAACAACAACAGCAACAACAAAACAGCAACAACTACAACAGCAACAACTACAAAACAACAGCAACTACAACAACAGCAACAACAACAAAAACAACCACAGCGACAGCAACAACAAAACAGCAACAATTACAACAGCAACAACAACAATAGCAACAACAACAGCAACAACTACAACAATAGCAACCACCGCAACAACACCAACAACTACAATAACAAGAACAACAAAACAGCAACAACTACAACAACAGCGACAGCAACAACAAAACAGCAACAACTACAACAACAGCAACAACAACAACAAAAACAGCAACAACTACACCAACAGCGACAGCAACATCAACAGCAGCAACAATAGCAACAACAGCAACAACAACAGCAACAATAGCAACAACAGCAGCAACAACTACAACAACTGCAACAACACCAACAACTACAATAACAAGAACAACAACAGCAGCAACAACAGCAGCAGCAACAACAGCAACAACAGCAGCAGCAACAACAACAACTGCAACAACACCAACAACTACAATAACAAGAACAACAACAACAGCAACAACAGCAGCAGCAACAACAGCCAAAACAGCAACTGCGACAACAGCAACAACAACAACAACAACAGCAACAACAACAACAGCAACTTGCATGTATAACGCCCTTCACACAGGGCAGAGTCTCTGAGCGCTACCCAACAACCATCACCACCACAACCACTACAGGATAACTGCCTCAACAATAACCAAACTCAACAAGATTAACGGCCACAGCGACAACAACAACAACAACATCAACACGTATTTATGCAGCGTCCTTAATTAACAAGCCTCATGTTTGTCACCGCATCACACGGTGTTCAAACCATGGGAACATGGCAGCCAGTGTGTGCACTTCAAACAGCCGTGAAGCGAGCGAGCAATAATTTTCTTTTAAAATCTGCTCAACAACAGCAACAACAACAACAACAACAACAACGACGACGACAAACATGTCAGAGGCCCTGACAATTCATACTTTACTCTGTTTCCCACCGAAATTCTTTCTCAAGGCGATCGACTGACCGGCTACAGATTCCAGGCCAAAACGCGGTGATTAGCAGGGCTGAAACCGTGAATAATAGCTGTGCTGAGTTAGTGCAATTCAGTCTGGCTCTTTAGCGTGATCAAAGCTTCCATTGGGGGCACAATGAATACAATAAATAGAGATCACTAATAATAACACGCTCCAACTATATTCAATCCCATTAACGTTCACAGGGGCAAGAGAGCGCTTAAGAGATTTTTTTTAAGTTAAAAGCACGTCGCTGTCAAATAACGCTGAGCTGCAAATGAAATTCATCCAATTAATACACCCAAAAATTATGCTACTTATTAGTGGCCGTGTGGAGATGCAAAGGAGGAAAGCCAAGAGGATGTCTCAGAGAGGACCTTATCAGTGGTGTTTAACATAAAATACAGAACTATACATTCGGAGACATGAGAGAGTAGAACAAGAGGCCGTGGGCTTAGAGTTGGCCAAAGGAGCAATTTCAGGACAGACAACAGGAAGTTATAATAATAATAATATTAATCCTTGCATTTGATATAGCGCCTTATCATGTCAGTGAGCTGTCTCAAAGCGCTTCACAGAATATATTGTAAAGTGGAGTGTTTGCGCATGTTGTGGGCGAAACGCGGCAGCCATTTTCGCACAGCAGCGTCCCACAAACAGTCGTGGACTGAGTGACCAAATCTGTCAATCGACTAACAACCTATAGGTTCCTACTAACTGCGGGGTGAACAGAGGTGTGTGGAGTAAGGAAACGTGCCTAAGGTTTCGCGCTGCCCGGGAATTGAACCCGGGCCCTCTCGCTTGTGAGGTGAGCGCTCTAACCACTGATCTACAAGACTCCACTTTTCCTCGGAGGGTAATTAATGATAGGACCAGGGTTGCCAGGAAGGGTGACTGGAGCCACACACTGGGACAGTTTTTCATCCAAACCTGATCTTGGAATCTTAAGAAGCAATTTTCTCTTCTTTTTTTTGGTTTCCGCATTACAAACCCCCTCCAGCCCCCCCCCCCCCCCCCCCCCTGACAGAACCTTCCCAATATCCCCCCACCACCCCACCCTCCCTCCAAGTGCCAGCCTCTGGGAGTGGAAATGTCGCTTCCCTAATTGGACACAGTGAGCCTGGGTAGACAGTCTGCCACCCCCACCCCCCCACCCCCACCCCCCAGTGCTCGCTTGACTGTCTGAGGGCAAACGGGGAGGGTGGGGGATGGGGGGTGGGGATTAAACGCTAAAACACAAACCATGTGGAGTCTGATAGAGACAGACCCAAATAGCTTCCTGTTCCTGTTTGGTTACCCTGACTGCCCCGACGAACCAATGGTGGGATAAACACACGCAACATAACAAGCCGGAGGATATTAATACCTTCCAGATTGTCTGTCTCTCCTCGCTCTTACCCAGCGCCGGAAATAATATCTGGGGATAGAATACATAGTTTTGGACACGACATGTCAATCGACTGCCAGAATGGTGGAAGGCGAACTGGAAAGGACCCTGGTCTTGTTTTGCCAGCAAATTCTTATGTTCTTATGAACTTTGAGGGATTATAACAGATATATCTATGTATAGAGGGAGAGAGAGAGAGACAGTGAGTGAGAGTATATATACGCATGTTAAAACAAACGTTGGGGGCAACTTGGGCACTTTTTAACGGGTAGAAGAGTTCTATTCTAGCAGATACTTCAAAGCTGTGGGAAATTCCAGCTCATCTGCTCTCAGGCTGGGAGGCTGGATTAACAACAACAGCAACTTGCATGTATATAGCGCCCCTCACACAGGGTAGCGCCCCAGAGCGCTTGTCAGTGACGGAGCACGACTACTAACATGGTAAAAGCCACACAGATATCGGCCACAGATGAGGAGTTGGGTCACAGCCCGTCACAGCTCACGAGATAACAACAGCTTTTTATTTCTTAACAAAATAGGAACCATTCCCACCGCCACAGTCACATGTCCCCTCGTACCACTAACTGGGAACAGGTTGGTCTCTAGAAAACCCTGGGAGCAGGGGTTCTTCCCATTAGGCTCCTGTTGACCCTGACAGCCAGGAATCCTGTGCGTGTGCAGCATGTGTGCGCGGCGTGCGTGTATGTGCAGTGTGAGTGCGCCTACATGTGTGTGTTTGTGAATGGTGTGGTTCGTGCACTTGCATGTGTGTGTGGTGTTTGTGTCTGTGCACACACACGTACATGCGTGTGTGCTGGTTGTGGTGTGTGTGTGTGTGGGCTTGCATGTGCGTGTGTATGTGAGATCACGTGTGTGAGTGTGTGTGTTTGGGGGAGAGGGGGGCACCCGAGTGGGAAGGGGTCAGGCTTGGTCATGGGCTTTGCTGCCCATATTCCATGCCAAGGCCACCCACACGGACACCCATTCCAATGGGCAAAGGAAGAGTCACTACACTTTACAGTGAAACCCTAATGACGTGAAAGGTTCTGTGCGAAAGTAAAGTGTATTTACAATAGACTTTTCCCCGATAATAATCCACAACAAAGAGTAGTGTAGCTGTGACAATACGAGGCAGGAAAAGGGTCTTTGTGGGGTAAGAGGGGGTGGGTGGTGTGGGTTGGGGAGGAGTGTTGGGGAACCTGTTAAACCCTCGAACTCGTTCCCAAACTCCTTATGTTTCGAGCCCATCTCTGCCGAACAGCAGACAGTCTGACTGTCAGGATCTCAGGTATCTCGCAGTCTCTCACCTTTATTCTGCCCATAATACTTCCCATTGTATACTGTTCCCTCCCTCGTCTCGCTCGCTCGCTCGCTCGCTCACCCACCCCCCACCCCCGTCCCTCCCCCGCACTCTCCCGCCCTCTGGGTTATTTTAAGTATGGCCTCTCGAGCGCCAACTCCTCACTGGCAGACACCAGACACCAAGTGGAGCCCACTTTGCTCGGTCTCCGAATGTCACCCTACATTTCAGAGCGATTACAGTGTCATTCCAAATCCTCCCACGTACCCCGTCAGTCTCCCCGGTGCTGTGCGTCGCACCTGTAAATAAGGCGTGTGTGTCTCTGACAAGCAGCCAGACAGACACCTCTGAGAGGGTTTCGGTTTCCTCAAATGCCCCCGAGCGACAAGCGCTAGGAGCTTGCGAACCTTTGCTGTTTTATTTGCAAGCGTGCAATTACCCCCCCCCCTCCCCACCCCCCCGCTCGGCTCTCGCCCTCACGGAGCCTGGCAGCTCGCGCTCGCCTCGCCACCCGCATCAATGGGACCCATCGTCTAACCGATCCGGGGTGGCAAGCGCAGGGGTGGCAAGCGCAGGGTTAACAGCGACCATTCCGAAAGACCGGAATGTGGGAGTCAGTCGGGCAGGAGCCAGAGTTGGGTTCAAGCCCCCACCCACCCCACCCCCCCACGCCCCCACCCCCCACACACACACACACGTCAGGGACTAGGCTGGGCTCATGTTCCAGTGCAGCACTGGGGGGGCAGAGAGAGCATTGTCACAGGTGACGGCCTTCGGATGAGACGTTAAACTGAGCTTTGGTCTGTGCCTTGTCCAGGCGGACGTTAAAGATCGATCTCCCCCTCTCTCTCTCTCCCTCTCCCTCTCTCCCGGATGTCCTGGCCGACAATCTCCCAGATACAGTGGGTCATTCACTCCACGGCTGTTTATCATAATAATCCTGACGTTTGGTACAGTGCTGGGAGAATGTTGAAAGAGATGAATATTTTCTTCTCTTCCCACCCACACCCCCCCTCTTCCGCCTCTATTTATTTTGTTTGAGGAGCCAGAGCGAGGGAGCGAGTGTCAGTGTGGAGTCCCTCTCCTCCTCTCCTCCTCTCCCCCTGTTCTCCCCTCTTCCCCTCTTCCCTCCCCCTCCTCGCCCCTCTCCTCCATCTCCTCCTCTAACCCCTTTCCTACACCCTCTCCTCCTCTCCCCCCTCTACTCTATCCCCCCGCCCACCCTCCCTCTCTCCTCCATCTCCTCCTCTCCCCTCTCCTTCTCTTCCCCCTCTCCTCCTCTCCCTCTCCCCTCTCCCCCACTCCTCTCCCCTCTCCGCCCTCACTGGACGAGAACGAAGAGGAACCAGAGATGTGCAATTGATAGCATGGAGTAGCGACCGCCTCTCAGCAAGTCAGGAAACTTCAAACACCCCCATTGAGAGAGTTCAGGCCCCCCACGTGTGTCTGTGGGTGTGTCTGTTTGTGTGAATGTGATTCTGTCTGTGTCTGTGTGTGTGTCAGTGTGTGTGTGTCTCTGTGTCTGTCTGTTTGTCTGTGTGTATGTCTGTATCTGTCTCTGTATCTGTGTGTGTCCTTTACCACCCCCCCATCCACTCTGTTTCTACCCGACTCAGCCACATGTTTGAGGAACATACCACCACGTATTAATAATAATAATAATAATACTTTTTATTGGTCAGCCGGGTGTCTGACAAACACAGAAACCCATCACTGTGCTTAGGAGTCTCCAAAACAAACCAAGAATATTCCTTCTAATAGTAATAATAGTATTCAACTTTAAATCCAGCGCCTTACCCAGTTAGGAGGACGTCTCAAAGCGTTTTATGGGTTTGCCGCAAAGTGTAGTGACTGTGTGTTTGGCTGCCGATCGTGCTCAGGGAAGGGAAGGGGTGGGGTGGGGTGGGGAGACAGAGACTGATCCACGAGAGAGGAGTTACTGTGTGTTGGCGGTGTGGCTGTGTTGGGTTGGGGTTGGGGTTGGGTTGGGTGGGGAGTGGGAGAGGGGAGGGGGTAGAGGGGCAAGTCACAGGTTGGGTGTCTGGCGTTGAGCAGTGGAGCTGGAGAGGGAGTAACGCGACTGATATTCTTCAAAGGGAAAGAAAAATAAAAGCCGGGGAAGAGAAAGTGTCAAAGTGGTCAGTAGTTCAGGGCTTGCCTGACCTCGGGGTCAGAGACACTGCACTGATCACAAACACGTGTGGGCGCTGAGCGAGGACTCAACGTCACGCGGACAACACGCTAGCCAGCACGCGCGTGTTCCCACAGTAACGATTGCCCCCTGCTTCTCCAAGGTCAGCACCGACGTTGGATAAAACCTTGGGAAAGAGTGAGGTGGTGAGACGTTTGTTAGGTCAGGGTATCGAGGGGTATGGAGTGAAGGCTGGTCAAGAAGAGACTGAGCTACAGGCAGACAGACTTGCTGCCAAGTTGTCCCCTGAACCATAATAATAATAATAATAATAATAATAATCCTTGCATTTGATACAGCGCCTTATCACGCCTTCGCGACGTCTCAAAGTGCTTCACAGAATGCACTGTAAAGCGAATTGACCGTATATTTTGCGGGCGAAACACGACAGCCAATTACACGTACAGCAGAGTCCCACAAACAGTCGTGGATTGAGTGACCCAACTATTATTTATTTATTTGAAGGGATTATTACTCCCGGAAAAGCGATCCCCCAATCGACTAACAACCGGGTTCCTACCAGGTGAACTGAGGCGCGTGGGAGTAAGGAGATTTACCCAACGTTTCGCCCTGCCCGGGGTTTGAACCCAGGTCCTCTCGCTTGCGAGGCGAGCTCTCTATCCAATACGCTACAGGGCTCCACCATCTCCTGCACAGTGTGTAACAGGGTCTGTCGTTCACATGCACAATTCCGGGGGCACATTTTTCTGGCTACCGCATTACCTCAGTCCCCAGCTTAAAGGTTTCCTGCTCGAGGAGAAGATCTGAGGAATTCAAGCCCAGAAGCTTCGCTGGCGAAAAATATTTTGAAATATAATCCTCGGTCTAGACAAAAGTTATTACAAACTAACATAAGACAAGTTTAAAGTTCAGGATGCAAACTGGAGACCTCTTAATTAAGGGTTAAAAATACACTTCGATTAATTTCCTTATTCCGGTCACTGGAATTCATACCTCTCTCACACACACAGACAGACACTCACGCAAACCGCACACTCACACAGACACTCTCTCACACACACACGCCTCCTCTCACTTATACGCACACACATACTCTTTCTCACACACAAACACGCGATCAAATGCACACTCACATGAATACCCTCTCTCACACACGCGCGCACGCACACACACGTGCATGCACACTCAAGTACGCTCACACATGCACGCACTCACAGTGTGAAAGTGAAAGGCTGTGAAGGCGTAAATTGCAATTGGATTTTAAAAATAAAATCACTTTTCAGAGATAAAGCTACACTACAGTCATTACACTTTACGGTAAATCCTGTGAAGCGCTTCGAAACGTCCTCCTGATCCGAAAGGCGTTATGAGGCTGAACAGTTAAGACTAGTTATTATATATTATTAATTTTCAGGAACAAAAAAATGTGATAAATTGCACACGGCCTGCAAGAAACTATTCTACGTTCAGTACGTAAACGCAAGATGATCCTTGTTGACCACCTTGTTGACAGGTGCTGTATATCAAACATATAGATGGCCTTCATGGTTATCGATAAAGTACAATAAACTGATACCTCATCACTTCGAGGGGGGAAAAGGGGCGAGTTATCAGGAGCAGTGAGTCAGGTGTGTGCATCAATACACAGCTAAATGTGGCTGGGATATTGATAGCATAATCGATGAAATAAATTGTAGTGATCAAGTCAGTTTATACTGTATTGTGTTGATTTTTGATCCAATTGATTCTCCTTGGGTGGGGGCTGTCAATGTGAAACGTGGAGTGGATTTATAATAATGATCTAATGTTAATAATAATATTAATATCAATCCTTGCATTTGATACAGTGCCTTATCGCGTCATTTAGACGTCTCAAAGCGCTTCACACAATTTACTGTAAAGTGGAGTGACCGTGTGTTTCGTGGGCGAAACGCGGCAGCCAATTGCGCACAGCCGTGTCCCAGAAACAGTCGTGGATTGAGTGGCCAAATTTATCAAGAGGAGAGGGATTATTACCCCCGAAACTCCAATGGAGTAACAACCGACTTCCTACGTCCTGCTAGGTAAACAGAAGTGCGTGGCGTAAGGAAACTTGGCTGAGGTTTTTTCCCCGGGAAAGAAACGAACCCAGGTCTTCTCGCTTGGGAGGCGAGGGCGCTAACCGGTACGCTACGGGATTTGCCAACGTGGAAATTTCCCCATCAACGAGCCACCAACCCATCCGTCCCAAATGAGCCCAGACCGTTGGCAAACACTCCCACCACTTGCCCACCAGGCGGTGCTGTGTCCAGGGACACCGCAGACACCGAGCAGATAAACAGATCAACATGGCCCGAGCGGTCAGACATCCACTGATTAAACTGACCCGTGTCTGTCTCTAGAAAAAAAACCACCATCCCTCCCACTCCGTCCCCCACTCCCCCACTCTCCCACAACTCCGCACTGTCCAGAGAAATGTTAGGCTAAATCATTCCCCCTTCGTCCTCCTGATTATTCCCCTTTGATTTGTTTCATTCTTTATTTGTAACCGTGACTGATGGTGCTTGGGGTGGGGGTGGGGGCGGAGAGCCAGAGTGGGGGGGAGAGAAGGGGTGGGGACAGTTGAGGGGATGGGGGGGGGTGAGTTTCATGCAAACGTTTCGCCCACAAAATCCATTTTACAGTGTATCCTGTGAAGCGCTTTGAGACGTCTCGACGACGTGATAAGGCGCTGTATCAAATGCGAGGCTTATTATTATTATTATTATTATTATTGATATTCTCCTGACCTCTCACTCTCTCTGGTCTCTCTTACTTTCGTAAGACTGGGAGCTGAAAATTGCACTGTGTGATCTGTCGATCAACTCTGGTGATCGTTATCATATGGTTGATAAATCCCGTCTACGAGACCAGACAATAACTACTGACTGATTTCCCGCCCCCCCCCCCCCCACTCTCTCTCCCCCCTCCCACTTCCACCCCACTCCCCAACTATCGTGTAGGCAATTCACCTACAAAAGACATCCAGTATTCACTGCACTTTACAGTGAATCCTGTGAAGCGCTATGAGACGTCCTCCTGACACTATATCAAACACAAATATTATTATGATTATTATCACTAACATCTCCCACACAGCTCAGGCCATTTCCCCCCTCTCCCCCCACCCGGTAAAACGGCCTGGATCTACCGGATAGGACTAGCAGTGGGGGGGTGGGGGGGGGGCTCAGAACCTGGAGACTTACAGGAAAGAGATTAATGGAAAGTCAAGAAAACAAACGTTAAATTAGATTTCAGACTTCCCTTCCCTCACGCACTCCCAGGAACTCTGCAGTGGAATGCTGGCGGAATGGGGTGGGTGGGATGGGGGGGGGGGTGGGGGGGTTATAGGGGAGGGAGGGGGGCCGAGATCCCAGTTACGTTCTTACTGTCAGCACAGGAGCAGAACGGGAGCCATCGGGAACGCCAAGGAACAGCTAAGTCTGGCCTGGAGCGTTGGCTGAGATCGTGGCCTGGAAAAATCTCAACGACAAAAAGGTCACCGAGGTTTTTTTTTGGTGCATTTAAAATTCTCCCCACGAGACACCAAAAATACAGCGGAGATTATCGCCTCCCAACTCCAGAGTCAACTCCAGGCTGCTGCGTTTCGCCCGCAAAATGCACAGTCACTCCACTCTACAGTGTTTCCTGAGACATCTCTCAACCACATGATAAGCCACTGTACCGAATGAAAGGATTATTATTAATTTCAAAGTTTCTGCGCTCTCTCTCTCTCCCTCTCTCTCCCCTCTCTCTCACTTTCTCTATCCTCTCTCTAACCCCTTCTCTATCTCTCTCTCCCTCTCCTCCCTCTCTCTATTTCCCTCTATATCTCTCTCATCGTTTCCCAGTATTTTCTGCTCGATTTGTAACTTGCTCCCCCACCCCACCCACACTCCATTACCGCCCGCCCCCGCCCCCTCCCTCCCCCTGTTTCTGGTTCCTTTCCCTGGCTGAGAGGCTGATGAATGGGGTGTAAGCAGTTCCAGATCAGGGCTGGTTTTGGTGGCCGCCGAAACCTGCAATTAGAGCTGGAGGCGGTGAGGGTCCAGGCTCCAGGGAGACCAGCGACACCGCACTAACACTGACCACAATCCCAGCCTCAGACCCAGCTCTGCTTGCGCCTCCCTCGGCCAGCGATGTGACCTCGCGCCGAGACGTGCAATTACACTTAGCGTGGGTACGAAAGGGCGTGAAGCCTGGCGCCCAGAGCGGCTACAACCAACCGTGGTCTGGGGCTCCCTTCACCCCTCCCTCCTGCTGCATCATCAGAGGCCAAACTTTTAGCCGTAACTACATCCCTGCTCTGTCTGTCCATCTCTGTCTCGCTCTCTGTCTGTCTGTCTGTCTGTCTGTCTGTCTGTCTCCCTCTCTCTCGTTCTCTCTCTCACTCAAAATCTCCTCGCCTTTGCTCATTCCCTCCTCACCTTCAAACGAACAACGTGGTTGAGGTCAGGACACTGAACTCATCGGGGAAATGGCTTGATGCTGTGACGGGAGAGAGGGGAGTGTGTGTGTGTGTATGTTCTAGAAGGTGGGGAGCGTATGCGTTCTAGGAGGTGCTCGAGTGGGCCTCGAAGGACCTTCGTCATCCGAACCGAACCCGGTGACCGGCCAAACACACACTCTCCCCGCGGAGAGATACAATAGAGAAAAAAAGAAACCCTTCAGAAGTAAAAGGTTTAACCAACTCTCAAGTTTTACACCCAATGCGAGTGGTACATGGGTTTGCGAGAAGCTGAAACCGCAGTGAAGAACCTACAGAGAGACACGTAAAATATCGCCCTAACCCACTCCCCCCCTCCACCCCCGCTCCCCTTCCCCCCGCCCCTGCTCCCCGCTCCGCTTGTGTCTGTTAATTTCTGCAGCAAAATACTTCAAGGAGAGAGAGAGTGAGAGAGAGAGAGAGAGAGAGAGACTGTCGCAATATAATATTAATGTTCTGCAGACCCAAGTGGAAAAGACTCCGAGATGACGTGAAATCAGTCTTCATGTGGTTTCCGTAACCTGCAATTTACATTCACCGTTCCTCTCCCTCCTCCCCTCCAACTCCCACCCACCCCCTCCTCTCCCTCTCCCTCCCTCCCACCCGCCCGCTCACAAACTTCATTTTTTCTGGTCTAAAGCCATAACGCCTGACAGAAGCCGGCCACAAGGCAGCTTTGGCAGACAGCAGTAACGTGACTCTGTGCTGGCAATGGTGGTGGGGTGGGAGCTGAGCAGTGATGGATTATGATCTGTAGCTCAGTGGTTAGAGCCCTCGCCTCGCAAGCGAGAGGACCGGGGTTCGATTCCTGGGTCAGGGCAAAACCTTAGGCAAGTTCCCTTACTCCACACGCCTCTGTTTACCAGCAGTAAGTAGGAACCCGGTTGTTAATTGATTGGCGGATCGCTTTTCCGGGTGTAGCAATACCTCAAAAAAAAATTGGTGACTCAACCCACCCCTGTTTGTGGGGACGCCGTTGGGCGCAATAGGCTGCCACGTTTCGCCCACAAAACACACAGTCAATCCACTTTACAGTGTGGTGCTTTGAGACGTCTCGACGATGTGATAAGACGCTCTATCAAATACAAGGATTACTATGATTATATTATATTAATTATTGTTATTATCGTGAGTCTTTGATCCCCGAGATACCGAGTTAAACGCTAAAACATTCAGCCCCGCTGGAGACAAGTGGAGCTAAACGCCGGTGGGAATTACTGAAGACTTTAAATAATTAAGCGGTGAACATATTGGTTATTTGGCTTTCATTGCTGTATTGATCGCGGGCAGTTAATCCTTTCAAGACATCCTAGAGAGACAGGGGTCAGGGAACCCTCGACAGAGCAATAACCCAGCACCAGTCAGATTAGATGACATCAAGCACTGTTCCACAGAAAATAAATCTTTCACTGCTTTTTAATTGAAGAGGAAAAAGAAAAAAAAGAGATGGCCATATGGCGAGAGCTAGTCTCCAGCATTGATTGACAAACGCGTGTCGACGGGTGGGATTCCAGCTATTCTTCCACCCCCCACACCCCATCCCATCTCCCCCCACCGCCCTCTGACACCCTCCCTCCCTCCCTCCCACTGACTCCCTCCCTCTCTCCCACTGACTCCTTTCCTCCCCCCGACTCTGACTCGCTCCCTCCTTAATAATAATAATAATAATCCTTGCCTTTGATATAGCTCCTTATCACGTTTTCGAGACGTCTCAAAGCCCTTCACAGGATACACTGTATAGTGAATTGATTGTATATTTCTGGGCGAAACAAGGCAGACAATTTCACGCAGCAGCGTCTCACAAACAGTTGTGAATCGAGTGACCAAATTATTATTATTTTTTACTTATTTCCTTTTGGAGGGATTATTGCCCCTGGAAAGCGATCCGCCAATCGACTAACAAGCTGGTTCCTACTTACTGTTTGGGGGTCACTACTGTGGGCAATTGGCTGCCAGTTTCACCCACAAAATGTACAACAGTCAATGCCCTTTACAGTATATCCTGCGAAGTGATTTTAGACGTCTCAGTGATGCTCTAAAGCTCTGTATCAATATAATACAAAAATACATTGGTAAAGCGCATTTCACATCGGTCGGATGTCCCAAGACGCTGAACAGTCAGGGATTAGGACCCGAGTGGGGTGGGGGAAGGGGGTGGATGAGAAAGGGCAGAGAGGGTAGGAGGGTGGCTGAAGGCATGGTTAAAGAGGAGGATCTTGAGGCGTGCCTTGAAGGGGCAAGGGAGGGAGGGAGGGAGGGAGGCGAAGGGAATGTGGGATGGAGTGGCAGAGGGTGGGAGCAGAGAGGCTGAAAGCCCAACTGCAGATGGTGGGGAGGGCCGGGCAGGGAACACGGAGCAGGCTGGGGCCTGCTGAGCGGAGGGAGCGGACAGGTTGATAAGCCGGGCGAGGGTGGGGGTGATGGGGTCACGAAGCCTGGTGCGGGAGAGGACACGAGCTGCAGAGCTCTGGATGATCTGCAGATTGTGGAGGGAAGAGTTGGGGAGGCCGACAAGCAGGGCGTTGGCATAGTTGTACGGGGGCTTCAGCGGCCTGAGGGGTGAAGCAGTGGCGGAGTCGGGTAATGTTGCGGAGGTGGGAGAAGGCAGAGCGGGTCATGGCACGAATGTGGGGGAGAAAGAATAGTTGAGGGTCAAACACGACCCCAAGGATCCGGACTGGCTCGGTGAGGTGGAGTGTGCAGCCATGGATGGTGATGCTCTCAGCGCCTGAGGTGAGGAGGCGCTGATGGGAGTCAGTCAGGAGAGCCTCGGTCTTGTTGACGTTCAACTGTAGAAAGTTAGCTCTCATCCAGAACTTGATGTCCGACAGGCAGTCTGTCAGGACAGCAGTGTTCCTGGAGTTGAGGGTAGAGGCAGAGAGATAGAGTTGGGGGATACAATAATACTTGTACCAAATACAAGTAGTAGTATTATTATTAAAATCCCATGGCGCTATTTACAAAAAAAGGGAATGTTTTTTTTCTCCGTGTCTGGTCGACAATTTCCCTCCCTCGATAAAGATTTGAGAGAGTCATCATTAATGTCATTCCTGCCTGTGTTTGTCTACCAATCCTCTGAAGTTTGTGGCGTCATTTGGACGTGTTAAGGCATTGGACCAATTATTGTTATTATTATTGAACAACTGGCTCTGCATATGAGACACCATCGCAAGACACATCTTGAGAACCGGTTTATTTACCACAATCAATTGAGCTTCCCACAAACTTCACACCCACCCACCCCCCACCCACCCACCCCCCAGCCAGCCAGGCCTTCCCTTCATTCAGTCATTCAAGCCCTGGGCAAAGGTGTTGAGTTTCAAACAGAAATCTCCAGAGGTTAAAGCAAAGGTGTCAGAGGAACATCGAGGAACAGACCAAAGTCATCCTACAGTGTCGCCCCACATTGCACTGCCTCCCCCGACCCCAACCGCTCCCCCGTCCCCAACCCACTCCCCCTAACTGTGCCCCCCCTCCCCCAGCCCCAGAGACCCTCCCCCACCCCACTCCCCTTCACCACCCCCCCACTCCTCCTCACCATCCCCCCACTCCCCCTCACCGTACCCCCACTCCCACTCATCATCCCCCCACTCCTTACCCCCACCTGTCCACCCACCACCTCCTCCACCCTACTACCCCTGAGCCCAAAGCAGGAGCGAGCGGCTGCTTTCTTCCCCAACGCTGGTCAGACAGACTGTCTGTCCTGAGTGTTCTGCCCGCCGTAGATCAAAGCCGTCAGCCGGGCAGCGACCCGGCAGAGCGAGGCACGAGGACATCCACCAAACACTGACAGCGCTCTGGGATATCGACGCAAACAGCCATCGGAGACAGCGTGAGCCTGACCGACAGAGTCTCTGCTTACACCAGTTACACAACCTGAAATAGATCCAATATACTGCTGTACAGTGAAGTGACTGTGTATTTGGCTACTGCTACCGCCAAATACACAGTCACTCCGCTGTGCAGCAGTATCTTCTGGTGAAGCGATTTGAGACGTCCATCCAGTGACGTGAAAGGCGCTATACACATGTAATTTTGTTGCTGTTGTTTTCTCGATGCTGTAATGAAGCACTACATCAAATGCAAGGATTGTTATTATTATTATTATTAGAAAGGAAGGAAACTCCTAAGTACATCCCATAAACCTCGGAAACATTAACAACATCTCAAACCGAGGCACGTGATCAGTACAGCGCTGTTCCTTGAGCCTCCAGATTGACAGAGGCGAGGCAGGGAGGTGGGAAGGAGAGGGCTGCCCTCGGGCGATCGGAGTGGGTGGGGGGTGGGGAAGGGTCTGTGGACGTTCAGAGGGCCAGGTGGCTGGCACATGGCCCCCAGCACAAGGTGGTTTCAGCTCCCCCCACCCACCCCCGGAGTGTTTACAAAGTGCCTGTCCATAATAGCTCCACATCTGAGCATCAAAGGACTTGTAATGAACCTTAACTGCGGTCTCCCTCTCTCTTTCTCTCTCTCTCTCTCTCTCTCGTTCAATCTGGGTTTAAGAATTTTCCATGATTCAACCCCCCCCCCCCCCCCCACTAGTTTGCCAGCCAACCCCACCGCTGTGTGTGTCATGCTCTGACATCAGATGATACCTTGGACATCAGATGACTCCACTGGAGCTCTCTACTCTAACCCCATTCCCTGCTCTTGCTCTCTCTCCCCCACCGCCACCCCCCCACCCCCACCCCTCACCCCCCCACCCCTCACCCCATGGTGTCTGTGCTGGTGCTCACTCCCCCACTGGAGCTCTCTACTCCAACCCCATTATTCAGCCGTGTTCCAGCATTCACAGGTTTTCTCCGTGTTCCTTTGATCTCTGACGCGGTTTTGCTGAGAGTTGGTATTTTGCAAGTCACGGCACGAACATGCTACCCATGATGAAACATGACATCTCACTGTGTTTTGTGTGTAAAGATGTGTTAATGCAACCCTGCTTTTCACAGCGTCTCAATCCCACTGAGGACTATTATACACACTGTATAATAACGATAATAATAATCCTGGCATTTGATGGAGCACCTTATCACGTCTTGGAGACATCTCCAAGCACTTTACAACAACAACAGGATTACATTTGTATAGCGCCTTTCATGTCGGGAGGACATCCCAAGGCGCTGAAAGTGTAGTGACTGTGTATTTTGTGGGTGAAATGAAAACCACGTGCAAAGCCCACGTATATCACGCACCATCTGGAGTTACTGCAATTAATAATCCCTGTAAAGGATTTATTATGTCATTTATTATGTAACTAATAGCTGATTAATGCTAATAATAACAATACTTGCATTTGATTTAGCATTTTATCACGTCTCAAAGCTCGTCACAGAATATACCGTAAAGTGGAGTGACTGTATTTCTGTTACATAATTGGTTACATAATTAAAGGTTTGATGCCCTTAATTATGTAATTAAGATCATTCCTCCTGCCCAGGGTTTGTCCAGGATTTGCCCAGGGTTTGCCAACAGTTTGACCTCGGGTTTGCCCAGGGTTTGCCCAGGGTTTGCCCACAGTTTGCCCAGGGTTTGCTCAGGTATAATACTGCGGAACCTCAAGGCCTTTCTGTGAGAACAGTCTTCACAAAATTGTGTTTCATCTGCTGTCTCCAAACCTGACCACCAGCCAAGACCCCAAAGCACATTTGAGCGCTGCCCCCACTGAATATTGTACCCTGAGTTTTCGATGCCCCACCCTGGGGGAGAGGGTTAAGGTCGGCTGCATTTATTGGAGATTGGATCTTGAGTAGATCTGTCAGCAAAGTGGAGTTGATTGGGATTGCCCTCTAATTCCAACTGTTCCTCGCTACACACACACTGATCCGTACACTGACCCTAACACACACAGACATTGACCCTAACGCAGACACACACACACTGACCCTAACACACACACACTGATGCTAACACACACACACACTGATCCTTACACTGACCCTAACACACACACATACTGACCCTAACGCAGACACACACACTGACCCTAACACACACATACACACTGACCCTAACACACACATACACACTGACCCTAACACACACATACACACTGACCCTAACACACACATACACACTGACCCTAACACACACATACACACTGACCCTAACACACACATACACACTGACCCTAACACACACATACACACTGACCCCAACACACACATACACACTGACCCCAACACACACATACACACCGTCCCTAACACACACATACACACTGACCCTAACACACACACACACACTGACCCTAACACACACATACACACTAACCCTAACACACACACACACACTGACCCTAACACACACATACACACTGACCCTAACACACACATACACACTAACCCTAACACACACACACACACTGACCCTAACACACACATACACATAGACCCTAACACACACATACACACTAACCCTAACACCCACACACACACTGACCCTAACACACACATACACACTAACCCTGACACACACACACACACTGACCCTAACACACATACACACTAACCCTAACACACACACAAGTTGCAGCAAAACAGTGTAATGTCAGATCTGCTTCACTTAAGGATTTGGATCATTTAATCTGTTTTTTTTATCATTAAAATTACCCACCAATCCCCTCCCCCCAGCCTCAAAATTAAACTGAGTTAATTCATTCCATCTCCACATACAAATGACTCTGTACACGGTGTAAAGTGTTCTTTTATTGTTATTATAATACATTTACCGTGATTGACACTGTGATGTTCAAACTAATTTGAATTTTTTTTCCTTTTATTTATAAATACATTTTGATCTTCCTGGCTCCGCTTTATCATTGTGTTAAAGGCGGATAAAGCCGTGAAACCACCACACAGAGATCTACACAGAGCTCAGACTTGGCTACGTTAACAGTGTGTGTGTGAGCGTGTGTGTGTGAGGGTGTGTGTGTGAGCGTGTGTGTGCGTGTGTGTGCGTGAGCGTGTGTGTGGTTTGCTAAGGGAGGGAATGCGAGCCAGTTTAACGCTTAGTTTCAAGTTGTTAACGGTGGGGAGTGCGTGCGTGTGTGCGGGTGTGAGCGTGTGTCTGTGTGTGTGTGTAGGGGGGGGGCTGTTCACAACAACAACTTGCATTTACACAGCACCCTTCACACAGGGCAGTGTCTCGTAACAGTGGCGGAGCCCGATGTCAAGCCTGATCTCGAAAAAGGGGAAGGAGGGGGCAAAGCGAAGGGACTGAGGGAGAGAGTTCCAGAGGTTGGGGTTTCGGGTGAGTTTGGCGTGAGGTACAGTCGGAGGCGGGCGATGTGACAGAGGTGGAGGAAAGTGGGACTGGATGTGGGGGAGGAAGGAAAGCTGGGGATCGAACCTGTTCACCAAAGGGAGTCGGCGTGGGGGCGCGGGAGTGGGAGGGCGGGAGGTTACAATGGTACAGAAATGAAACTGAGAGACGCTAATAAATAATTGTAAAAAATAATAAGTAATTTAAATAACAATAATATGTTGCTCGCATGTCGGGAGAGAGGTGTTTCTGCCTGACATGCACACACACGCACACACACACACACACACGTACACAGACAGGTACACACACGCACACACACACGCACACACACACACACACACGTACACAGACAGATACACACACGCACACACAGACGCACACACACACAAGCGTGGGGAAGCAGGGAGGGGAGAGGTCAGAGGATACCACATAAAGTTGTAAATACAAGCCTCGGACGATACACGAAACAGCGCGTGGGTTGGTTTAAGAGCCGGTGACAATTAAGAGTGTAAAAAGAAATCGACATTTGGTCCAACATAAATACAGAATATATAAATGTACAATCACATACAGCCAGACTGCAATCGTGGAGGTGGCTTTAATGAGACAGAAGTTCGGATCATTTTTTGTTCTAAGCTACTGCATTTGGATAACAAAATGGGGGTGCGGAGGAGTGTGGGGGCAGGAGCAAGAAAAGGTGGGGTGGGGGGGAGAATTCTGCTGCCCAGATCTATACACAGACTTTTTTGTTTGGTCATACATATTGGTCACAGAGAACTGAGAATCTCCATCAGAGAATAATAATAATAATAATAATCCTTGCGTTTGATACAGCGCCTTATCACGTCTTCGAGACGTCTCAAAGCGCTTCACAGAACACACTGTAAAGTGGGTTGACTCTGTATTTTGTGGGCGAAACGCAACAGGTAATTTGCACACAGCAGCGTCCCCACAAACAGCCATGGGGGTGAGTGACCGATTTTATTTGCTGGCCGTGGGGATTGTTGGCCAGGACACCGGGAGAGAGAGAGAGAGAGAGAGAGAAACTCCCTTTTCTTCTAATCTCCCGACTCCAAACAATTAATTTTTTCCCCCTCGACACTAAGCAGATTAAAGGCCAATTGAATATCCCTAAATGGTTATGGTTTAGGTACAACTTTTAAAGGTGGGTTCACCGTCCAAAGCTCACCCATCTCCTTCCCCCAACACCCCCCACCTCCCACCCCAACGCACACACACACACACACATATATCCCTCTCTCCCCTCCCAGAAAAAATGCCCCTCATATGATGGCTGATGTGGATACACATCACTCACTTAATTTATTGCTTCAATCCATCACCATTCTGCAAAGTGGTGCTTTCGTGCTGTGCTCAATAGAAAACTCATTTTGAAAGACAAAGGCTGGAATGACTTTATAATTTGATGCCTGCGTTACAGTAAAGAGACTGATGGCTTCCCCTGGTAGCCATCAGAAGGCCGTCATTAAGCAGTGAGATAAATAAACCACTGTCCACCCTGACCCGTAACCTTACAGCTCCCAATCGCATCGGCAGGTCGGTGGCTGTGTGAGGCAGCACATCAAACATTGAGGGTCCCTGTACGAGGGAGTGGGGGGGGGGGGTGGGGGGTGGGGGGGGAGGGCGGAAGCTGTCAATTTATTTCCCCTTTAAAGTATTGCTCCCGTAAAGCATATTATTACCCTTCCCTTCCTGGGATTAAGCAATCATGCACCGTCCCTAGCCAGTGAGAAAAGGTGGTATGATAAAACAAAAATATATCACAGAAGTCAAAGGCTATTGTGAAACGCACAGGTCAAAGCCAAGCAATTAATGTTACGAGATAAATAACGGTATCAGTGATAACAACATCACTTTCAACTTTACTTTCCTGACACTTTTGACCTCCATCTGTGGTCCATAACTTTACTCGCCCTCCGTCCCAGCCAGCCAGTCGCCTACTAACTTTACATCCCACAGTCCCTTCTCCTCGCCCCCTCCCTCCCCTCCTTCAAGGCACATCTCAAGACCCTCCTCTTCGACTGCGCCTTCAGTCACCCTCCTAACCCCCTACCCTCTCTGCCCTCCACCCCCTCCTGATCCCCAACCCCCACAGCTCGGGTCCAAATCCCTGACTGTCCAGCGCCTTGGGACGTCCTCCCGACGAGAAAGGGGCTGTGTACACGTTGTTGTTTACTCTTTGTTTCCTCAAAAAGGTACAACGACGAGGTTAGTCAAGAACGTTTCCTTCGGTGTTTAATCTCCGACGCTTTTCACTGTCTGCCGGCCTCAAGTCACTGCTTCCAGCTGTAGAGGTATACCGTTCCCGCTCACGCTCCCGTTCATCCCCCCCACTTCCCGCCACCCCCCTAAATGTTCAGTGTGACTAAGCAATGGAAGTAGGCGAAGGAGAGCGAGAGAGAAAGAGAGAGAGAGAGAGAGAGAGAGAGCGAAGGGGTTGTTTGAGTCTTCTCAGGGTTAGCCTGCTTTCTGCCCTCGGCGCCATGTTTGGAGAATATATAACCCCCTCTGGATTCCCTCCCCTCACCTCCCACCCTCGACTCTCGCCCACCTGCGCCCAACACTCTCCGGAATTAGGAGAGTAGGGCACTTCCTTCCAGAGAGATTGAGAGAGAGAGAGAGAGAGAGCGCATTCCATTCCAAAGCACGGAACTCCCACGCGTAGGTGGGATGCGTGGAACTCTCAATCCAGTTCGGATACGGTGAAGCTGAGTGATGGGTTTCCGTGTGGGTCAGACCTCCCCCACTGCCCCCCTCTCTCCCCCCTTCCCCCCCCCCACCCCTTCACAGCATCCAATTTAAGACCAGACTCAACAATTTCCCGCTTTATGTGGGGAATTTGAGCCCTATCTACAAAGCGTTCAAACACCAACTAAACGTGAAGACTTCTTGGCGAAAAATGACTAAGAATGTGTCCAGGGGTCTTACCTAACATAGTCTCCATTTATTGGAACTCAACTTACACCAGGAAGAACCCTGTTTGGCACATCCCTTGCCCTAGTGATGTCTATATACTTTGCCAAACACTCTCCTGATCGAGACAATTCCACCCCAGTCTAGATTTGCGCTATTTTAATAATAATAATCCTTGCCTTCGACACAGCGCCTTGTCACGTCTTCGAGACGTCTCAAAGCTCTTATTCACTGTAAAGTGAATTGACTGTACATTTTGTGGGCGAAATTTGCTCAGCATTGCAGAATGTCTGGAATTGGGTAAGTTCCTAAACTCAGGGTCACATTTTTTCAAGCCGTTTTGTTTCTGGTAAGTTTCTTTTAAGAACTGCAGAGAGAAAGAATGAGAGCAAGAGAGAGAGAGAGAGAGAAATCACTTAAGACCAAATTCAACAATTACAAACACACTACACATACATTACACACAAACATGTAGACTACACGCGCACACCACACGCACACATTACACACACTACACATATACACACCACACATACACTACACATACACACACCCTACACATACACACACATTACACACACACACTACATACACACTACCCGTACACACTGCACATACACACGCACTACAAATTACACACATTCACTACACATACACACACATTACACAGACATTACACACACACACATACGTACATTACACAGATGTGAATCTGAGACGACAAATGGACTCAAACTCTGGGGCAAGGGAGACAGACAAAGGGAAAGTGGGGAGCACTGTCACACTATCCATGTCTCGGGGGGTGGAGAGGAGACCTGGGGGGGGGAAGGGGGAGAAGGGGGCAAATGGAACCGGATCGCTACACAGGGGTCTGTCTGTTGTTTGTGCTTCACCCCAATCCTTGTGTCCGTCTCTCTCTCTCTCTCTCTCTGGGGCGACAATAGAACTTCCACTAACTCATCACAGCCACGTGAGAGACAGCGGTTGAGTTCATTAATAATAAAAATAGTCTGTGCATTTGATACAGCGCCGTATCACGAGGTTGAGACGTCTCAAAGCGCTTCGCAGGATACGCTGTAAAGCGAATTGACCGTATAGTTTGCGGGCAAAACGTTCATTGTTCCTTCTCGGGTAGTAATGTGTGGTTGCACAGTTTTATATATTTATACATATATATATTTATATATATATATATCCTCCTGTCCTCTCCTTCTGTTCCACTCCAAGTCACTGCGATTGATGTATCGGTCGGTCGGTTTGTAAACCCCCTGGGCTGGGCTGGGCTGGGCTGGGCTGTGTGCGACTGGCTGGCTCGCTGTGTTGCTTCATTGCTTTGTTTTGCTCTGTGTTTTCTTTTCAGGAGGAGAAATAGGAGTTCTGCATGGAGTAAAGCCTGTCGATGGGGTTACCCACCCGGGCTTGCAGAGGGTTGACTTCAGACGAGGCGAGAAAGCAGTCACTGAGGCTGGTGAGCGACGTGTCACTGTCAATGTCGTGAAACAGGGAGTCGTTACCTGCAAATATACAATAATAATAATAATATTAATATGCAACAATAATATACAATAATAAAAATTATATTAATATACAATAATAATATTAATAATATGAATACGTAATATATAATAATAATCCTTGCATTTGATACAGCGCCTTATTGCCTCTTTCGAGACATCTCAAAGCGCTTCATAGAACATACCGTAAAGTGTAGTGACTGTATATTTTGCGGGCGAAACGCAGCAGCCAATTGCGCACAGCAGCTTCCCACACAAACAGTCGTGGATTGAGTGGCCAATTTTTTTCTTTTGTGGAAGGGATTATTATCCCCGGAAAAGCGATCCGCCAATCGACTAACAACCGGGTTCCTACTTACGACTGTGTAAGCAGAGGCGTGTGGAGTAAGGAAACTTGCCCAAGGTTTCTCTCTGGCCGGGAATCGAACCCAGGTCCTGTCGCTTGCGAGGCGAGTGATCTAACCACTGAGCTACAGGACTCCACAGTTTCTATGTTTCCACATATAGGAACATAGGAACAGGAGTCATTCAGCCCCTTGAGCCTGTTCTGCCACTCTATAAAATCACAGCTGATCTGTACCTCAAGTCCAATTACCCGCCTTTACCCCATATCCCTCGATACTCTGACCTAACAAACATCTCTCCACCTCAGTTTGTAAATTTGAATGGCAGAGAGAGAGCACAGAGGGAGCCTTTAAATAAATCCATGTCGATGAATCATTTAACAGGCAACCCACAATGAAGTTTCCATTTTTAATGAGTTTTGCACACACGCCTCGCTCCGCTCCGCTGGTAATCGTAAAATAGAGCGATCCTGGAACTGCCGCGTAAATATTTAATAACCTCGGACATAAAACCAGAAACACTGGGAATTCTTCAACCTTAGATAGATAGAGAGACAAGCGGACAGGCGGAGAGAGAGACTGGCAGAGAGAGAGAGAGAGACACAGACAGACAGACAGGCAGGCAGGCAGAGATGTACAGGTAGGCAGACAGAGAGATGTACACACCGACAGACAAACAGACAGACAGACAGGTGCACTGTTTTAAGCGCTCCTGGAGGCTGCCACGTATGAAGGGCGCTATAGAAATGCAAGCTGTTGTTTTTGCTGGACTGTTTGGGTGCTGTATTGCTCTGTGTATCTCTGTGTAATGAGCTGCTTCTCCTCCTCTCCACACAAGCGAGTGAGCGAGCGAGCGAGCGAGTGCCATGGCCTCTTTCCTGAGCGTCGGTCAGTCTAACATTCCTTTTCAGGAGAGCCCGGGCAGATAGGGCCATGTTCCTGCCGGCCGCTCAGTGTGGTCAGGAGCCGAGCCTCGGGGACGGTGAGCGTGGATTGGCAAGCGGGCGGGCAGGCAGGCGAGCGGAGGGGGGGCCGGGGGGCACTCACCGTATGGGTTCATGTGGTCGCCTGGCATCTGTGGCGGAGTGAGGCCCTGCTGGAAGGGATCGGAGTTGTAACCGTTCTGCTCCATGGACACGAGTTGTTGCGGAGGAGCCAGGGGCGTGTAGGAGGTCAACATCCCATCCATCCGGGTAGACATCACCTCTGTGACAAACACACACACAGGTCAGCCAAACACCCTCCGTGACAAACACACACACAGGTCAGCCAAACACCCCTGTGCGGCAAACACGCACACATAGGTCAGCCTATCGGACAAACACCATCACCGATACGTTCAACAAAACACGGAGATCTCTCTTCCCCGGGTATCTGTCAGACAGAAAAGCTTCGATCTTTAGTAGAAAGATTAACCCTATCCACTAACCCTACTCTGTATTTGTTTTGCTCAGCCGGGTGTCAGATACACGCGGAAACCCGTCTCCGTTGCTTAAGAGTATCCAAACCCAACTGAGAATTCCATCATCCCACCGACACCTGGAAATCCCAGAGATAGATGGTTGAAATGGATTGCGCTCTCTCTCTCTCTCTCTCTCTGGAGGGACACATCCTGCTTACCTAATTCCGGTGAGTATTAGGTGCAGGTTGGTGAGAGCTAAGGCTTGGGGGGTGGTGGGGGAACCCCAGAGTGTATGTTGGTTGGGGGTAACTAGCTAGCTAGGAATCTAACCAGCTAAAACCGCAATGGGTTGCCATTGATACCATATCCCTGCCCCTGCAAGCCAAGGCCCTGATGGGTAGGGTGGTCCTCGCTGGACAAGCAGCTTGCCAGACAGGGATATCGATGCATTCCCACTTTGCCTTCTCTCCTCGCACTCCCTCTCGACAGGGCCTCACCTTGTCCCAGACGCTGTCCGTTCTGCTGCTCCTGCTGCTGCTGTTGTCGTCGGGCGAGTTTCTTCATCTTAAGAGAGACAGAACGAGAAAACAAAGGGAAGAAAATCCACTTTACACTATATCCTGTGAAGCGCTTTGAGACGTCTCAACAACGTGATAAAGTGCTGTATCAAATGCAAGGATTATTATAATTATATTATTATGATATTAATATTATTATAATTACTATATATTGCATTAATATTATTATTAATATTACATTATTATAATTATTATATTATTGCATTGATATTATAAATAATATATTGTTATAATTATATTATTAATATATGAATATTATCATATTTGTTATATTATTATAATGATCATATTATTATTATATTATTATAATAATAAACATTACCTTCGCCCTTTGGTTCTGGAACCAGACCTGAACCACTCGCACGCTCAGCCCAGTCTCCGCCGCCAGCGTCTCTCTCACCTGCACGGACGAGGAACGAGACAATTATTCCTAACATTCCCGCAGGCTGCCATCCGTGCGCGCACGGTCCCAAAACCTCCCGCCGCTCGCCCTCGCCACATTCCTCGGCCCGGAAATAGGGCCAAGGTTTCCTGGGAAGCGGGCTGAAAATTCCCAGGAAAAAGGTTAAAGAAACCCAGGAAAAGATTGGGAAGGAAAGCGCCAGCTATAACAGCTGCCTTTCCTGAAGGCCATTCCCTCTCCCTCCCTCCCACTCCGATATGATAAGGATTCGGGAAGGAATCCCGCAATCTCAGTCGAGATAACAGGA
This sequence comes from Callorhinchus milii, assembly GCF_018977255.1. Classification (NCBI taxonomy): domain Eukaryota; kingdom Metazoa; phylum Chordata; class Chondrichthyes; order Chimaeriformes; family Callorhinchidae; genus Callorhinchus; species Callorhinchus milii. The sequence continues at coordinate 22,506,851 of NW_024704749.1, forward strand.
AAATCATCTGGAGCGTTTCCACAACGCCGGGAGACTCTGCCTAACAAACAACCACCCTTTGGGAATCTCCTCGGACTTTCCCAAATAAGAAAAAGGAGAGAAATAGATTGTTTGTTGGTTGTAATGTAAAAAATGCCTCCAAAACAACAACAACAACAACAGGGGAACCTGGTAAAGAATTAATGACTGAGGGTAAATTAATGTTGAGGGTAAATTCGAGGGTTGTTAGAGACATAGAGTAGAGCGGGGGCAGGGCAGGGCAGGGCAGAGAAGGGCAGAGAAGGGCAGGGAAGGGCAGGGCAGGGCAGGGCAGAGAAGGGCAGGGCAGGCGATCACCTTTCTACATGGTTTGGAAGAAACCTCGAACGAGGCCTTGAACGCTCTCCGTTGCTGTGTTGTGAGGATGGTCCTGGGACGTTTGGGTCGCCGGGGGTCTTTGCCATCCTCGGAAGCCTTGCCCTGCCCCCCCGGGCATTTACTGGGTTTAATATCACAGTCCTCGTCATCACTCTTCACTGCAAACAGGTTAGAGACGGGTTTAGTACTAGCAACACAAACGCACACACAGGTACAATAAACACACACACAAACACTTATACTGACACTCACACACACACACATATATACACCCTCCCTGACACTCACTCTCACACACTTTGGCACGCACACACACTCATACACACACAGGCACACCTACTCACTCTCACTGCACACACACTCACCCTCACTCATACACACAATCACATACCCTCAGATAGAACCTCTGCAATTGAATTTGCAGAGGTCCTATCTGTGTGTGTGTGTGTGCGTGTGATATCATTATTTCTTCAAAAAACACGTGTAATCATAGAATCATAGAATTATACAGCACAGTAGGAGGCCATTCAGCCCATCGTGTCTATGTCAGCTCTTTGAAAAGAGCTTCCAAATCAATCCCACTCTCCCCATAGCCCTATAAACTTGTCCTCCCCAAACACACTCCGACATAATATTACATAAGAATATAATAATTCGCTGGCAAAAGAAGAGCAAGGTCCATCTATTTCCCCTTCCACCATCCTGGCAGTCGCTTGACATGTCGTGTCGCAAACTATACACTGTATCCCCAGATATTATTGTCTAACAGAAATCTATCTAATTTGTTCTTGAAACAAACAACACTGTCTGCTTCCACCGTCTCGCTAGGGAACCTGTTCCATAAGGAAGTTTGGCCAACATTTAATAAGGAAACTTGCCCAAGGTTTCGCTCGGGCAAGTTTCCTTACTCCATACCGTAACCAGAGGGGATAGGAACCCGGTTGTTAGTCGATTGGCGAATCGTTTTCCGAGGGTAATAATCCCTCCCGAATCACTCAATCCACGACTGTTTGTGGGGACGCTGCTGTGCGCAATTGGCTGCCGCGTTTCGCCCACAAAACACACAGCCAAGTCACTTTGCAGTGTATCCTTTGAGACGTCTCGAAGACGTGATAAGGCGCTACATCAAACGCAAGGATTATTATTATTATTATTATTATTACTGCTCGCTGACTGAAGCAGTGTAGTTCACCTGAGTCCGAGTCGTCGGGGCTGACAGAGCTCAGGAGCTCCTTTTCCTTCTCGTAGTCGCTCTTACAGAGGAGCTGGCCTTCCTTCAGTACGTACTCATCGCCCTTTCGCAGCTGCCGATCGCACACACAGCAGCAGAAGCAGCTCAGGTGGAACACGCTCTCCAGGGCTCGCATCACAAACTCGCTGGCCGAGATCTTCTCCCCACAACCGCTGCACTTGGTGGCAAACAGCCTGCGGCGAAAGGGAAAGAAAACGCCATACCTTCAACACAACCACAGCAACAACTTGCATTTACGCAGTGCCCTTCGTGCGGGGTAGTGTCCCGGAGCGCTTGACAGTGGCGGAGTCCGACCCCGAGCCAGGCGGGAGACGGGAGGAGTGGGGGAGTTGACTGTAAGCACGATCAAAAAAGGAAGGTCTTTAGGCAGGATTTGAAAATGGGGAGCGAGGGAGGGGGGCAAGGCGGAGGGATTGAGGGTGAGGGTTCCAGAATTTCGGGGTGTAGCGGCTGAAGGCACGGCCGCCGATGGGGGAGAGGAGTGGGGGAGAGGGACGAGCAGGAGGCCGGAGTCAGCCGAGCGGGTGGTGAAGTGGGAGTGGGGGGGACTGAGCAAGTCGGTTGGGGTGGGGAGGCGCGAGGGCACAAAGGGATTTGAAAACGAGAGAGAGGATCTTGAAGTCGATCCGTTCGGAAATTGGGAGTCAGTGGAGCCTGGCGAGGACTGGGGTGGTGGGTGTCGGGAGGTTTGTGCAGGTGAGAATCCTGGCGACGGAGTTCTTAATTAATTAACACAATTAACATAACATGGAGATCTCTTTCCCCCGGTATCGTTCGAACGCAAAAGCCTCGATCTTCAGTGGATAGATTGACCCTCTCTACAGGGTGACCAAAAAGGAGTGATACCATTACAATTTCTAATAAGTCTTAAAGAAGTGATGATATTTGGGTTTTTTTAGATAATAGAGTAGATATCACGACTTTTTGGTCATCCTGTACTATCCTTGTGTTTTTTTTGGGGGGGGTCAGTCGAGAGTCTGACACACGCGGAAACCCATCACCGTTGCTTAAGAGTCTCCAAACCAGACTGAGGATTCCATGCTTCCCACCTCCACATGGAGATTCCCAGAGATAGATTTGTTGGAACAGAACCCGCTCTCTCTCTCTCTCTCTCTCCACTCTTCAATAACGAGATAATAAAAATAATAATAATCCTTGCATTTGATATAGTGCTTTATCGCGTGGTTGAGACGTCTCAAAGCGCCGCACAGAATATATATTGTAACGTTTACTAACTGTGTATTTTGCGGACGAAACACAGCAGCCAATTGCAAATAGCAGTGTGCGCAAATACCGGGTTCGATTCCCCAGCGGGACGAAACCTTAGGCAAGTTTGGTTACTCCACACACGCAGCTCTGTTTACTCAGCAGTAAGTCGGAACCCGGCTGTTAGTTGATTGTCGGATCGCTTTCCGAGGGTAATAATCCCTCCTAGGAAAGAAAAACGACTGTTTGTGGGGACGCTGCTGTCTGCAATTGGCTGCTGCGTTTCGCCCACAAAATACAGTCACTCCACTTTGCAGTATATCCTGTGAAGCACTTTGAGACGTCTCAACAAGGTGATGAAGCGCTATATCAAATGCAAGGATCATTACGGTTATTATTATTATTACATACAGTATATACACGATTTACACACAGGCTGTATGTCATATCCCCACAGTATGGACGTGTAGCATTGTTAGATAACTTGTACTCATTGTACTGAGCCGTTGGGTAATGAGGGTGTAAAGGGGTTCACACAACAAGAAGCCCGTTGCCCCCACAGATCCCTGTTTGGGGAGAGCGCAGGTGTATCGCGCCGGTCACTTTCAGTCACAGCTGATGTCGGGGAAGCTTTGTGGTCGAGGACAGAAGCCTTGAGGATTACACTGGGAGACCTTAAGCTTACTGCTGGCATTGTCAGGGAGCCACCTGTGACTTCCCACTCACAATAAGCTGTAAACTAACCTCTTTGCTCAATTTAATTACGCCTGGGGGCTGTTGTTTAAATACTGCCGTTGTTACGGTGGAAAGTTAAGTGATTTGGAGTTCTTTAGCTTCAGTGGATGTGGTGTGAAGGCATCTGAACTGCCCTTTGACAGCAAGTCATCTGTAACCACACCAGAGATAACCTGGGGGGGGGGGGGGGCGGGGCGGTTGGGGTGGTGGTGTTGGGTTGGGGAGAAAGGGAAGGGGTGGGGAGGAGGGGTGAGGGGAGACCATTTCTAAGTGTCGGGGAGTGTTTAGTGCAGACATTGTGAATATTCACTCCGCAGGTCCCAAACAAAACTGCGTCTTTTCGACCCAATTCTAGGCTTTAATTAAACAGTGATGATTTCCTGATTTCAGGGTGGGGTTATTCCCCGCCCCCCCTTCTTTTCAAATAAAATAAAACAATTTAATTCCGCAATTTATCCTTCAATTGGATCTGTGTGACGAACATGAGAAAATAAATGAGTTCGTTTTCGCACTTCTCCTAAGCTAAGCCCCTCTTTAACTCGCTAACTCTCTAACTCACTAACTCTCTAACTCATTAACTCTCTAACTCACTAACTCATTAACTCTCTAACTCTCTAACTCGCTAACTCACTAACTCTCTAACTCATTAACTCTCTAACTCATTAACTCTCTAACTCTCAAACTCACTAACTCTCTAACTCACTAACTCATTAACTCTCTAACTCGCTAACTCTCTAACTCATTAACTCTCTAACTCATTAACTCACTAACTCTCTAACTCGTTGACTCGCTAACTCTTTAACCCTCTAACTCGTGTGCGCAATTGGCTCCTGCGTTTTGTCCACAAAACATATAGTCAATCCACTTTTCAATATATCCTGTGAAGCGCTTTGAGACGTCTCAACGACGTGATAAGGCGCTGTATCAAATGCGAGGATTATTATTATCATCAAGTCTTTTCCTGACAATGTTAGTAAAACGCCACAGATTTTCTAAGGGCGGTTGGGGGAACCCATTAAGTTGAGCCTATTTGCAAGGCAACTAAGATATAACCACGGAGTGGAATAAACATCATAAGCAGTCAGTAATAAAAGTCTTTTGGGTCGTGTCTAATATAACATTGCACACAGTGGCGATTACTGGTGGGCGATATGCAGAGAGCTTCACTGGGCAGTTTCAATTCAACGCCATAAAGTTTTAAGGAGATACCAGATGTTAGGAGCCCCCGAGAGAGAGAGAGAGAGAGAGAGAGAGAGAGGCAGTCGGGGGGTGGGGGTGAGTGGGGGGTTCTGATGTGCATTAGTAATAAAACTGACTGTAAACCTTTTATGTACTGAGATTTTCCTCTGATGTTGAGTCCGATTCAGCAATCAGTGAACATAACAGCGGACATCTACCACTCTTCCTGCTCGGGTCAAAAACATCTGTTGGTTAATATGTAGAGTTTTATTATTTATCGGAGGAGGGGCTTATCTTTACCTGGGGTTTGGAAGCTCGCTCGGGGTGAGAGGGGGGGTGGAGAGAGGGGGTTTTGTTACAGATAGGGGCTCTGCCGTTTGCTTCTACGCTGTCCTGCACTGACTCTACTCCTTTGTTTGCTGTTGTGCTAATAGTTTTATTATAACTAATGAATTGACGTTCGGATTGGGTTTGGGTGCGGAGTTGTGTAAGGTTTTGCTGCTCACACTAAGCGAGTTTTCAGGGCTTTTTCGATGAACGAATTGGTTGTAAAAAAACAAAGGACTAATAATCTGCTGTATTCAGATAGGCGGAGGTTTGTTAACCTAACCGACTGGTCCCCAGCGTTGAACAGCGGACGGACGCAGCAACTAAACAGACACCACAACTCATTAACTCTGTGTGTGTGTTTGAACACAGCCTCGAAACAGATGGTTCTGCTTTTGCTCATGATTTTACCCCCAACCCCACAGAAGAAGAACAGCCCCCACCCGGAGCTGGTGACAATTTGAAGACAGACACACACACAGCTTCAGTGCTCAGAGATGCTATCCTGCCTGAAGGTAGCTATATATAAATGCAACTTGCTGTTGATTGTGGTGGAGACTGTGTCAGAGGCTGATCACACAGAGAAAGCCACACTGCGCTAGATTGTTACGTTAGAGAGTTCCTCGGCTGGTTTCCTGCCCGACAATCCTCTCCCCCAACCCCCACACACCCTCAAGAAATGGTCATTCATCTTCATGGCTGTTTGTGGGTGACAGCAAATGTACTGTCACTACACTTGATAGTGAAACCGTGTGGAGCAGTTGGAGATGCTCCCCTTGACGTGAAAGACCCAATACCAAATAAAGGGGTCATTGTTAGGGTTATTATTCTTACTATGTATGTTACAGTTAGCACAATGGGAATCTGGGCCAACAAATTTACTGCAGTCGTGGCATGAGATCTTTAATGTCCACCACACTTAATGTCCACCTGAACAGGCAGACGAGGACCTCAGTTTAACGTCTCATCCGAAGGCCGGCACCTCTGACAAAACTACCACTGAGCCACCAGCTCGGCTGACACACAATAAATTAATTTACTCAGAAAAGCTCAGTAACTGTAGCCGTGAATGTGCTTTTACAATGCAAGTGTTCCCCTCCCTTCGTCTTGTCTGAGAACCTCTCAGTCCCTCCCCCCCTCCCCCTCGCCTGCTCCCCCTCGCCTGCTCCCCCTCACTCACCCCCCTGCCCTCCCCCTCTCCACCTTTCTGATCGGTTATACTCCATTTCCTCTTTTCAACATGTCATTATTTTTCCTGTTGTAATTCCCATTTGGCCTGTCTCCTATCTTCCTGTTTCCCATTGTCCCGTTGCCTAATCCCGCTCTCTGTTCCCCCAACCCCGTCACACACACTGGCGTTTGGAACAATCTCCCTCCACCTCCCCTCCCTCTGCAGCCTTTCACACGCTGTAAATCCTCCTCCAACCCAACAAGAGGGATTAGCCAGCAGTAATCACTGACCTGGAGCCCCAACCCCCAACCCCCAGCGCCACCCCGCAACCCCAATCCCCAACCCTCAACCCCCAGCCCCAACCCTGAGGCCCCAACCCCCAAACCCAGCCTCAATCCCCAACCCCAACTCCCAACCCTCAACCCCCAGCCCCCAACTCCAAACCACCAAACAAAACCCCCAGCCCCAACCACAACCCCCAATCCCAGCTCCAAATGATTCACATCCTGCCCTTGTGGACAGTTAACCACAGCACCTTGTGAATGATGAGGCTTGTTGTTCTGCAAAGTCTGTTGTGCATTCAATACTTCTCTCCTCCTCTCCCCCCCCTTTCTCCCACTCTCATCTTTCCCCTTCTACCCCCTTTCATGTGTCAGTCTGGCAGTTGTGGGTTCAAGCCGTTGGGACTCGGAATCATATAGTCCAATGCAGCCCTGGGGGTGTTTTGCAATGTCGGAGGTGCCATGCTTCGAATGAGACATTAAACCAAGGTCCTGTCTGCCTGTTCAAGTGGATGCTAGAGATCCCATGGCTCTCTCTCTCCCAGTGTCCTGGTCAACAATCCCCCAATGTGTGTTTTGTGGGCGAAACGCGACAGCCATTTGTGCCCAGCAGTGTCCCCCAAACAGTCGATGAGTGAGTGACCAAACATTCTTTTGGAGGCATTATTATACCCGAAAGCGATCCACCAATCGACTAACAACCGGGTTTCTGCTTACTGCTGGGTAAGCAGAGGCGCGCGGAGTAAGGAAACTTGCCGAAGGTTTCACCCTGACCCGGGAAATGAACCCGGATCCTCTCGCTTGCGAGGCGAGTGAGCTAACCAGGACTACAGAACTCCACAATAAATCCACAATTAAAATGCCTACTTTGTCCCTATCAAGTAGATAATTCCATCTCCCGCATTACACGCCCCCACCCCCTCACACACACACACAAGTAGCCTGCTGGCGTGTGATTAGATAAAGCAGATAAGACATCCCCCAGGTTTGCCTCTGAGCAGGTCATTTGTGTCTCTGTGTTTGTGGTGTGGATGGAGTGAATGATGCTCTTCACACCTGTATCTACAGATCTGCAGATAAGCCGACACCAGCCAAGGTGGCCTTTCACTGGAAAGCACAAATGTTGATTCTCTGGTTTCCCAGGCACTGAGTGAGTGAGTGTGAGAGTGTGAGAGAGAGAGAGAGAGAGAGAGAGGAGGCGGCCATAATCTCTCTCAGCAATCAGAACAAGATGGGAGAGATAGAGAGAACATTCTTCTCACCCTCCTAGAGAAGAGAACAGCTGGGGAGACGGGGATGAGTCTAATGCCAGTAACTTCCTCATCACATCATCCATGTTAATAATAATAAGAATCCTTGCATTTGATACAGCGCCTTATCACGTCTTCGAGATGTCTCAGAGTGTTTCACAGAATATACTGTAAAGTGAAGTGACTGTATACTTTGTGGGCGAAACGTGGCAGCCAATTGTGCAAAGCTGCGTCCTACAAACACTGTGGATTTCATGACCAAATTAATATTATTATTTTTTCAAGGGATTATTACACCTGGAAAGCAATCCGTCAATCGGGTTACCTACTTACTGCTGGGTAAACAGAGGCGTGTGGAGTGAGGAAACGTGCTCAACGCTTTGTCCTGCCCAGGAAACGAACCCGGGTCTCTCGCCACTTTCGAGGCGAGAGCTCTAAGCACTCACCTACAGGACTCCATATACTGTAAAGTGGATTGACTGTGTACTGTGGGTGAAACGTGGCAGCCATTTGCGCACAGCAGTGTACCACAAACAGTCGTGGGTTGAGATAGCCGTACTCTTTAAAAATATCCATACAAATATTTTGATTTGATAACCCATCACCTTGTTTTCTTCTCTCTCTCTTTCTCTCTCCCTCTCTCTCTCTCTGTCTCTCTGTCTGTATGCCTGATCCTCTTTATTAATTTGAATTTCCCCACTGTCTGCACACACCACGACCTGCATTATTAGAGGGATTAAAAGCGCTTCATACTCCGAGAGTGAAACAGGAGAAGAAAGAGTTGGGGGGGAGAGTAAAAAAAAAATATACTGTTTATTCGTATGAAAGCAGAAACAGCTGTAAACATTTTGCTTTGATGAAGGAAGGACGGACGGACAGACAGAAGCCTGAGCGATGCCTGCGGGCGCAAACCCACTGTGTGTCAATCATTAAGGGAAGAATGTAAGGTGTATACAGGGTCAGTGGAAGGCCACTGGCCATATCAAAGGCCTTGGGGGTCCCGGGGAGCACAGCATGGCTTGTGGGACTCAGCATTTACAGGCTATATCGCCTCCTGACCTTTGGCCTGCCCAGGCACCTCTCTGGCTAGCCTTAAGCCGGAGTCCCGGCTGCTGACACACAAGATGGCACTGCTTGAGTTCTGAGGGGTTTCTCTCTCTCTCTCTCTCTCTGACTCGCTCGCTCGCTCGCATGCTCTCTCTCTCTCTCTCTCTGTCTCTGCCTTTGTCTCACTCTTTCTCCTATTTCATTCTCTCTCTCTCTCTCTCTCTCCCCGTGTCTCTCTCCCTCTTTATCTCCTCTTTCTCTCTCCCTCGCTCCTGCTCTCTCTCTCTCTCTCTCGCTCGCTCGCTACCTCTCTTGATCTCGCTCTGTCTCTCTCCCACTCTCTTCTGCTCTCTCGCTCTACCTCTCTCCCTGGCTCTCCCTTTCTATCTCCTTCTCTCGCTCTCTCTCTCTCTGTCTCCCCCTCTCTCCCTCTCTCTCCTGAAGCCAGTCGCTGCGAGTCGCTGAAACTCACACAGCGAGGACCCAACCAAAGGCAAACTTCACGCTGAGACCCTCCCACCCACACACCCCATACACAGGCCAGCACCCAGGGGGTGAGCTTTCAGTCACGACACCCCAACCTCTGGACCTTCCTTCTCTACCCCCTCCACCACCCACCCCACCCGCTGTCCTGTGTGAAGTGCGTTGCATCAACACAAGTTGATGTTAAATGGTTTTCATTAATTGGCTGCCGTGTTTCACCGATGAAATATACAGTCAACTCACTTTACAGTAGGTCCCGTGAAGTGCTTTGAGACACCTCAACGACCTGATACAGCGTTATATCAAGTGCGAGCATTATATCATTTATTATTAGTATTATTTTCTCTGTGAAAGTCAGACTTTCCGATGATACCTCGCAGACAGGTCAGAAAACAGCCTCGAAGGCCCCTCCTGCTCTCTTAAAAGCACAAAGCTGAATTATACTTAATCACTGCCTGGTTCTTACTGAATTAACATACGTTTACATATTAATGAGCCTCAAATTGTGGTGCTTTGTTTTTCCAATTAAGATCCCAGCAGGTGTAAATCAGCCCGATCTGACTGAAACACCCAGTTACTCTGGCCCACAGCAACGCGTCCAATAATCACATTTCAAATCTGTCCCTTATTATATCCTTAATCATCTCTTTTGCATTACAGCCGAAAAACGATACGTTATTCATTCTCTCTCTCTCTCTCTCTCTCTTGCTCTCTCTTTCTCTCTTCCCCACCGTTTCCTCTATTAGACAATAAAACGCAGCCGGAACATTCTCTGTCTGCTGTCGAATTAATGCTCACCCTGACGGCGTTTTGGGACGGGGCCTTTCACGTCGAGAGGGTGTCCCGTTCCAAAGCGCTTCGCAGGGCTCACCGTGAAGCGCAGTGACTGTGCGGTTTGCGGGCGAAAAGCGGCAGCCGGTTTTACGCACAGCAACGTTCCCTGCAACCGGCCGTTAAGCTAGCAAGTGAGCGCTTTTATTTGGGGGGAATTAACGTCCTTCCGGCCTCAGTCGCTTGTGCTCCTCACCTCCTGCATCGGGACGTGAGCACACAGTGTAATAATACTGATGATAATGGCGTCTTATCACGTTGTTGAGACGTCTCAAAGCGCTTCACAGGATATACTGTAAAGTGGAGTCACTGTATACTTTGTGGGTGAAACGCAGCAGCCAATTGCGCACAGCGGCGACCCCCACAGACAGTCTACGCTGACTCTCCAGTGCAGTGCTGTGCAGGGCAGACTGCATTGGCAGAGCTGCTGTGGCGATTAATATCCATTTAATAACGGCTCTGAGAGAGACGCATGCAGGAGACAGCACTCAACAGCGCAAACCCCTTTATTAAGGTCATCTTCCAATGCCCCCACCCTTAGCCCTCCACCCTCTCTCTGATCCCAACCCCCAGCTCGGGGGCAACCCCTCATTGTCCAGCGTCTTGGGACATCCTCCCGATGTGAAAGCCGCTGTGTAAATGCAATTAGTCGTCGTCGTTGTTGTTGTTGACTCCAAGGGAAGAATGCTTGATAACGATTCATCTTTGCCCCATTAATCTGTTTTCGGGCTGGGGCGAGTGGGGGGGGGGGTGGAGAGGAGGAAGGGAGAGGGGGGATAGAATGCGACAACCAGCTCCCAAACCAGCGCCATTGTAACATCTGTAGCTTGTGAATCCAGCTGTGTAAACAGTGTGTGTCCGTTACCTGGTATCCAGATAACCCGACTGTTTATTCTCGCTCGGGCAAAGCACACACACAGCACATTTCAGCGCCCTGCGCTGGGTTCCCAGGCAGGAAGTGCACTGAAGGATCACTTTCCAAAATGTTGGAATATCTCGGATCCCACGCACCCTGAGAGCCAATCCTCCTCCCTCTCCTCTGTCTAAATAATCCCTCCAAAAAATAAAAATAATAATACTAATAATAATTTGCTCTCTCAATCCACGACTGCCGTGCGCAATTAATTGGCTTCACAGGAGATACTATAAAAACGCACAGTCACTCCACTTGATCCTGTGAAGCGCTTTGAGGCGTCTCGACGACGTGATACGGCGTTATATCAAATGCAAGGACTGTTATTATTAAATCTATACACAGGAAATTCCTGATAACTCGTCACTCCAAGGGTAAAAGGGCTCAATGATGAGTTATCAGGAGCGGCGAGTTGTGTGTTTGTGTAAATAATAAAAATAATAATCCTTGCATTTGATACAGCGCCTTATCACGTCTTCGAGACGTCCCAAAGCGCGTAATAGTGAATTTGACTGTATATTTTGTGGGTGAAAAGTCACTGTTGCTAATTATTATTGTCCCAGACCTTTAAAGATTCCTGTGCCATGATTCGAAAAGAGAAGAGAGTCTCTCTCTCTCTCTCTCTCTGTGCACTGGATGATAATTCACCCTCGAGACTGTTTCACTTCCCTTTCGATGCTCCTCACAGGAGGTTCCTTCCTACATATCAGTGGATTCCTCCACAAGTTACCGTTTGTAGCCTGGATACCTGCTACCTCAGCTGGAGGCTTTGTGCTGGGAGCTGACCCTCAGATTGGAAGCGTCTGAGGCTCTGAATTCAAAATAAACAGGAAATCCTGTGGGTTTCTCCTTTAGAAAGCAAAATATTTCACATTGTTCCTCGGTGCAGCATCTCATCAGGTAGAAGCCTGACATCGAGAGTCATGTTAATGGCATTTCCATGGCGATTGCTTTCACTGTTGTAACCTTGTCATAAGCATTTTCCTGAGGGTGGGGGTGATGTGTGGTGGGAGGGGGGGAGGTGGGGGTGGATAGGAGTGTCTCTCGCGTCCCCATCCTTAAATCATTTGGAGTCCTGTAGTGATTAGAGCACTCGCCTCGCAAGCGAGAGGATCTGGGTTTGATTCCCGGGGCAGGACGAAACCTTAGCCAAGTTTAACTACTGCACACGCTCGCCTCTGTTTACCCAGCAGTAAGTAGGAACTCGGTTGTTAGTCGATTGGCGCATCGCTTTCCGGGGGTAATAACCTTCCAAAAAAAAATGTTGGTCACTCAATCCACGACTCGCTGCTGTGCGCAATTGACTGCTGCGATTCGCCCACAAAATATAGTCACTCCAATTAACAATATGTTCTGAGCCGTCTCAACGATGTGATAAGAAGCAATATTAAAAGCAAGGATTATTTTATTATTATTATTATCATTATAACATGAGGCCAGAGCCCTTCTGCACCGTTCATTCAATAATAAAAAAATTCCCCGGTGAACAGAGGCTAATGGGCAATAAATGTGATGGGAAATTAACAGTACCCATAACACACGCTTACACAACACGCTCACCCGCGCACATACACAAAACACACACATGCATACACGTGCATGCTGACACGCATGCACTCTCTCTCTCGCGCGCGCGCACACACACACACACGTGTACACACACATGCCCAGCCAACACACACACACCATTGTTTATCCTAAATTTGAAAACACACACAAAAAAAATCAATCCCTTTATGATTAAGAGCCGCAGATGGCTTTAAAACAATATCTCAGGATTTCAAAGGATTAAAACCAGATTAAAATGAAGAAATAGCGGTAGAGTAAAGCCTGCGTTGCTACATGGAGACGGAATATCTCAGGGCTGGTGGGTCTTATGAAGCCCCTGATTGTGTGTGTGTGTGTGTGTGTTTTGTGTGGTTCAGTGCGAGCCCACGGGTTATTACTGCAGCTTTTGTGTTCACTGTGACTCAGCTCCCCTTTATTGGAAAATTCCATCGTTGGGCAAGAAACATGACCTCCTGGAACTGAAAAGGTTACAGTCGCTGAGACGGTGCCTAGGTTTTAGACATACAGACAGTTAGCGGGGGGAAGGAATCTGGAATCCCGTAGCGTAGTGGTTTGCAAGCTCGCCTCGTAAGCGAGAGGATCTGGGTTCGATTCCCCAGCAAAGCGAAACCTTACGCAAGTTTCCTTACTCCACCCGCCTCTGTTTACACTGCAGTAAATAGGAACCCGCTTGTTAGTCGATTGGCGGATTGTTTTTCCGGGGGTAATAATCCTTTCATGAAAAAAAATCTTTGGTCGCTCAATCCACGACTGTTTGAGGGACACTACTGCATTCATTTGATGGCCGCGTTTCATCCCACAAACTATACAGTCACTACACTTTACAATATTTCCTGTGAAGCGCATTGAAATGTCTCAACTAAGTGATAAGGTGCTGTATTATTATTATTATTATTATTATTATTATTATTATTATTATTATTATTATTATTATAACATGAGGCCAGAGCCCATCTGCACCGTTTATTCAATAATAAAAAAATTCCCCGGTGAACAGAGGCTAATGGGCAATAAATGTGATGGGAAATTAACAGTTCCCATAACACACGCTTACACAACACGCTCACCCGCGCACATACACAAAACACACACATGCACACACGTGCATGCTGACACGCATGCACTCTGTATAACATAGCACCTTATCACTTCGTTGAGACGCTTCAAAGCTGTAAAACGCTTCGAAATAATACTAATAACCTTTGCATTTGACACGGCATCTTATCACATCATCAAGGCGTCAGATGTATCAAAGCGCTTCACTGTACGGTGCAGTGACTGTGTGTTTTGTGGGCGAAATGCAGCAGCTGGTATGCACACAGCAACGTTCCACAAACAAGGCGTGGACCAACTTGGGGGAATTTGTCGGGCAGGCACCAGGAGAGAGAGAGAGAGAGAGAGAAACTCCCTTCTCTTTTCCGATAGTGCCATGGGAGATATTTTCTCCCCTTTGACTCAGTCGGTTTCTTATTCAGTTTCTCATTCTTCTATCCTGTGTTCACACGAAGCACAAAGTGCTGAGAGGCTATTGTAAACACCCCCAGCGTGCTCGCTCGCTGGCTCAGTGTACCCAGACGTGGGCGCTCTGTTTAACTACAGTCTGAGACATCTCCAAGTCTTTGACAAATATCCATTGCTCGTTTTCTCTCCGCTGAAAAGACTTGAAAACCCATTTTATTTTCACAGCCACCCACTCCCTCCCTCCAGCAAATAAAACCAGAGCTGGCCCCAGGCTAGAGAAACAATGTGAAATGAACTCACAGCAAATGCTATCTTCCGGGGTGTAATAATCTCTCCGCCCTCCGACCCCACCCCCCCCCCACCGCCCGCCCTGCAAAAAAAATTAACGTGATCACTCAATCCGCGGCTGTTTGTGGGGGTCGCTGCTGTGCGCAATTGGCTGCCGTGTTTCACCTACAAAATACACAGTCACTACACTTTACAATATATCCCGGGAAGCGCTTTGAGACGTCTCAACAACGTGATGGGGGGGGTGGGGGGTGGGGGGGGCTGTGTCAAAGGATTCTTCTTCTTCTTATCTTCCACAAAAGTCGAGATAAACTTGGATGCAGGAGGAGGGTGAGGAGGGAGCGAGGGCTCGGATGAAGGAACATAGAGTCGTAGAGTTTTAAAGCAAACTCGCACACACTGCCCTTTGGTGCTCTGGGATATTTGGCTTTCACAAGGTGCACGATTATTCAGGAGGGGGGACGTTGACGGGTGTGCTGGGGTGAGGTGGGGGGTTACGGGGTGGGGGGTTACGGGGTGTTTGTAATGTAAAGCGGTGTTAAAGTTAGAGGCGGGGGATGTGGGAACGGCAGACACCAGCTGTGACTGTGTACAGAGGCTGCTTGCTCTGAGGCAGGGAGAGCGCCTAGAAACTCTCTCCAGGATGTGCGGCTTGTGTGGGTGGTGGATGGGGGGGTGGTGGATGGGGAGGTGGTGGATGGGGGTGGGGGGTGGGGGAAGTGAGGAGGGAGGCTGGGAGCATTGCTTTCCTCTCCCCCCTTGATTCTGTGCTCTGGCACGAGGGGCAGGGGGGAGCACAAATATGTCTGTGTGGGGTGGGGTGGAGGGGGGGGGGGGGAAGAGGGTCCACAGACCTGGGGGTGGGGTAATCCTTTCAGTTTTTTTAACTAAAACAATTTTTTGTAAATTATGTTTTTTTTTACGCGCTGTTTAGACACAATACGCACCTTGTTTTAACCGAAGCAAATACATATATCTCTGTTGTCAAATTACTGTGAAGCTTCGTCATGAGTTCAGGTGGATGTTGATGATAAGAATAATATTCCCGACATTTGATACAGCGCCTGTTTCCCCCACAACACACATAGTCACTACACTTTACAGTGCATCCTGAGAAGCGCTTTGGGACGTCTCAACGGTGTGATAAGGTGCTGTATCAAATGCAATGATTATTAATATTATTCTCATCATTTCAGCTCATCGCAACACCTCAAAGCGCTTCGCAGGGATATTACTGTAAAATGCTGCCACTGAGTTTGGTAGACAAACTCGGCAGCCAATTTGCACGCAGATGTTACATCCCACAGACATGCTTCCAAGTCGGAGGGTTTGGGTTCCAGATACACATTGAGGTCCCAGTCTCGGCTGACACTCCAGTGCCTTGCTGGGGGAGAGCGCTCTGAGACGCTAACCTGCAATGGAGGGCACCATCTAAGTGCAAGTTGCTGTTGTTGTTGTTTTGGGGGCAGTGCAGTCACACTCGCACTTTGGCCTCGGTAATAAAGTGAGTCCCGGGCGCTTTGCAGTCTGTAACACAGACTATTGACCATTTCTCTTTTTCTTCTGCTTGGCGACAAAGTGCTGATGCGCAGAGGGATTCCTGACAAAAACACTGCGTTTCCGTAGCAGTGCCACGATCTCGGGGGAACGGATGGTGTGTGTGCGCGCGTACAAAACACACAGTCACTACATTTGACAGTGAATTCTGTGAAGCGCTTTGAGACTTCCTCCTACCGTGAAAGGTGCCATGTCAAATGTGTGTGAGGATTATTATTATTATTATTGTTTCTAAACCATTTAGGATTTGAATCACCTCTGGTAAGTTCTCCTGCGGACTCCAACCCATCCATGTCCGCCTTTCCTGTCTTGCCGCAGGATCTTTAACATCCAGCACCAAGAACAGGCAGACCCAAGACACCAGTTTAAAGGCTCATCTAGAAATACACTCGCTCAACCCATGACTGTTTGGGGGACACTGCTGTGCGCAATTGGCTGCCGCGTTTTGCCCACGAGAAAACACACACGGCCAATTCACTTCACAGCATATTTTGTGAAGCTCTTTGAGACGTCGCAACCATGTGATAAGGCCACAGGCTGTCATTGAGGTCTGGGGAGCCTCGGGGTGAGTGGGGAGGGAGGGGGGAAGTGGGGAGGGGGGATGTGGGGGTCCCATTTACATACTGTCCGCAGCAAAACAATCAAACGCAAGCGAGGGCCGATGGAAATATGACATCGCCATTCAAACCATAATGACCAACAAATTGGATTTGGCTGTCTCTCCGTGAAATGAATTTGTCACACTCCCATCTGTTCCCAATTACACATGATCTCCATAAAACATACATCCTCACAGGGGCGGGGGGGGGAGACAAACCACACGGGAACAAGGTTTGGGGACCTAATAATAATAATACTAATAATAATATTTCTTGCACTTGATATCGCACCTCATCACCGAGGCGTCTCTCAAAGAGCTTCACAAAATATATTGTAAAATGCACAGTCACTCCACTTTACAATACAATAATAATAAAAATAATAATCCTTGTATTTGACATAGTGCAAAAAAAAATGTGGGTATTCAATCCACGACTGTTTATGGGACGCTGTGCGCAATTGGCTGCCATGTTTCACCCACAAAATACACAGTCACTACAGCTTACAGTGTATCCTGTGAAGCGCTTTGAGACGTCTCGAAGACGTGATAAGGCGCTGTGTCAACTGCAAGGGTTATTATGCTTATTATTATTGTTAAAGTGGAGTGACTGTATCTTGAACCTTCTTTTCCTCGTGATGGAGTAGGTGTTCGGTTCGTGGGGGAGGGGGTGGGGTGGGTGGGAGGGGTGCAGGGTGGGTGGGAGGGGTGCAGGTGTCACCCAGCTAATAGGTCGTGTCTCAAGTGTCTGACATGACAGTGTTGCCCACCCACTCCTAACCCCCAACCCCCCCCCAGCTGTGGGTGTTGATGCCGTCCATCCAAAAAAAAAAGTGGGGGGAAGGGGGAAACAAAACATCAACAGGAAAGGTTTTGAAATGGGGATTCTTTTTCTCCCCCCACCCGCCCGCCCACACAAATGCTCCCACCACCGGCACGGAACCTCAGGCCAGTGGGGTCTAACGGGGTGATTTATAGAGAACGCAGGTTCACTGACAGGATGTGAAGGGAGCAAGAGGGAAGGGATTAGTGGGGAGATTAGCATGAAAAATGTATTTGAATCTGTGACCAGCCCCCACCCCCCCCACTCCCTTTCCCCCCCCACCCACCACACCACACGGGCTGACTGGAGATTAGCAGGTGTTATGCGGAGAGAGCTTTTGTGCCGCAAAGTTACGCCGGCAAAACAAACATGTCTCTGGCTTTGATGAGCTGGATAGGAATCTGTGAGAGTTGCCATGGAAGTTTAGCAAGCACTGAGCCATGTGGCCTCTCACACAAACACAGCAGCGGGTTCAACTCAACCCCTCATCTCCTCTCGACCAGACTGTGTCTGACCCACAGAAAAAAATATATTGCCCACCCCCCACCACCCCTACCCCCCCCCTCACCCCTATCCCCATTGTGCTGTAAAGGTTATTTTTAAAGTGTTTTTGTCTCGTTAAAACTTTTTGCTTATCGATTGACACCCCTCCCTCCCTCCCATTTAATTTACGTCTCAAAGCACTTCGCAGGACACGCTGTAAAGTGTTAATGACTGCGTATTTTGTGAGCGAAACGCCGCAGCCAATTTGCGCACGGCAATGTCCCAGAAACGGTCGTGGGGTGAGTGACCGATTTCTGGAGAAATATTTTATGTGAGTTGAACACTTTGGGGGCTGATAACACCTCATGTCTTTACCTCTCAAGTCTGCATTTCTTTTAAGAAAAAACACACCAAAAATCTTTTTTTTAAAACAAATAACTTGAGGGTTATTGAAAAATAAAATGGGGCATTCAGTGTGCAGCGAGTGAGCGAGAGAGAGAGAGAGAAAGAACGAGAGACAGAGAGAGAGAGCGTGAGTCAGAGAGAGAGCGTGAGACAGAGAGAGAGCGTGAGACAGAGAGCGTGAGACAGAGAGAGAGCGTGAGACAGAGAGAGCGAGAGAAAGAGAGTATGAGACAGATAGAGAGCTAGAGAGAGAGAAAGTGTAAGAGAGAGAGCACATGAGACAGCGAGAAAGAGAGAGAGAGAGAGAGGGGGTGAGATAGAGACAGAGAGAGAGAGTATGAGTGAGAGAGGCACACATAGAGAGGGAGAGAAGACAGGGAGAGCAATCAATCAGGAATGCAATCGCACTGGTTTGGCTCCCAAACAATTTGATAATTCGCTAATCGTTGGGGAAAATAAGGATCATCAAATCCTATTAAATAATTGCTGGCGTCTTACAATCAATCACCGTTTGTCCGCTAATAAAATAAAATACCAGCTCCCGTGATAACAAGCAAACCCCCCCTACCCCCACCACCCCCTTAACACAGCAGCTCTGCACTGGGCTCTCACGTTGACTCTCTGCTCAGCTCAGAAGCTTGGCGTGAAGCGAGTCGTTGAAATAACGTTAGTTGCTCAGGGTTCCTCCCCACCCCCCGATTATCATCGGTTCAGCCGACCTCGAAAGGACTTTTTGGGGGGCTTTCCTAAAATTGCCTGGACTCGGGATGAGGTGGACAGTGATTAGCGAGATCCATCTCATAGAGATTTACAGCACAGAATAAGAATAAGAATAATCCTTGCATTTGGTGTAGCGCCTTATCACACCATCAGGACGTCTCAAAGCGCTTCACAGGATACACTGTAAAGCGGAGTGACTGTGTATGGGGGTGGTGGGGTGGCAGGGGGGTCTGTGGGAGAGAGAGATTGCCCAGGGATCTTTTAACGTCCACCCGATCGGGCACAGACGGGGCCTGGGTTTGACATCTCGTCCTCAGTCAGCAATGAATAGGTGGAGGGTGGGGGAGAGGTGGTTTAGCTGGAGGGCTTGTCACTGTTACAGCCACTGTCTTGGTGAGATGCTGGTGGGGTCATGTGTTTTTTTTTGTTCTGCGTCCATTTCAACAGCCCAGCAACTGAATTGGATGAGTTAGGAAATGGAACCACCCACCCACCCAGCACCTGGGTAGCTTTTGTTAGCCTTGGGGGCGGGAGAGAAGAGGGGAGGTGAGGGGGGAGATATGGGCCAGGGCCTGGGGGCTCCCTGCCCTGGAACCAAACCTCTGTCACCCCGGGGAATAGGGAGGAGATGATACGAAGGCCACCACGCACCCCACCCCCCCCCCCCCCAACCCGCCCCCCGTCTGGCCGTCAATCCCACCCTCTCAATAGCCACACGTGCACAACCAGCTGTGTTGCAAGGTGTGTTAGCGGGAGGGGGCGGGTACGTGAGGCGGGGGAGGGGGGATGGGAGTGGGGGGGTGGGGCAGGGGGAGTTGGGGGAATTGGGGGGAGGGGGGGGAAAACGCCAACGACTGACAATGGGCTATTGTGGGGCGTGAAATGTTGAGATTCATGACCACTTTGGGGCGATTGACAGAGATTGTCTGGCTGTCGCTCGCTGCCCATTTGCAGCTGCACATGTCCCTCTGCAAGTCGCGGCCATAATGTGCAGCATAAAAGGCTCCCGCTCTCCGCCACGCTCCACATTGTTCACTTTTGCTCCATAAACTGCGCAGCTGAATTCAGACCCTCAGCCTCACTCCAGCCGGCAGCCCCTCTCCCAGCCCCCACTCCCCCACCACCACCCCACACCTCCCCCCACCACCCCCCACCTCACAACACTTACCCCTCCAACACTGTCCTCCCCCTCCAACATCTCTACATAGTCGCCACTGCTCAACTGGAGTCCTGCAGCTCAGGGGTTAGAGCCCTCCCCTCACAAGTGAGTGGACCCGGGTTCAATTCCCAGGCAGTGCAAAACCTTAGGCAGTAAATACCCGGTTGTTAGTCGATTGGCGGATCGCTTTCCCGGGGATAATAATCCCCCCCAAAAAAAATTTGCTTAACTCAACCCACGACTGTTTCTGAGACGCTGCTGTGCACAATTGGCTGCCTCATTTCGCCCACAAAACACACAGTCACTGCACTTTACAGTGTATCCTGTGAAGCTTTTTGAGACGTCTCGGAGACGTGATAAGGCGCTGTATCAAATGCAAGGATTATCATTGTTATTAATATTATTGTTGGTCGGGAGAAGCAGTCGTGGACTAAGATGATGGGCGACCGATTTACTCGGGAGCTGGTGTGAGAGCTCGTTAGTTCCTGATGAGACAGATATCGGGAATGTTCATTCATCCCAAACCTTCCACCCTCAGATTGTGGCAAATTCTATCGAGCCTCCTGGGCTGACACCACAGCACACACAGTGACAGAAGGCGTGAAATCGTAATTTCAGCTTGAAAAGGCCCAACACACACTCGCAACCCAGGACTGCCCACTCACCTCGTACAGCACAGCACAGCCAAAGTGTTACTGGTCACCAATCCTCACCCACCACCTTCCCCCTGCCCCACCTCCGCCCTCAAAAAACCACCTCAACCTCGTGCCAGAATAATAAAATAATAATAATCCTTGCCTTTGATACAGCGCCTTATCACGTCGTCAAGGCGTCTCGAAGCGCTTCAAAGAATGTACTGTAAAGTGGAGTGACTGTACATTGTGCGGGCGAAACACGGCAGCTGATTGCGCACGGCAGCGTCCCCACACAAACAGTCGCGGATTGAGTGACCCAATCAATTTTTAATAATAATAATAATAATAATCCTTGCGATTGATATAACACCCTATCATGTCATCGAGACGTCTCTATGAAAAATACGCCAAGTGGATCGACTGTATTTTCTGTGGGCGAAACGCGACAGCCAGTTTACGTACAGCGGAACTCTTCTTGATAAAGCTCTTATGTTAATCGCAGATCGCAGCTCACGGCATCATTGGGCGGTAAAGTAATCACCCTCGCATTTGATAGAGGACCTTTCGCCTCAGGAGGAGGGCTCAAAGCACTTCGTGGAATTTTAAATGTGTAACGTAGCCAGTGTGGGTTTTGTGGGCGAAAGCAGCAGCCCCTTTGCACACAGCGATGGCCCCTCAAACAACCGGGAGACCAGAGAGAGAGTGAGAGAGGGACAGACACACAGAGAGAGAGAGAGAGAGAGAGAGAGATGGTGAACTAAGATTTGACATCTCTCCCGAAGCACAACACCTCCGACATTGAGGAAAACCTCAGGCATTGCCCATCCCTGGAGCATCAGAAGCTGGACTCCGTGAATTCAAAGTCCCCCTCCCCCCGATGCTAGGGGAGTTTGAACCCCACAATCTCCTGACTCGGGGGCACGAGCCACTAGGGACTGAGTCACGGGTTCGGTCACCAAATAAATCAATAAGAATAACAATCTGCTCTGAAGTGACACCTACACAGTTCAAATTCTGTCTCTCCCCCCCCACCACCACCCACCCCCTCCACACTCCCTGATTAAATATAATTCATTATACGTCCAAAATAAGATTTAAAAAAAATTCACGAGAGCTGCCTTTGGAAATAAGGTTAACGCTGGCCTCATCCATCATGTTTTTAACAAACCAATTTAACATCAAGAGCAGGAGTCAGGCCACATCATTACCTTGTCATCACTAGTTAAGGGCAGGGTCCCTGGGCAAAGCCCCTGATACGTGTAGCTTTTATCTCATTAGGGTCGGCCTTATTTGTCAGTCTTTTTTGCTTAAAGATAAAGTGCAGGAAAAATAATCGCATTATAAGCAGGTTAGCTTCTGCCAGAGAGCTCAGCCCGATCACCGCAGCGACAACACATCAATAGCAGGGCTTTGCCACACTCCAACTCGCGCTATTTCCTTAAACGGGAGCTTCTCAGGAAGGGGATCCCGTTAGAATTCCCAGCCATCCCCGCGGGAACGCTGCTCCCCAAATAATAATAATAAGAAGAATTGTAATAATAATCCTTGCATTTGAAATAGCGTCTGATCACATCGTCGCGACGTTTCAAAGCGCTTCACAGGATATATTCTAAAGTGAATTGACTGTACATATTTTGCGGGTAAAACGCAGCAGCCTATTGCGCACAGAAGTGTCCCACAAACAGTCGTGGATTGAGTGACCAAATTTTGTTTTCGGAGGGATTACTATCCCCGGAGAGCGATCCGCCAATCAACTAACAACCGGGTTCCTACTTACTGCGGGGTAAACAGAGGCGCGTGGAGTAAGGAAACTTGCCTAAGGTTTCGCCCTGACCCGGGAATCAAACCCGGATCCGCTCGATTGCAAGGCGAACGCTCTAACCACTGAGCTATAGGACTCTGTGAGGATACAGACACCCACACAAACACATTATACATAGCCACACGTTGCAAATCTCGGATCTCAGCACTACCTCCATATGTTGGTTTGGTTATAAAGTGAAGTCACGAGCCAAACACCCTTATTAAATCCCAGTTTGATAATAATAATAATCCCTGCATTTGATATAGCGCCGTATCACGTCTTCGAGACGTCTCAAAGCGCTTCACAGGATATACTGTAAAGTGAAGTGACTGTGTATTTTGCGGGCGAAATAGGGCAGCAGCGTCCCACAAACAGTCATGGATTGAGTGACCAAGTTATTGTTTTTTTAATCCGATGCACCAGTGATCTACTGTTGGGAGCTTTTCAGACTTTTGGGGAAAAAGATCAGCGAAGCCCGCTTCTCTCCTGATGACCAGACACGTTAGCTGAATATTCCCCCCATTATCTGGGTCATAGTCAATCCATCTTCATAGCCTAAGAGGTGTAAAAACTCGCCCATCAGCGAAAGGGGAAGAAAAGAAAATCGCAGGGTCATTAATTTAGCCACCCAGGGAATGTGGCACCCCAACCCCCACCCACACCGCACACTCTCACATCTAACCCAACTAATCTCGGTGTGAAGATAGACACTTGAGCTGAAGGCTGCAATTAAAGGATAATTAGGGGTTATTTCACCAAGTGATTGATAGACACTGGGCAAGAGAGAGAGGGAAAGAGAGAGCACACTGCATCTTGTTACATCCTAATAGGCCAGGACACCATTCCGCACTTGAGACAGTAAAGGGCTTTCATCTTTATCTCCAGAGAGATAATCTACTATAGGGAGTGATCTAATGTCCTGCTCTGCTGGTGTCCGGGAGGTGATCTCTCTCTCTCTCCAAATCGTGAATCTTCCCCAGGCGTTCCTGTGACACACTTCATTTTTCTTTTCCCTTTCTCCCCCCCTCCCAGTTCTCTCCTCTTTTCTCTCTCTCTCTCTCTCCCCCCCCACCACCCCATCCCCTCTCATTCTCTTCCCCACCCCCCCTCCCTCTCTCTTGCTCTCCTACCCCCCATCTCCACTACCCCAACTGTCCCCTACCCCACCTCTCTGACGCTCCCCCCTCTGACTCCCCCGCCCTCTCTCTCCCCCCACTCTCTCTGTCTCCCTTTCTCACCCCCTCTCTCTTACCCCCCTGTGTCTCTCTTTTCCCCTCTCTTACGCCCCCTCTCTCTCTCCTCTCTTATCCTCCTACCTCTCTCTTTCTCTTACCCCCCCCCACCTCACTTACGCCCCCCCCTCTCTCTCCCTCCCTCTTACCCCCCTGTCTCTCTCTCCTCTCTCTCCCCCTCTCCCTCCCATCCTCTCTCCCCCACCCATCCCCATCCCCTCTCTCTCGGCAGCTTCTCACAGGATGAAGTTGTTAGTTGTCGGATGAGGTTCATCCAGCGACTTATGCAATGCTAACGCTGAGACTTTTCGCAGTAACTTTGCGTTTGTTTTAAAAGACAAAAACATTTCCAATCGCCCCCTTCTTCCCCCATATTCAGATCACACCTGAAGACCATCCTTTTCGACCGTGCTGACGGTCAGCTCCCCCCTTGACCCCCCACGGACTCCGGCTTGTGCGCTCCGAGACACTACACCTCGTGTTTAAGAGTCTCCGAATCAGACAGAGTTCCCCAATATGTGGATCTCCCAGTGTTGGAAATGCAATGCGCACTGTCTACCCCGAGAGACGCACCTGCTCACATAATCCCAGATACCTGAGGCGCAAACTGGCGAGAGGCTGGGGAAAGTGGAGGGGGGAGAGAGACCCTGGAGTGTGTGTCGGGGAGGATGGGGGGTGGGGGGAGAGAGTAAGTGGGGTGGTGGAGGATAAGTGGGGGAGGTAACTGCTGGAGTTTAACCAGGTAAAACCACAAAGCTTGGTTCAGTTCATTGACGTCCTTAGCTTTCACAAGTGTCACTGATATCTGACTGCAGTGTTGGTCAGCACTTAAGTCTCCAATTACCTACAATACACATTTCAGTTTATCAGAATCATTAACTAAATTGCCTACAAGACATCAGAGTATATATATTACCCTTCTGTTAAGCTTACCCATGAGACACAGGGCTGCAAACAGCCCAACCATCCAACGTTTGATAATTAACCCTCTAAGGCCACTCAAAGCTTTTCTCCTGTGTTTAAATTAAGCTACTTGATGCGTTTTCCATTCACTATTTTATATTCAGATTTCTTCCCCTTCCTCCTTCCCCTCGTTTTAGTTTTGAACCTTGGCCTAAAATAAAGCCATTTATTTGTGCGGCAAAACAGGCAAAACTTAAGAGCCCCAGTCTCTCTCCCTGCGGGAGTTGAGACGCTGTGTGGCGGAGTCGTTGCAAACAGCAATGGGGAAATGTGCCCTATCCATGTTGGTAACTATTGTATTTTATTTTCCTCCCTTTATAATTAATTCCCTATCTCCCCCCCACCACCACTACTCATACAGACTCTCTCATTCCCTGCAGTGAAAGTGCATTGAAATTCCAGACAGTTGCTGAGTAAGTATTTTCAGAAAAGGCAACATTCACCCCTCCACCTCCACATACACTCACTCTAACACACACTCACTCTAACACATACTCACACACTCACTCTAACACACACTCACTCTCACACATACTCACACACTCACTCTAACACACACTCACTCTAACATACTCACACACTCTAACACACACTGACTCTCACACATACTCACACACTCACTCTAACACACACTCACTCTCACACATACTCACACACTCACTCTAACACACACTCACTCTAACATACTCACACACTCACTCTAACACACACTCACTCTAACATACTCACACACTCACTCTAACACACACTCACACATACTCACACACTCACTCTAACACACACTCACTCTAACATACTCACACACTCACTCTCACACATACTCACACACTCTAACACACACTCACTCTAACACTCACTCTAACAAACACACACTCACTCTAACACACACTCACACACTCACTCTAACATACTCACACACTCACTCTTAGCACATACTCACACACTCACTCTTAACACATACTCACACACTCACTCTAACACACACACTCAAACACATACTTACAAACATGCACTCACCTCCCCCACACTCAATCTCACACAACTCACACACAAACACAGACACGTACATCCCTATGCTAGGACAGTGAACCTCACACATAAGACGTATCAGACGGGACCATACACCTACAACAACAACAACTTGCACTCATACAGTGCCCTCGACACCAGGCAGCGTCTCAGAGTGCTTAAAATACGACTTATGCAAACTATGAGTTATGTCAAACTTGCATAGAATATAAACTCTGGAACGGGACTTGGTCAGATGTACGACTCACTTAGTCAATTATACGATCGATACAGATCAGACTTGTGATGCGAGTTTTACTGTAACTGCAAAATAACAAAATAGACGACTACAATATCAAACCCAAAATGTCTCCCGCAATACACACACCCTCCTCCCCAACCCCACTCACCCACCCAAACTCCCCCCCACACACAGACCCTATACACACGCGCTCCCCCCACCCACACACACACACACACAAATATACACTCCCCCTCCCATTTAAGCCATTCCTGCCCAGAGCAGGGTAGAGACAGAGCCTGGTATTTGATACACACACAGCACAGCCAAACCCGGCTCCCCCCAAAGCTGTTGGTTGCCCTTTGATGCCACTCAGTGATTTTCTTCTACTGTCCAGAGGATCACAAGGAGAGAGGATAAAAAGAGAGGAAAAAAAAGGGAAAAGAGATTGAGTTACACCTGCCCCACCCCAAACACACACACACAAGTACATTGAGTTCCAATGCACACCGTCTGTAACTACCAGACTATGGAGTGTCAAGTTCACGCTATCTCCCTCTTGGTACCATGGCTGCCATTGGATTCCGAGGGAAATTCAGGCTCCTCTGCTTTTAATAAGAACATAAGAACATAAGAATTCAGAGCAGGAGAAGGCCATTCGGCCCTTCGTGCCTGCTCCGCCATTCAATAAGATCATGGCTGATCTTCTCACCTAACTCTGATTACCTGCCCTATCCCCATATCCCCTAATCCCTCTATTTTTCAAGAATCTATCAGTCTCAGCCTTGAAAATGTTCAAGGACTGAGCATCTACAGCCTTCTGGGGTAGTGAATTATCGAAGGTATAATATTTGCATCCCAATAAACGGCTCTCGATATGTTCACCTGTTATTTTGATAAAGGGGTTGAGTGGGGAGGGGGTTATTTGCACATTTGTACTGAAAGGGAACATCCTTCAATCCCCTTTAAATTCACCAACCTGTCCATTCCCTCCATACTGCCGATACCATATCCCCTGCTCTGCCCGCTCCACCATCACAGGTCAGGCTTTCAGCCTCTCTGCCCCCACCCTCTGGAGCCCCTCCGCCTCACTCCTTCCCTTACCTCCTTCAAGGCCGGTCTCAAGACCTTTTTGATGGACGACGCCTTCGGTCATCTTCCTCCACTCCAATCACCCCCCACCCCACCTGCCCGCCACCCCTCTCTGATCCCAACCCCCAGCTCGGGTGCAAACCCCTCACTGTCCAGCCCCTTGAGACGTCCTCCCACGTGAAGGCCGCTATATAACTGCAATTTGTTAGTGTTGTATATGATCGCAATGAAAAAAATATAGACATTCAGAGAAACCTCTTCTCCATCTCCTAACCCAGCCGTCAATAAACAGCGGTGTCCCACACAGCCTGCGTAGTTGCGCTCAAACTTTCTCTGCAGCTAAATTATGTCCAGGGTTGCGTGAGATATTGGGTAACAATGAGGGAACAAGCAGTGAGTGGGGTAATGATAAATTTGTTTCGTTTTTTTCTCTCTCTCTCCGAGTGCAACTCTCTTTAAAACGTACTGGCCATCTCTCGGGAAGGCTGATTGGGAGTGGCAGTAATTATCGCAGAGCAGGGTTTACAGAGTTCCAGCACTTAAGAAACTGACTATTTTCATTAGCGTGATCTGTGCCGCACAGATTTCAATCTTAGTTAAATAGGGAGGAGGTAGAAAGAGCGAGAGAGAGAGAGACAGAGTGAGCGAGCTCAGGGGCTGTGTAGAGTTTTGGCAATGGTGCTCACAGTAAATGAACTCCCAACATCTGGTTTGAGTTTGGGTGGCTGTGTTCAAACAGTGAAACCTTTGCCGAAGGGAATTTCACCCCTTTGATTCCTATTCCCTGGGCTTACTTTAATTGTCATTCCTCATTACTTACTATAAGGTGCAAAAATAAAAAGATTTAAAGTGGACTGACCGAAGGCCTTTTTTTTGGAAAAGGGGTGAAAATAAGACTCGGAGTGTCTTTGAATGAATGGAGTGTAAAAATAATAAATATTTTTATGACGAAAGGGTGATAAAAAAAACAATGAATTGATGCAGTTCCTTAATGTATTTTCTCATGTAGATTTTGTTCTGCAAAAACACACAGTCAAACCATTTTACAATATATCCTGCAAAGGGCTTTGAGACGTCTCAACGACGTGATAAGGCGTTATATCAAATGCAAGGGTTATTTTTATTATAGATTTTTTTTTAAATCACCACCTTGCCCAGTGTTTGGCCATTTCAAGTAGTTGACAGCCAACTTAAGTAACGTTCTCGAAAATAGCCTCGGTCTTTTAAAAGCCTTCTGACAATATTAAACACTTCTATAAATATTATTCAGCCGTGCTTTAACAGTGCTGAGTTTTACAAATACAGTACGACAGATGTATGTTTATAGCATCAAAGTGTTTCTTTTTACATTTTATATAAATTCATACGATCTCCGATTAAACGTAAAAAAAAAGAGGTTTTATTTAATCCTTTTCAAAATGTTGGCAGGGTGGGCGTTGGGGTAAGTCTCGGGAGGTCAATGAAACCCACAAGGGGTAAATGAGATGATAAATGCAACGAAGGTTCCTTTCTACAGCTCCAGTAGCTGAACGGAAATAACTCTGCTCTCCACAAGATTCCTAACCCAGCCCAGTGAACGTCAATAATAATATTAATCCTTGCATTTGATATAGCGCCTTATTGTGTCTTCAAGACGTCTCAAAGCGCTTCACAGAATATACTGCAAAGTGAATTGACTGTGCATTTTGTGGGCGAAATGTGGCAATTGCGCACAGCAGCGTCCCACAAACAGTCGTGGATTGAGTGACCACATTTTTTTTGGAGGGGTTATTATCCCCGGGAAAGCGATCTGCAAATCGACTAACAACCAGGTTCCTACTTACTGACTAGGTAAACAGAGATGTGTGGAGTAAAGAAACTTGCCCAATGTTTTGTCCTGCTGGGAATCAAACCTGGGTCCTCTCGCTTGCTAACCAATATGTTACAGGACTCCACGCAGCCACTTTATGGGTGAATATGACAAAAAGCCTTCTAAAACCACACGCCTGCTATTTAGCCACTTCTTGCAAGGCTGTGTCTTAACAGGTGACACAGGCCCTAAGGTAGAGCACATTCATTTATTTATTATTATTATTTTATTTTAAAAAAAACACAATTTACTAAATTTCTAAAGGAATCAAAGTTAGATGGTATCGGATTCCTTAACGAGGGCAATAATAATAATCCTTACAATTTTGACCCAGTGCCTTTACGTGGAAACATAGAAACAGGAGGAGGCCATTCAGCCCCTCAAGCCTGTTCCACCAGGTTATAAGATCATGGCTGATCTGTACCTCAAGTCCCGTTACCTGTCCTTTCCCCATATCCTTTAATACCCCAACCTAACAAATAGGTCACATCAGGAGGACGTCTCAAAGGATTTTACTGTAAAGCGATGCGACGGCAGTCAATTCGCGCTCACGGTGACATCTCGCAAACAACCGTGTAGCCAGTGACCAATCTGACAGGTCAGATCCCGAGACTCGGCTTTTGAATGAAAAAATCTTTTCTGAGAAAAAACAGCCGAACTTTCACACCCTCAATATCATGAGGTGGGGTTTCGCTTGTTTAATGAAGACAAGTTAGTGCGCGAGCAATGGATGCCAACGTTGAGACTCACGGATCATAATAATAATCCTTGCGTTTAATACAGCGCCTTATCACGTCTTCGAGACGTCTCCAAGCGCTTCACAGGATACCCTGTAAATGGATTGACTGTGTATTTCGTGGGCAAAATTGCGCCCAGCAGTGTCTCACAAACAGTCATGGATCGAGTGATCAAATTATTATTATTTATTTATTTTGAAGGGATTATTACCTCCCGGAAAAGCAATCCTCCAATCGGCTAACAACCGGGTTCCTACTTACTGCTGGTAAAAGCAGAGGCGTGTGGAGAAAGGAAACTTGCCTAAGGTGTTGTCCTGCCCAGGAATCGAACCCAGGTCCTCTCGCTTGCGAGGCGAGTGCTCTAATCTCTGAGCTCCAGGACTCCACAATCGAGGGTTCTCAAGTCTCGGAGAGAACGTGTGACGGTGTGAGGAGAGAGCAGCTAACGGGACACGAATTGTGGTGTCACGTTAAATCTTTGCATGTGTGACTTTGCTGCCACTTTTGCCTACAACAATCCCTGTAACCTGACTGTGTTACACCACAAAGCACTTTGCGATGTTTTGACATCAGGCGATACATCAAACACACGGGTGGGACTATTATTGCTGTGGCAAAAAATAACATACAGGAAGATGGTGAACAGTAGCTCAACGAGGAAATAAGTTAGTTGAATGGCTTTGTTTTGCTGGGTACAGTCGTGCTGTCACTGTGGAGAATGGTGATGAACCTCAGTAGAAATAGCGGCTTACACATGAGGGGGACGTCTCAGAGAACTTCACAGGAATCACTGTAAAGTGTAGTGACTGTGTGTTAACAGGAAAACGCAGCCGTCAATTTGCACATAGCAACGTCCTACAAACAGCTATGAGGTAATAATCCTTGCATTTGATACAGCGCCTCATCACGTCGTAGAGACGTCTCAAAGCACTTCACAGCATACGCTGTAAAGTGCAGTGACTGTGTATTTTGTGGGCGAAACGTGGCAGCCAGTTGCGCACAGCAGTGTCCCACAAACAGCCGTGAAGTGAGTGATCGATTTTATGTGGAGGAATGTCGGCCAGGACACTGGGAGGGAGTAACTAGAAACAAAATCTTGACTTGAGAGGCGAGTGCGCGACGGACTGAGCCCACGGGCCGACAGCTACAATCCCGCAACACAACAAGCAAACAACGGCAGCCCCTGTGCGGTCAGTCTATGAGAAAGCTTTTCTAACGTTGAACAATGCCTTAAGAGTGACTGTGTGTTTCCTGGAATGCAGGCCGTGCACTGAGCAGTGTGGTCTTTTATCCAACACTTTCATTTATTTTTTTATTAAACTGTTGCCTTACAATTTCACAGACACAGATCTGTGGCGGCTATAACCTCTGCTGTACGTTCCCCCCCACCCCCCACCACCCCAACTCCCTTTGACGTTGTAACCACATAATCCTCTCTCCAAATCACTTGAAATACCCGTGCATAAATACCTTGAAAATCGGTCCGAAATGAAGTCTCCCCCGTTTAATGGGAACAGCATGAGAAATGTTTGTTTTTTAAACAGGGAAAACCCAAAACAAACCTTCCGTCTTTTTTTGTAGTTCTATTGGATTAGAGGAAGGAATTCAGTGTGTCTGATGTGTAGCGGGCGGGTGGCTAACCTCCATCCCTCCACATTCCTAGCCTCGGTCTCTGGTGTTAGAGAGCCATGTCGCTGTCCTAATGAGGCCAATGGCACATTCCCTGCTTGACTCTTGACTTCTTCTCCCCTTTCTCTCAACCCCTTAAACACCGTGCGGAGCAAGCGATTACAGGTTCCTAATCCTCTCTGAAATGTGAAGTAGGAATCTGGGGTGACTTGAGTGGGTGGGGTGAGGGGAAGGGGAGCGGGTGGGGGTGGGGGAACATCTGATCGTGAGCGGGCAGGAGCCCATGCGCACAGAGCCTCCTCGGTTCTGAAAATCAGGTCGGGTGGGAAATAATAATCATAATAATAATAGTTATCCTCGCATCTGATACAGCGCCTTATCACGTCTCAAGATGCTTCACGGAACATACCGTAGACTGGACTGACTGTGTATTTTGTGGGCGAAACGCAGCAGCCAATTGTGCGCAGCAGCGACCCCACAAATAGACGTGGATTCAAAGACTAAAATATTTATTTATTTATTATTTGAAGGGATTATTACACCCGGAAAGCGATCTGCCAAACGACTAACAAACGGGAACCTACTTACTGCTGGGTAAACAGAGGCGTGTGGAGTAAGGAAACTTGCCTCAGGTTTCGCCCTGCCCGGGAATCGAACCCGGGCCCTCTCGTTTGAGAGGCGAGAGCTCTAACCACTGAGCTAGAGGACTCTGTTATAAAAAGCGACAGGCGTGGTGTTGTTTTTTGTAAGATCATCTTTCATCTGTTCTCCATCTCAGGTCACAGGTTACCTTTTCCAAACATCACTCACGACACCCGATCGATTCGCCATGGTCTCAGCCATAAGGCCAGCGTCTCCGAATGTAACTTCGTGCCATGCTACAGCATGGTTTGCCCCCTCCCCACCCACAGCCCCCCCACCCCACAGCCCCCCAACGTGCTCCCCCCACCCCCACCGATAAAGAAAATGGCTTCTCAAATTAAAAATGCACGGATTCTAATTCTAATTAATCTAACGACAACAACTGGCATTTATATGGTGCCCCTCACGTGGGGTAGCGTCCCGGAGTGCTTCAAAGTGGCGGACAGACAGTGACCGCATAAAAATATAGATACGTTAGCCTGGGCAACGATAAATACATGCAACAAGGAGGGGTAGGGATTTGTTTTTAATGAAATTTCTCTGCTCTCTGGAATGAATGCACTGGGAGGGGAGGGGAAGGGGTGGGGGGTTGGGGGGGGGTGGGGGTTGCTGTGTGTGTGTTGATGACCGGTGTAAAGTCCCACGTTAAGTGGCAGGAATGTTGTTTTCCTTTCTAAAGTGGAACATCAAATTACAAAGGTCTTGTTTCACTGGGCAATGGTAGTGGCCACTTAGCGTCTTGACAGATATTGGAGAATGGGACAAGACTGACTGGTGGGAGAGAGAGAGAGAGAGAGAGACAGACAGACAGACAGACAGACAGAGACAGAGAGAAATAAGAGAAAGAGGAGAGATAGAGAGGGAGAGAGGGGAGAGAGAGAAAGAGAAAAATGGAGAGGGGAGAGAGATATGGAGAGGGAGAGAGAGGTGGAGAGGGAGCGAGAGGAAGAGAAAGGGGTATCGAGAGAGAGACTGGGAGAGAGAGGAAGAGAGAAAAAGAGAGAGGAGAGGGGGTGAGAAGGAGAGAGAGGGGGTGGGGAGAGAGAGCTTCTCTTATCCCCATACAGTGCCCCAGAACGCCTTAACTGGAAGCCAGTGTTAAGCGCTTAAGTGTTCTGGGACATTACCCTGCGTGAGGGGTGCTGTGTAACTGCCAAGTTATTCTTGTTGGGGATGCAGGTTCTTCTCAGTCAGTCACAGTTACCAGTTTATCCCGAGTTAATAACCTCTCCCCCGCATCCCCCACCTCACCCCAACTCCCTCCCCCCCTCCCCACCCCACTCAAATCTGGCCCAAAACAAACTAAACTACGTCTGCAATGTCGCAGCTAAGGGGATGCTCAAGACAGTGCAAAAAAGCCAAGGATTTCTCTCTCTCTCTCACACACTCTCACACACATCACCAGAAGCTAATGTGAATTATTGTCAATTTCCAAAGGAGAGGAAGGAAATCTCCCGGCATTTTAAAGACAATTTTGATGTCAAATTTAGGCTCTCTCTCTCTCTCTTTCTCTTTCTATTTTGTTTCGCCCACAAAACTCGCTACTAATTCTCTGTATGTTAGGGACTAAACATTCATTTGCAATATTCGTCCACAAAATATACAGACAATTCACTTTACAGTGTATCCTGTGAAGCACTTTGAGACGTCTTGAAGACGTGATAAAGCGCTGTGTCAAATGCAAAGATTATTACTTCCAAAGTTTTAATGTCTAAAGTCGTTAAAGTGATTCCAACTCAGTCAGATAGTCCAGGGGTTTTTTTTTCACCCCTGTTTTTTGTAGGTTTCAGAGTGAGAAATTGGGGAGGAGTNGGGGGTGAGGTCAAAAAACCCAAATTCGCTGTTTTTGTAAAATATATATCTTGCAAAGTAAGATATTTCCAAATGGGTTTAGTTTGCCTCAGTTACATTACACATTACATTTTGTAAGAGTTAAACATCACAACAAAAAAGTGTGGTACTATTAATAAACATATATTTTAATATATATATACACCAATAAATATATATTTTTAATATATACACTATTAATAAATATATTAATATATATACACTATTAATAAAAATATGTTTTTAATATATGTATACTATAAATAAAAATATAATCAAATACTATTAAAAATATATATTTTTTAAACATATACTATATGTTATTTGAAAATACGAAAATGTATTGGTCGAACAGAAATAAACACACGCGTTTGTTTCATTTAAACAAGCCTTTTTGGGATTAAAATTAATGTGAATAATAGCGCATTTTACAATCGACACTTTTCACACACACACACATTCCCTCGACATCTTTCGCCAAAGAAATACATATAATAAATAAAACACATTATAAAAAGCAGTTCTGAGCAAACTCAGTGTTAATAATAATAAAAAAAAGAGAGGGATTATTCGAATAATTATTGCCTGCGAATCAGTGGGAAATAAGGGTGTATTTTCTTGTGTTGTGGATGGTTTGTTAGTGGGGTGGGGGGGGGGGGGAGAGAAAAGCAAAGCATCGGGATTAACAATAAAACAATAAAACATTTGCTTATTTCCGTCCAAACAGTTAAATACCTTTTCGTAGTTAAAAAATAATATATATACATTTTGGGAAATTATATGTTTTATTAATTGTGTCGCATTTGTGTTGTTGTGATGTTTAAATATAAATATGTATGTGTAAATATATATATATACATACAGAGAGAGGAGGGGGTGCAAATAACATAACGAAAGTGCGCGTTTTATTTCTAAGGTTTGCACAGGTTGCAATTTATTTTTAAATGATATAGATTTTATATATATATAAAGAGGTTCTGCTTTTAAAATGCTAAATGATAACCTCCCATATTGCAAATTAGATCAGGGGGAAATATCAAGAGAAATTGGAGCATAAATAGTGGAGTGACATTGAGCTCCTGGGGGGGGTTTGGTCTCAGATGAACAAGTATTGACAGAACTATAAAGGAGGAGCAAATCAACATGAAATATTCAACAGCTGAAATTTGACTAAAGTCTCCATACACTTACACACACACATGCACACATACATGCACACACACATACATGCACACACACACACACAAATATACATATACACACATATACATACACACATACATGCACACACATACATACACACATACATACACACACATAAATATACATATACTCACATACACCCACACATACATGCACACACCTCCATACACATCATACACTTATACACACATATACATGCACGCACACACACACATATACAGACACACATATATGCACTTACTGACACACACATACACACATATACATATCTGCGTATAAATACAAGATTTGTTCACAAGGTTTTTTATTGTGACAAATAATAATGTTATCCCTCGCCCGGCCATAAAGTCACCAGTTATTATATACCAATGGAGAGACATTTTAAGAGACTGTCGACTCTAAGATATTACATACAGCTGACGATTGTAGTTAAAAGATAATAATAATAAAAAAATCTTAATAGTTAATAATAATACTCATGATTATCAAGATTTAATGCAATGCCCTTGTACGTCTGAAAGCGCTTCACACGATTTACCACGAGGTGCAGTGACTGTGGATTTTGTTAGGTGAACGACTACTTATTTTATTCATTTAATTTCTTTTGGAGACTTAAAAATAATCACCCTTGGGGTTCTGACTGGGTGTCAGACCAATACTAAAAGCAATCACAGAGAGAGAGAGAGAGAGAGGGAGTAGGAGCCAAGGAGGAGAATATATATATATACAAATAAATTATTGAGAATTAATGTTGCTTCATTCAAAAAAGCGCAACAATAATATTTCTCTCCTCTTCTGTAACAAACTACACACAGACTCTCACACACACAAAAAGAGGTAAACTCTCCCCTAAAATTAAAGTTACTGGTGAGATATGAATATAATTTCGAACAGGAGTGGGTCAGTGAATGTCTTGAGCAGAGAAAGAGAGGAGCGAGTGAATAGCGAAAGGTGCGCGTTTTATTTCTAAGGTTTGCCCAGACTTGGGGTGTGTTGAATTTTTCGCTTCGTTGAAAAGAGCTTTGATTTATCTAAATGGACACACAAAGTATTTTGTTCTGTACCAAATGACTGTATTCTGACTGCATTTTGTCGGCGAGAAATACTTCTCTTTTTTTAACCTTAAAAAATAAAATTAAAAATATTAAAAACCATCAGCCTTTCGGTGTTCCGACCAGGTATCAGAGCGATCGATACTTTATAAAAATTAAATAAAACAACTAAAAAACAATTGTCAAAAAATATTTAATGAAAAAAATATATATTGTTAGTTTTTTTTTAACTTTTTTTTGCATTTCACTGTAGCTGACAATTTTTGCAGCAGTAAGTAATGTACACACTGTGAGGTGAGGGTTATACCCACAGTCGTACGACAGTATAATAATCCTTGCAATTGATAAAGCGCCTTTTCACCTCTTTGAGACGTCTCAAAGCGCTTCACAGAATATGCTGTAAAGTGAATTGACTGTGTGTTTTGTGGGCGAAACGCGGCAGCCAATTGCGCACAGCAGCGTCCCACAAACAGTCGTGGACTGAGTGGCCGAATCATTATTATTTTTTAAGGGATTATGTATATGGGCTTTTTCACGTAGAAAGTGTATGCAAATGACCGAAGCCAGAGCTATAAGTGTGGAGAATATCAATGGAGTAATTACAGTTGCTGTTAATTTCTCACACCACTCCCTGTGGGAGATGGGAAGCAGTTCCCCTCACAGCAAACCTAATAATGTAAGCTATGAGCTACCACCGCTTAAAATCGCCCTAAGGTCTTTGTGGCCGACTGCTAAACACTACTGCCCATCTCCCGGGAGAGAGAGACAGATAAAATGATTAAAAACTGCCAGATCTGGACAAGTAATCATTGGACTGACTGACAGTGCGTGCACAGAGAGAGGGAGGAGGGAGGGAAGAAAGAGAGTGAGAAAAGAGAAAGAGGGAGGAGTGAGAGAAAGAGAAAGAGAGGGAGAGAGAGATAGAGAGAGAGATGAGGAGGAGGAAAGGAAGGGGAGAAGGAAGAAAGAAAGGGGGGGGGGGGTGCGGGGGAGAGGGAAGAGAAGAGTGGCAGAAAGAGCGGAGAGAAATAAAGAGAAATAGAGGAGGAAAAGAGAGAGAAAGAGAGCGAGATAGAGAGGGAGAGAAGGGACCAAAGGAGAAGAGGAGAGAGGAAAGAGAGCAAAAGAGGAAAACGATGTGGACTGAAAGTTGTCTGTTTCTTCCAAGCATCCGACCCTATTTATACCCATCTACTTCCCTCCTGAAACCACAATGGACTCTGCCTTCATCCCTTGACTTGGAAGAGGATTCTATCGGCTGTATCCCAGTCATAATATTCCCTGTGTTTGATACAGAGCCTTCCACGTCGGGAGGACGTCTCAAAGCACTTGGCAGGATTTTACTTCCCCAGAGTGATCACTAGTGGAGCACTTTACAATATAATAATAGTATAATAATATATTTTCAGTGTGACAAGGCTACAAACACAAATGACCATCCTCACAGGACCCATCAGGTCAAAATGTCTCAAAGTGCTTCACAGGGGAGTTAAACGAAAAATAAGTGACTGTGTGTTCTTAGGCAAACTCCACGGTTAATTTGCTCCCAGCAACAACATCAACAACAACAACAACTTACATTTACGCACCGTCCTTCAGCCAGGGCGAGGGGGAGATGATCATAGGCGCGGTTGAAGAGGTAGATTTTAAGATGGGATTTAAGACAGGCACGGGGCGAGGGGAGAGGGGCCTGGAGGGAGGGAGCGTAGGGACTGAAAGTGACCACCAATATCTCGGGAACCCTTCGGATTGTTAACGGGATGGATAACCGGGATAGGAGGGAGGAAGCGATAATCATTTAACACTTCGAAGCTGAGAATCCGCAATCTTCTCCAGCGTCAAAAAAAATAGTATTAGTGCAAGTGAGAGTGGTTTTAGATTTCCAAGAGATCAGCGCTGTGCCTAGTGCGCTAATATAGGCACTTAACTTGTTGAAATCCTTTTTTGTGAGGCTAATCCTGCGGATTTATCCACTTTGGCAGCTTCCAGTCCTGTAACCAAATTAGAGCCTCTCAAATCTGAGCACCAGATTGGTGAATCCATGCCAAATCGTTTCAGTCCGTCGCTCAACCAGCCTTTATTGTTCCTCTGCTGTTGATTAGCAGATAAAACAACCGTGCTCTGGGGCCCCAGAATAGCAAACCTTGTAAATCACATCGTCACAATTTGTGGAGTCCCGGAACATCAGTGGTTAGCGCGCTCGCAAGCGAGAAGACCCGGGTTCGGCAGGGTGAAACCTTCGATAAGTTTAACTTACTCCACACATGTCTCGGTTTACCTAGCGGTAAGTAGGTACACCTGGTTGTGAGTCAATTGGAGGATCGCTTTCCGGGAGTAATAATCCCTTCAAGCAATAAATAAATAATTTAGTCGCTGAATCCATGACTGTTTGTGCGACGCTGCTGTGCGCAATTGGCTGCCGTGTTTCGCCCACAAAATACACAGTCACTCCACTTTACAATATAACTTTACAATATAACTCTTTGAGACGTCTCAACAACGTGATAAGGCTCTATATCAAATGCAAGCTCAACTGCCAATTTACGTTCAAACAACCATGGAGTGAGTAACCAATCTTATTTGGGGATTGTTGGCCAGGACATAGTGAGAGAGAAACTCTCTTCTCTTTTCCAATAGAGACACAGGACCTTTAACATTCACCTGAACAGACAGACAGACAGACGGGAGCTGGATTTAACGTATCATCCGAAGGACTGTGGCTGTCTTTGCCCTGACAATGTGCTGTCTGCCCTCTCCAAAGCAAGAGCAGACACCAACGACCACCTGCCCTAACAGAGGAGGATTGATTATCCGCTGTGTTGTCACACGCACACAGCTGCCCTGTGTAGCTGGTGACCAGCCGGAGACTCTCACGCTGTAGGCGAGGCGATCAGTTACTCACTGCAGCTTCCAGCAAAGCAAACCCTGAGAAATCACAGCGCTTAAAGGTTCCCAGTACCTTTTAGCAAACTTGCTGAAATGACCAAACCTAATGAAGTTATCAATAGCTCTAAGATGCTCTCCCGCCACCCCTCCCCCCCACCGCCCCGCACATCCTATCCAACAACTTGGAGCGAGCAAAGAACTAGTGTTAGCCCACAAAACACACAGTCACTACACTTGACAGCGAATCGTGAGCGTTTTGAGTCTTCCCGCTGACGTGAAAGGCACTGTGTCGAATGCAGGTATCATTGCTAATGACAGTAATAAGTTGGGTTTCTGCTGTTTTTAAAAGAGAGTTGTAGAAAATTAACGGCTTCAGAATTAAGGCCGTGCTCAGAAACGTTCCTGTTTTGTGGAGCTTCTGAAATAATAATAAAAATAACAATAATCCTTGCATTTGATATGGAGCCTTATCACGTCATTGAGACATCTCAAAGCGTTTATCAGAATATATTGTAAAGTGGAACGACTGAACACTTTTGCTATATAAAAGCTTCATAAGGAGAGTAAATCAGGTCCTGAGGGGAATTTCTCCCCAGAGCAGAGATGTAGCCGAGAGCATTAAATGGCAGCAGGGATGATAAGTTCAGTTCCACAGACACAGACACACACAGACACACACCAGCTACTGCAAATTTCCTTTCCGTGGTTTGACAGCCAAGAGGAGAAACAACATTAATTAACACACATCAAACACTCAGGTCTCTTCCCTGTTTATAAGTAGCTTTAATAAACAGGAGAAATCAAAGGTTGCTCATCCTGCGTGTAGGGGGGTGAAAGGGGGGGTGGGAGAGGGGGTGCGTCAGACAGACTTGCTGTGAACAAAAAAAATCAAATAAAGTCAAACCCACAGGACGCAGTCACTTAACCCTTTGTGATACTTACTCTCAAGCACATTTTATCTGTGTGCGGATTTGAAGCTTTCTCCCGCTCACTGTGTCAGACTAAGTTTCTCTCTCCCACTCCTCTGTCTCTGTAGCCCCCCTCCTATGTCTCTCTTTCCCCCTCCTCCCTCTCGCAGAGTTCCTTTGACTTTTTGTCAGGGAAGAAAATACCAATAAAATAAAAAAACTAATTTGATTGTCCATTTCAAGCGAGACGACCTGGGTTAGATTCCTGGACAGGTCGAAATGTTAAGCAAGTTTCCTTACTCCACACGCCTCTGTTTACCCAACAGTAAATAGGATCCCGGTTTTTAGTCGATTGGCGGATCGCTTTTCCGGGGGTAATAATCCCTTTAAAAAATTTAAGGAAACAAAATAATAATTTGGGCACTCAATTCACGACTGCTTGTGGGACGCTGCTGTGCGAAATTGGCTGCCGTGTTCTGCCCACAAATACACAGTAGATTCTGTGAAGCGCTTTGAGACATCTCGAAGATGTGATAGGGCGCTATATCAAATGCGAGGATTATTATTAATATTATTAATTATTATTATTATTATTCCAAACTCCCCCCCCCCGTAACCGGTGACTTTCCTTATCCCCAGCCGGCTCCGCTCTAAGTACTGAATACTGTACAAGCCACATAGTTTATGGAGCACTGGGGAGCGTGGGGGAGTGGGTGGGGGAGGGGAGGGGGGGAGAGAGGGGGAGGGGGGAGGGGGCAGTTAACCACAACGCCTTTCTGCCTTCCCAGTTATGCACCAGGTCCCAACCACTTCCTGCACTGCCAACAACCCGCCGACCACAAGTGTAAGAGAGGAAAAAGAGCGCTCAATTCCGCCCCTCCCCATTCCCCCCCACACCCCGCCTCCCATCTCTCTCCCCCTCGCTCCCCCCCCCCCACTTCTCTCTCTCTCTCTGGCTACAACAACATTTCATTTCAGCAATACTGGAAACCATATAACGAAAGGAACATTTTATATTTGAGTAAAAAAACAAGAGCGCAGGAATGCCACCGAGCTCTTACGGTAACACTGAACCACAACACTTTGCTTATCAAAATGCTGCGTTTCTGTTACTCGGATTTCATTCTCCCATTCCTCCCTCCCCACCCAACCCCCTGCGTTCACTGTCCAAATACTTTGGAGAATAAACCATCCCATTTGTCCCCCATTCCTGAAAGCTATTAGTTTCCCACTTGTGAATGGAACGCAGTAAGTTAAAAAGACAACATGAGTGCAATGTACTGTATATTACGGTTGGTACATTTTTGGGGGTTTGAGAGTCAAGAGAGGAATTTTTGCTCTGAAACCATAATCCTGTAACGTAACTTTCTGGCTCCCCCACCACCCCCGTCACCGCGACAGACTGGGAACCTGGAGAGATCGCTCTGGCTTTAATCGGCTTTTTTTCCCCCAAAGGTTCTGACGCCTGAGCTGAAAGCAGGGGATCGCGGCTTTGCACCAACGCGTAAAATGTGTGGAGTCCCTGTAGTGTAGCGGTTAGCGCGCTCGCCTCGCAAGCGAGAGGATCTGGGTTCGATTCCCGGGCGGGGCGAAACCTTAGCCAAGTTTAATTACTCCACACACACGCCTCTGTTTACCCAGCAGTAAATAGGGAGCTGATTGTTGGTTGATTGGCAGATCGCTTGCCTGGGGTAACAATCCCTCCAAAAAAAATGTGGTCACCCAATCCACGAACGTTTGTGTGCAATTGGCTGCCGCGTTTCACCCACAAAATACACAGTCACTACACTTTACTGTCCTCCCACTGCAGCGGCGGTCGGTAGACTGTTTACTGCTGAGTGACTCCGCATAGATCAGGATTAAATCGAGTTCATCCGGTATAGACGCTGAACAAAGAACCCGGAATCCATTACTGGATAGCAACCCAGTACGTGACAATATTCCCAGCCTGGGTCACTGCGGAGTGAGTCAAACCCCTTCTATCAGAATGAGGACCACGGGAATGGGTTTATTACTGGGAATCTGACTGACTAATTGAAACCAGACTCCACTTTCAACATGTGAGAAACAGCACAAACTCCTGAATGTTTTACCAT
The DNA here is from genome assembly GCF_018977255.1 of Callorhinchus milii. Taxonomy (NCBI): domain Eukaryota; kingdom Metazoa; phylum Chordata; class Chondrichthyes; order Chimaeriformes; family Callorhinchidae; genus Callorhinchus; species Callorhinchus milii. Next base: position 22,548,753 of record NW_024704749.1, read on the forward strand.
TAAATCTAAAAAACAAGATTCCTCTCTCTTCTCTCTCTCATCCTTTCTTCTCTCTCTCTGTCTCTCTCTCTTTCTCTCTCTCCCCCTTTCTTCTCTCGCTCTCTTTCTCTGTCTCTATCTACTCCCACTTTCTTCTTTCTTTCTTGCCCCTTTCCTCTCTCTCTCTCTCTCTCTGTCTTCCTTCCCCCCACCTCCAGAAAATCTAAACCACCACACGACTGGTGTGTACTCGAAGCCGAGGTTAGTTTTGAAAGTCATTTAATCCTGAAATGAAAAGAAATGTTCCATCCGGAGGGATATAGATCTACCACTTAAACTATAAATGCTCCTGTTTATTGTTAAAATCTCAGCAATGATCACGGGTACAAATTAATGTGTGATATTAAATGGCGCAATGGAATTAAGTCCGGCCTAACACAGTTTAATAGAAAAATAATCACAAACCTTCCTTGTTTTAACCCTGGAGCTGACCGCCTTACATTGTGTGGCAGTGGGAATGGGTGTAATTTGCGGTATTTCTTAACTGGATTTCCTATTGAGGAATCCCGGGAAAGAAATATCGCAAATTGAAGCCTTATTCCGAAGGATCGGATAGCAGCGATTTCAGGAATGTTTTGATGGGACTCAAAATACTCAATCGTGCGAAAATAAGTAAGGTTCATCGGTGTGGGTTACACAATGCACAGCGGACATCCCCCAGTCCCAAAAACTGCTTTGGGAGATGGACGAGGCTTCAGTGCGAGGTCAGTGTGAGCAGGTCTCCCAGCACACAGTCTGTGGTTTGTGGCTTTATCACAGTCACTCAAGGAACAACATTCTGCCCCTGCACTCTCCGAGGCCACACGCTCTGATCTGTGGTTAGCTTGAGAAACGACGACATTTCCTTCATAAAAGGAAGAGAGCCACAGAGCGAAATGTTGCTTTAGATTCCTAAACCTAACCCCTCCCACCGTCCCACTCCCCCTCCTCCAATCCCAACCTCAAAGGAAAAAATAATACTTCCAAAAAAGATGTGGTCACTCAATCCACGAGTGTTTGTGGGAACCCGCTGTGCGTCAATTGGCTTCCGCGATTCGCCCACAGGTACGCAACAGTCACTCCGCTTTACAGTATATTCCGTGAAGCGCTTTGAGTCGTCTCCACGACGTGATAAGGCGCTGTATGAACATCAAATGATTTAAGCTACCCCTGGCAACACAAAGTGCTGACTCTGATCTCTGGCTGGTGCTCAAACACGTGGAGTTCATGTGGCGTATACTTGATCTTTACTGATAAAGTGTGTACTTGCCACTTATCAGGACTCCCATCTCACAGTAGGGCTACCTGGCCAGACTGCAAACCCTGGCTCCAAGGATCTCAGACTGGAATCAGATCCTACACAGGGAGGGAGGGGAGGAGACAGGAGGGGGGGATAAAGGGGGAGGTGGACATCTCCATGGGAGATTCAACTATTAGTTCAAAGTGACAGAGTCAAACAGTTCCTCACTGTGTAGCTCGCTCCCTTCAAAGCCTAAACGACCTCCAAACGATCCACCCATTCTCCATTTGAAGTAAAGTCAACTGAAATGAACTTTTTTTTTTGTTCGTTGATTTGGGTCACGGCTGACTTTTCCCCCTAGAAAAAGAAAGCTTTCTTCCTCAACATTCTCGAAAGAAAATATATATATTAATAAGAACAACGTGCGGAAACCATTCAAAGTGAAATAATCAGATTGCAATTTGTGAGTTTGTGAGCAAGAATGATCTGCTGGATTATTTTTTGCTGCTGTGAGGTTGTCGGGTTGTAACTTAAAATACTTTTTGGGGGAAGGGGGAATTTTTTTTGAAGAAACGTTTTATATAGATATAAGAAAAATGTTTCTTTTCACATATACATATACTTTTTTGGGAGTTTCTAAGGAGTTGTGTGTATTTGGGGGCGATTATAAAGTGAATGGTTTGGAATCCTGTTCACTCTCCAGCTGTGCACATAGTTCAAGGGGAGACAGATCCATGGAGACGATTGATGGAAATGTTAGGAAAATAAAAATAAAATGTTTTTTGTGGGTGGGGGGGGGGCAAAATGAAAAGAAACGCAGTGCTGTGGTTTCTGCCCCTTTACCAGAAACAGCTTTGACAGTAATTACAGGAACTATTTTCACTGAGAGCGCCATCGACAGAAAGAACCTTTTAAGATAGACATTATATATATTTATATACTGTGTATATTCTGCAAGAAAAAAAACTTAATTGAAGACATTATCGAAAGAAAATATATTGGGTCTCGTAATAAGAACAACATGCAGAAACCGTTCAAAGTGAAAAAAAATCAGAGGCAATTTGTGAGTTTTTGAGCAAGAATGATGTGCTGGGTGTTTTCTTTTTGCTTGTTCTGCTTTGAGGTTGTGGGGGTAACTTAAAACCTATAGAATAATGAACAGCAGTTAGGGTAGCATATACTTAGAGAGAGAGAGAGAGATAGAGAGTGAGGAGAGAAAGAGAGAGAGAGAGAGAGAGGAATGCGCAATCTGCATTCTGATTCAGAAGCTTAACTTTATCCAGGATTTTTGAGAATATTGATCCGGTTTCACACATGTAGGCTGGCAGTGAATTAGTTTGCTTAAAAGAAGTTCAAATCTGTATATTATTTATTAACTTCAGCCTTTTCTTTGTAAAAAAACCCCACAAATAATATCCCATCCCACAAGCTGCCAAAAGATTTTTTTCTCCCCATTTGTAGCATTCCGATACCACGACTACCCAGAGACTGGCCAAGCTGTGGGTTTGGGGACTGAACCAGAGATTGGCAGAACTGTATAAGAAATACATCAACTTCCATAGGACATCCATTATTGTCACAGCGCGACTACCAGGATGGTAGAAGGCAAACTAGATGGACCTTGGTCTCTTTTCGTCTAGCAATTCCTACGTTCCTTTGTACATCGTAGTGGTTAGAGCACTCGCCTCACAAGCGAGAGGACCTGGGTTTGATTCCCGGGCAGGACGAAACCTTAGGCAAGTTTCCTTACTCCACTCGCCTCTGTTTACCCAGCAGTAAGTAGGAACCTGGTTATTAATCGATTGCTTTCCGGGGATAATAATACCTCAAAAAAAAGTGGTGACTCAAGCTGTTTGTGGGACACTGCTGTGTGCAATTGGCTGCCACGTTTTGCCCACAAAACACCCGGTCAACCCACTACACAGTATATTCTGTGAAGCACTTTGAGACGTCTCAACGATATGAGCAGTTATACAAAGTTAATATTTTTTTTTGGGTGGGGGGGGGGGAGCCATCTACATCGTCTGAGATTTCAATCACCGTCTCCACAAGGCATGTACTTATCCATATGGAAAGCAGATGTTTTGTGCATTTCCACAGAGGAGAAGCATCAAACTGGTGAAGGAATCAGCTGATTCAGTGAGGATGTGTTTACAGAAAGCCACATCAGCTTTCTGACATACACGCCCAGGCCTTGGCGTGAGTCTTCGAACTGTCAACTTGGGTTACCAGTGAGCGGGAACCAGACTTGGGGGAGACGAAGCACCAGCTTCACTGAGCAAACAACATAATTGGTGGGTGAGAGGGTTGGGGAGAAGGGGTGAAACAACAGAAAATCACTTATACTCTGCGCAATGATAAGAGCAAACGATCCACCCTAGAGCTCAGAGAGGCTGCACCCTATCCCACTGTATAAAGCCCTCAATAAGCAAACTAGGTGATGTCTGGCTGAAGGCATCCGGATCGTACAAAATATAGTTAATTCACTTTACAGAGTATCCTGTGAAGCGCTTTGAGATGTCTCGAAGATGTCATAAGGCGCGGTATCAAATGCAAAGATTAGTGTTCTTGTAAACTTGCCTCAGATTTCACGCCCCCCACCACCACCCTCCCGGGAATTGAACCAGGGTCCCCTCGCTTGCGAGGCGAGTGCGGTAACCATTACGCTATGGGACTCCCAATGTAATAACAGTGCAGGTTCCTTCTCGGACAGAGGCCAACGGTCGGAGTATTTCCTGTGATCGCCTACAACAAATACACACAGAGAGGTCTCTAATTAATGTACGGAGACTCGGGGCTAAAAGCTACTTAGTACAAAAAGGACCAACCGCGAGTGGTGATGTGCAATAAAAAGCTGCAATTGATACCAAATCTTAATTTGAGCTCGAGACCCTGGTGGCAAATAAAGCGGCTGTTATTTAACGAGGAGTTCAAAGAAAGACCATAAAACGTGTGCTCCTTTACGTTTGCTGGCATTATTATTATTTATTACATTGTCTGAACCAGAGATTAAATTATAGCCCTTTGATCACAAGAGAACGACAGAGATTCGGAAGAAGAAGGCCCTTCGACTCATTTGGTTTCCTTCTCCCAAGATCCACCCCGACCCCTCCCACCCACCCCCTCCATCATAGCATCTTTATGGAGTGTCCTGATCTACCCCACCTTTCCCAGTCACCTCTCCCAGCTATTTATTGTCTGTTTGTCTGAAGAAATACTTCCCGGTATCCGTTCTGCATAACAGTGACAGATGGCTGTTGGTGGGACATCTCTGTGAGGCAAGGGGCCTGCTACATTCATCTACAACACACACAGTCACTACACTGTAGATTATATACTGGGAAGACGCTTCAAGACATCCTCCTGAGGTGAAAGGCAACATGTGGTATCAATTCATCCTTCAAGGTCCCGTCTGCCTGTTCAGGTGGACATTAAAGATCCCACTGGGCGCTATTCATAAAGAGAAGTGAGTTTCTCTTTCTCTCCCAGTGTCCTGTCTGACAATCCCCCAAATAAAATTGGTGGCTCGTTTCATGGCTGTTTGTGGGACGTCGCTGTGTGCAGTTCTGCTGCCTCGTTTGGAGGCAAAATACACAGTCACTCCATTTCACAATAAACCTGTGAAGCGCTTTGAGAGACATCCTTCCGACGTGATAAGGCGCTATGTCGAATGCAAGAATTATTATTATTAATATAATCAAAGGCAAGGATGGTTATTATTGTTTTGTCCATTCGTGTGGATTTTCTAATCCACTTTCTCTCTTTCCACACTCTTTGATATCTTCGCTCTTCGAGCATTTGGCCAATTCCTTTTCCAATGACGCAACTCAGATCGGCTTCAACCACCACGAGTGGTGATAACGGGTTCCACATGCTAACAACCACTCTGTGCAAAAGACTGTGCGTCACCGCAAAGTGGGGGGGGGGGGGGGGGAAGCCAGGAACCCCAAGTCACATTGAAAACATTCGACCAATCTGGAGATGAATGAACCCAGTGAACCGATTACTAACTCAAGAAACTTACAGCAGAAATACCACTTCACAGCTGAATGATGCAAGAAATAGCACAACCTCCACATCAAAGGCCGTTAAGGATATTAAGCGGCACATTCCCGACCAGGTAAACAGGGCAAAGCTATTTCCTTCAGTTGGTAACGGGGAGGGAAGTGGTGGGGAGGGGTTTTGGGGGAAGAGGTAACAAGAGTCTCGAGATTGTTAGCAGGAAAATCAAGAGGAGGGGTTAGAAGGAATGTCTTCACTCAGAGACGCGTCAGGGTTTGGGACTAGTGATTCCTCTGTGCCGGTCTCTGGCCCGGGTCCTGAGCCAGGAGGGTCTGCAGTGTTCCAGGGCACTCGCTGCTGATGGCAGCACAGCCCGGTCTGGCTCATCGGCAGGACCTGGAAGGGCCGACCAGTCACTAGGGGGCGGGGAGTCATCCCGCTCAGCTCCTGCTAACCCTGCAAACCAAAGCCCTAACGGGTTGGGTGGTCCTAACTGGACAAGCAGCGGGAAAGGTTGCTGGAGAGCCCATGAGCGACTACGCAGACCGGATCGATCGAATAGTTCAAAAGGGAACAGGATAAGCAGCCGAGCAGCAAAACACTGCGGATGTGGGCGGAGAGAGAGAGAGAACTGGAGAATGGGATTAATTATAAAAACAAGCCAGTTTGAAAAGTAGGAGCAAGCGGTCGCCAAACATCCTCCTCCCTGCCAGAAAATATTCCTCTATATTTGGCCTGAATGTTTAGATCCCTCCGTACTTTACTGTTTTCGCCCACAAAACACAGTTGATCCGCTTTACAATACATTCTGTGAAGCGTTTTGAGACGTCTCAAGGACATGATTAGGGCATTACATCAAATATTATTATGATTACTATTACGTGCCAGAGATTTCCGGATTGATGTAGATTAATGGTGATATCGACACACACAGCGCATGTTGACAGCAGCCTCTGAATAATGAATCAATCATCCTAGACGAAACAAGCAAGACTCAATCAGTTGTTGTTTAAGTTTTGGCATGCGTTAGGCTCTCGCTCCCCGGCAAACGTGTTGTGATAATATGAAGCGATGCCTTGCTCTGGCAGCACAACACCTCATTAGTAAGCGCTCACTGGGGGGGGGGGACGCAATATTTAAAAGCTGAGATTTTTATTAGTGAGGCTTCACCATAACTCGCGGATACACAGTGGCGTTCTGCGGGGAACTGGCAAAGTAAAGTAAGTTCTCTTAACAAGGCGTTGGTAATATCCTAGTCCTTATTAACGAGCAAAGTTCAAGTTTATATTCATTAATTCTCCAGTGAGTGTTTTTTTGTTAATAAAATATGAATAAAGTGTACGAGTGGCTAATTTGTGGAACGCAAGTGCTGTTTCCTGTAAGGGTAGACCTCCTCCATAGCTTTGCCAACCGTTAGAAAAATTTAGCACCTGGATACCTCTGCGGCCTAGACAAGTTTTTGTTAAGAAATACCCCCCCCCATCCCCGCTCTGACCGTGCTTTGAACTCGTGCAGTGCAGTGCTAGGAGTAGGGGGGTAACGTTGCAATGTCGGAGGCATCGTCCTTTAAGTTCCCCATCTGTGCCTTGTTCAGGTGGACGCTAAAGATCTCACGGCGCTGGCTGATAATCCACCCCCTTCCCGTTAAAAGCATGGCAGGCGGACGGGGGTGGGGGAAGAGGGTGTATAACTTCCCCAAAACAAGTCCAGGCCATGGAGAGCGGCTCAGGTTACCAATGCGCTCCCCTCACCATCACTAATAGACTAATGAGGGGATTTAGTCTCGATGGGGAAGGTCACCAAAGACAAGATTGATCCGCTGAGAGATTTCAAAGCTCTTCACGGGATTTACTGTAAAATCCACCGTCATTTTTCTCCCACACAAAAAAAACACTGTACTGAATATTCTTTACAGTTTACAGTTTCAGTTACATATCCATTTCGCCCACAAAATACACGGTCAAATCACTTTATTCTGTGAAAAGCTTTAAGACATCTCATCGACCTTATAAGGTGCTGTATTAAACGCAAGGATTATTATACTAGTGCAGTATATATCTTTATGCAGAGAGGAGAAAGCATTGTGACAATGGGTGGGGGGGGGGGGGGAGGGGGTGGCGAGGGCCGCTACAGTCTGTCTTGCAGAGGGCTGCTCAGAGGGTGTGTTTGTGTGTGAGTGACTGAGTGTGTGACTGAGTGAGTGAGCGAGAGAGTGAGTGCCTGAGTGAGTGAGTGAGTGAGTAAGTGAGCGAGCGAGCAAGTGAGTAAGTATGTGAGTGAGCGAGAGAATGAAAGAGTGAGCGAGCAAGTGAGGAAGTGAGTTAGTGAGTGAGTGAGTGAGTGAGCGAGCGAGCGAGTGAGCGGGAGAATGAGTGAGCGAGCGAGCGAGCAAGTGAGTGAGTGAGTAAGTGAGCGAGCGAATGAGCGAGCGAGAGAGAGAGTGAGTGAGAGTGAGTGAGCATGTCAGTGAGAGAGAGTAAGTGAGCGAGTGAGAGAGTGAGCGAGTGAGCGAGTAAGCGAGTGAGTGAGTAAGAGAGTGAGTGAACGAGTCAGTGAGCGAGTGACTGAGAGAGAGAGTGAGTGAGCGAGAGAGTGAGTGAGCGAGCGAGTGAGTGAGAGAGTAAGTGAATAAGAGAGTGAGTGAGTGATCGAGAGAGTAAGTGAGTGAGTGAGAGAGTGAGCGAGCCAGTGAGCGAGTGAGTGAGAGAGTGAGTGAGTGAGCGAGAGAGTGAGTGAGTGAGTGAGTGAGCGAGTGAGTGAGAGAGTAAGTGAATAAGAGAGTGAGTGAGTGATCGAGAGAGTAAGTGAGTGAGAGAGTGAGCGAGTGAGTGAGTAAGTGAGTAAGTGAGTGAGAGATTGAGTGAGCGAGTGAGTGAGCGAGTGGTTCAGTGGTGTGGCTGCCCATTGCTTCTGATGTGAAACATCTGCATTGTCTTACGCTGGTCAGAGCCACTTGCTAAGCGCTGCCCTGGCTTGTGTTTGATGCTTGCCTGGGTCAGGGACCCCGGAGCACAAATCATCCTGATTCCCGGTGGGGGTTGGGGACAGGCAGGAGAAGCCTCTGAAATCCAACCCCAAAAAGCTTTAGCAATGACTTATTATTTTTCTTTCCAAGAGAGAGAGAGAGACAGCGAGACAGAGCGAGTTACCAGTCAGACGATGTGGAAATCAAGGTTCTTTCAGTTTACAAAACCTCTTGGGGACACAGACTGTGTGCAGGGCACATACCCACGGACCCCACCCCCAAACTCCCCACACAGCCCCCCACAGCCCACCCCCACCCCCAGCGCCAAGGCTCCTGACATCAGCCTAAAGGTTTTTTTTTGCACTTTGATAGATGTGCTACATACAGTCTGGTCTGGTTACCAATAAAGCAGAGCTGTTAAGTTTTTACTGGGCGACACTTTGTGAATTACTGTGACCGTGTTGAACAGGACAGAGGGTTTTTTTTTGCAGCAAGGAGTTAACTTTATTCACTCCCGAAATAATTTTTTTTAACTGAATGAAACTCTCTTCTCACACACACACACACACAAACACACACACAAGTCCAACAGCATTAGAAAGAAGCCTGCTTAACCTTTTAATCTTTTTCAAATAGATCACCCCCCACCACACCCATAAGAGTTAAAGATAACTTATTCACATTTCCCAAACACACCCACACACAAATTCTGATATCTCTGATATAATGCCTCCTGCGTGTCCCTCACACCCTCCGTTCAGCCACTATGCCCCTAAGCTATGGAACACTCTTCCTCTATCCCTCTGCCTTGTCCATCTTCAGGTCGTGCCTGAAGTCCTTCCTATTCGACCGTGCCTACGGTTACCTCCCCTCAAGGACTCTGGGACGCTACCCTGAATGAGGGGCGCTATATAAATGCAAGTTATTGATATATGATACCCTACCTGGCTCGCATTCCCCTCACCCCCTCCTCAACCATCCCCCACCACCCCTCACCACCTCTCACTTTGATCCTAAAGCTTCCATTTGACAGTGGGTCAGGGCATTACAGCGGTGAGGAGAGACGGTGCCAGTGGGCACAGATAGCACCAGCGCCAATGCGGAAATCCAGTGCCAACAGAAGTTGTAATTAGTGGTTTGATTTTTTTGGAACCCACAGGGATGAAATTTGTTGTTTTTGGGGTGGGGGGAGGTTCAGCCGTACATCGGACACATGCGGAAACGCATCACCGTGCTTAAGAGTCTCCAAACCAAACTGAGAATTACGGTTAAGGTTAAGAATTTGCCTTTTATAATAACAATAATAATCCTCGCATTTGATACAGCGCCTTATCAGGTCTTCGAGACGTTCTCAAAGGCCTTCACAGAACATACTGTAAAGTGTAGTGACTGTACATTTTCTGGGCAGAGGAGCGATGAACGTGCAGGCAGCGAAAGGGTTAAATGATAGGGTTAAAGAGAGAGAGAGAGAAACACACAGACAATGTCACCCTCCTACACAGGGTGAAATCTGTCCACTGTTCATTTGGCCGCTGGGTGTTAGATGATTGTCTGGTGCCATCTGAATGAGAGCCAACCTTCTTTTCTTTCTCTTGACACAAATAAGAGGATTATCGTGGCATGCTTCCGTCAGCTCACCAGACTGCACAAAGGGCCTGGGGAGGTTTAGTGTCACAGTTACTGATAAAAGTACAGGGCACTGTCAATCACATTTCTCTTAGGTACTTGTGTTGGTGACATAATCTTATTAGGGGGATAAAAGACTAAAGTCCCTTTTATATGGAAAAGTTAAGTTGAATTGCTCGGCTCCTATTATACTTTCCCGTCCATCCATATGCCGTTTCACTTTCTACAAGAGAGACACCTGTTCTGCTTCCTCAAACTGATTTGTTTTTTCTTCTTTTTTTCTTAAAAATAAACCGCACACCCAGCGAATTGGGAGATTGATGACAAATTCAAATAAAGAGAACTCGATCTTAAAGCCCTTTTTTTTTTGATGGCGATCCTGGGATACGGCCAAAACCTTTCCGAAAGTTTCGAAAATGGTGTTAAATTCCAGCCCTCCCCCACCCCACCCCTCTGACCCTCCCCCCCACATCCCCCCGACCCATTCCACCCCCCCACAAACCCCCCACCCGCTGTATTTAGGTCAATTGGCTTTGTGCTGTTAAATCAGGTCGCAATGACAATTGTTTCCTGATAGGATTATTGAAGCAAAATTGCAATGAATGTGTTTTTTCCACACAAAGAGAATCCATTCCCGATACAGATCAGGACAGGTTTATTTTATATTACGCTGCTTTGCACTGGAGGCAAAACTGGCTCATGCCAACTCCAAGTGCTTTGCGCTTTGCACTGTAAACGCTTTGAGCCTCGTTACACAGCAAAAGGATGGAGCTTCCAAATTTACTGAAACCGTGGATTCAGAAACCAACCGAATTCATCCCGAGAGATTTTTGCGGTGGGGGGGGGTCAGCCATGGGTCTGGCACGCACGGAAACCCATCACCGGTGCTTAAGAGTCTCCAAACCCAACTGAGATTTCCATGCAACCCACCTACACATAGAAACCCCAGAGATAGATTGTTGGAATGGAATGCTCTCTCTCTCTCTCTCCCCCTGGAGGGACGCACCCTGCTTACCTAATTCCGGAAAGTATTAGGCGCAGGTTGGTGAGAGCCAAGACGTTTTTGAACATGCCTCCAGTGATTTTGAGAGTCATGACAAATTAAAATATAAAGAACTGAATACATTTCAGACGAACGTTAAAGACTGTGTGAAAAGAGAAGGGAGTTTCTCTCTCCCAGTGTTCTGGCCGACAAAACTCCAGAGAAAAAACGTTCATTTGCTTCCTGGCTGTTTGTAGGATGTTGCTACGTGCAAATTGGCTGCCTTGTTGGCCTCCAAAATACAACCACTGCACTTTCATCTCAAAACGTCTCAAAGCATTGCACAGGACTTTATAATAAGTCCTGCAAAGCGTGTTGAGGTTTTTTGTTGTGAAAGGCGCTGAATCAAATGCGCACGGATTATTATTTTCATTGTTATTATCATCATAAAAACAACAGAACAAACAATAAAAGCCACACGCCACTCACATGTGTAAAAATGGTTGAGTTCAACTTTGTACGCACGAGATCGCAACGGCTAAGTGTTTATCCGATATTTCCCTGTTTAAGTGTCCAGACGGATCGCAAGCCTGGAAGATAAAAACACATTGTGGAGCGTTGCCAACAATCACTCGGTTTCTTCTTAAACTCTGCACCAATTAGTCTTTTCGGAGGACAGCAGGTCCTTATAAACAGTGTAGGCCAAGGAAGCAGACAGCTCCTTAAAGTGGGTAGTAGTTAAAGCAAACACACTGCTGTCCACTGCCCATCAATTAGCTCTCTTTTCCTAACATCTACCCAAACTTGCAAGATTCTTTTTCTTTCTTTCTTTCTCTCTCCCTCTCTCACTCCCCCTCCCTCTCTCACTCTCAATCTCTCCCTCTCTCTCTCTTCCTCTCTCACCCTTTCCCTCTCTCTCTCTTCCTCTCTCACTCTCTCGCACTCTTTCTCTCTCTCTGGCGGATTCTTTCAGAGCCTCGGGGTCAGGCTGGACTCTTGAAAGTGTAAGATTAACAAATAAACATTGATCGCAGTTACAAAAAACCTTGAGGAGAGCTTCGGCGTGGAAGATTGTGTTGTTTTCTTGGCGTCAAATGACACAAGACACTTGCGACATGAAGGATACAGAACAGCAGAGCTGACAGGAGGCTGTGTTCAGCTTTCTGGGTGTTTTTTCCTGAGCACAAACATTCCCCTCTTACTCCTTCCATCACCACCACCAAAAAAATACACCTTTTAAACTTCAAAAACAAACTTTTAAAGCAACTTTAAGCAATTGGAAACTTCCATTTCCAACTGAACCCTCAATGTTCCCCAAAGGCACTCATTCGACTGATGATTTTTGGGCAAATTAATATGATGGGCTTTTTTATGCCTTTGTGCCTTACCCCCAGAAACTCTGGAACTCTCTCCCCCTCTACCTCTCTGTCTTGCCTCCTCCTTCCCCATCGTCAAGTCATTCCTGCAGATCTTCCTCTTCGATCGTGCTTACAGTCAGCTCCCCCCCACCTTGGCATCTTGTTCCGCCACCCTCAAGCATTCTGGGACTCTACCCTGTGTGAGGGGTAAATGCCAGTAGTTGTTGTTGTTGTTGTCTGTAAGAATCGCAGGTGACTGATTAATGCTCCACATTTTGTCTCGCGATCCAGTGAGTGAGGGTGAGGGAGAATTCTCCACACTTGCAGAAACCTGGGCTTTATCACTGACAGATTCTGAGTCGTTTTGCTTCAACCCTCAGTGTCGCCCACAAAATACACAGTTACTACACCTAAATCCTGTGAAGCGCTTCAAGACATGAATAACAGATGCAAGCAATATCATTCATTATTATTATCAGTTTAAACGCAAAGTTAACCATCCCTGTTTTTCCGAGTACCTAGCTTATTAAGCGCTCTGGGACGCTGCACTGTGTGAAGGGGGCGAGATAAATTGTCGTCATTACAAACATAACGAAACGGCCCAAACTCCTCAGGAAATAAAAACACAACTCGAGACAAGCGGGATAGAGGGTAAGGAAAAAAAAAGGACTGCGCATTGAAATGATTTGCAGAATTACAAACGGCTACAGTGAGTGAGTTACTATTAACTGTATCAATTGACTGAGGCTCCCATTCCACCTCTAAATTCCCATTTTTGGCTGGAAAGTTAAGGTTGTGAGGAATTATGGAAAATTCTTGAACCGCGGCCTTGATTTCCTAAGCCGGGGTTTTTCCTCCCGGTAGCTAAAAGATATCGGCTTCCAAATTAAGGCCGGGTTTTAAGAAGTTTTCTACAAATGTGCAATCTTAGCCGTTGCACCGAAACGGTCTTCAGGCTAAGACAAGATGGTATTTCAGGCTTTGTGGTTGAGTCTCTCTCGCCACTGAGGTTGAGAGTGTGGGAGGGGGTGGGTGAGTGGGAAGAGGGCTGGGTGAGTGGGAGGGGGTGTGAGTGGGGAGGGGGGTGGGTGAGTGGGTGAGTGGAAGGGGTTGAGTGGGGAGGGATTGGATGAGTGGGAGGTGGTTTGAGTGGGGAAGGGGTGGGTCAGTTGGAGGGGTGGTGAGGGGGTGGGGTTGGGTCAGTGGAGGCAGGTTGAGTGGGAGGGGAGTGGGTGAGTGGGGAGGGAGTGGGTGAATGGGAGGTGGGTTGAGTGGGGAGAGAGTGGGTCAGTAGGAGGGGGTGTGAGGGGGAAGGGTTGGGTCAATGGGAGAGGATGAGTGGGAGAGGGGTGAGTTGGAGGTGGGTTGAGTGGGGAGGGGATGGGTCAGTGGGAGGGAGGAGTGGGATTGGGGGTTGGGAGGGAGTGAGTGGGAGAAGGTGGGTGAGTGCGAAGGAGTGGGTGAGTGGGGAGGGGATGGGTGAGTGGGACGGGGTTGGGGGGCTGAATGAGAGGGGGTGGATGAGTGGGATGGGGGGACGTGGCTGAGTGGGAGGGGAGTGTCTGACAGTAGCTTTGAGCCATTTTTGGGGGGAACAAAGTCATAAATCAATAATTGACAGGATTTGGTGGGGGGGGTCCCTAAAAACTTTCTAATTATTCTTTTTTTTTGATTTATATATAAAAAATACAAAAAGAAAATATTACCCGGCAAAAGCGCAGGCTGAGAGGGTCTCACATAATAATAATCATCATCATCATCATCATCATCCTTGTATTTGACACAGCGCCTTATCAAGTCTTCGAGACGTCTCAAAGCGCTTCACAGGATATACTGTAAAGTGGAGTGACTGTATTTTGTGGGCAAAAAACGGCAGCCAATTGCACACAACCAGTTGTGGATTGAGTGACAACATCTTTTTAAGGGAATATTATGCCCGGAAAGAGATCCGCCAATCGACTAACAACCGGGTATCTACTTACTGCTGGGTAAACAGAGGAGTGTGGAGTAAGGGAACTTGCCTAAGATTTTGCCCCGCCTGGGAATCGAACACGGTTCATTTCGCTTGCGAGGCGAGCGTTCTAACCACTACCCAACAGGAATCCACTTGCTGCTAACTGTCAAGGTTCAGCTTTCAGTACAACCAACGCAGAACAATGTTGGGAACACTAGGATCATGACTGAGCTAATAAATCTCCCGCTCGCTCTCTCTGCAGAAGGCAACAGCTCTCACTATGCAACCTGCATTGTTAGTTTAACTTCTTAAAACATTCCCCCCCCCCACCCACCCACCACCATTTCGGTTTTATTAGCCCTGATGGTACAGATAACGTATTTATAGGAAACAGCCGAGGTTAAGCTTGTGAATAAGACCTGCAGCTCTTGTTTACACACGGAATAAAAAGATTAGTGCATCGCCAACACTTTGCTATTAAAAAAAGTCTGAACTTCCGACAAGAAAGCGAACGTAAACCAAAGCGTATGAGAAAACTTACATTATAATGGCTTTTAAGTGAGCTTTACAGGTAGTGCGCTCTTTGTGTTCTCAGCCATAAAGGCAATTGTGTCCACTGCCTGACACATTTAGAGACTCGGTCACCAAACCCAGGATAAAACCGGTCGTTCACTTCAACTTCGTGGCTGTTTGCGGGACGTTGATGGGCACAAATTGGCTGGCGATTTGTCTTACAAAGAATGTAATTCTCTATCCGATACGGTGAAAAAATTCCTGTGAAGCGCTTTGAGACGTTTCAACGATGTGATAAGCTGCTATATCAACTGCAAGGATTATTATTGCTGGAACTCACGCTAGCTGGCTGGTGNTTTTTTGGGGAGGGATCATTCTCAAGTGATTACACTTGACCCGGAACTTGACCCCTTCTTAAAATCCTTGTGATGTTGAAAGGTCTCAAAACACTTCCAGGCGATTACTGCCAAGTGTAGTGACTGTTTGAGGCTGACAAACCTTCCGTATCAATCACCCACCTCACTCTTTTCTCTGTCGTCAAAAGCCACCTAAAAAGAGCTACCTTTTTCACCCCTCTTACAGTCATCTTCCTTTCCCCAACCCCCAACTTGACACCGTCTCTGTACAGTGCTCTGAGGTGTTACTCTAAGCGAAAGACGTTGAAAAACACAAGCCTCTGCTTTCAAAGGCAAATGTGGAGCCACTGATATGTGGACAGGACACTGTAAGTGCATTAAGTCCCTGTAAATTCCTTGCTGAGACCTTGCTCCTCACAAACAGATGTGTGGGACACAGAGAGAGAGAGAGAGAGAGAGAGAGAACGAGCGAGAGTACACTGCAACACCACGCTGTCTGCCCAAGTGCCTTTTACAACCGTTTAGTTTAACAGTGGTTATAATAAAATAATAATCTTTGCATTTGATATAGAGCCTTATCACATCATTGACATGCCTCAATGCGCTTCACAGGATATATTGTAAAGTGGATTGACTGTGCATTTTGTGGGCGAAACTTGGCAGCCAATTGCGCACAGCAGTGTCCCGCAAACAATCACAGATTTTTTCGGAGGGATTATTACCCCTGGAAAGCGATCCGCTAATCGACTAACAACCGGGTTCCTCCTTAATGCTAGGTAAACAGAGGCGTGTGTGTGTGTGGAGTAAGGAAACTTGCCTAGCGTTTCGACCCACCCGTGATTCGAACCCAGGTCCTCTCGCTTGCGAGGCGAGTACTCTAACCATTACACTACGCGCTTGCCTCGTGCTCACGGTGTAAAACCTCAACAACAAGTGGGAAGAGTAAGCGGCGACACAAGTCTTGCAGTGGGATCGGGAACTTGGGAGAATGCCGTCTATGTGGTTCATGTAGAGGACATTCCCCTCATTAACTGATGTATCTCCCCCTGCTCATAAAAGCCTTTTCACCAGAGTTTGATCATTCTGTCATCCCCAAATCTGTGTTTTATTAATACCAACAGGCAGCTCAATACAATAAAATATACACATATATAATATGTAAGGCTCTGATGCCTTAATGTAGAGCACTCAGCAACCTGCACCCACACCCCGCACTGTAAAATTAAAGCAAATATTTTTCCTGCTAATTATTTTTTTGTTGGAAAATGAAAAGTCAACAAAACAACTGTTGGTTTCTATCCCCTCCCTCACTGCAGGCAACATTAAACACACTGGTCCTCGCTGGCCCTTACCCACCCCACCACCTGCCCCTGATTCGCTCCCCCCTCAACACTCACTTCCCTTTTTCCCCCACCTCCTGCACATTTAACCTTGAAACACAGCAGGCAAAACCAAAAATGGTGGCTCCATGTTTCGCCCACAAAATACACAGTCACTCCACTTTAATATATATCCTGTGAAGCGCTTTGAGACATCTCAACGACGTGATTAGGCTCTCTATCAAATGCAAGGTTTATTATTGGTTATTATTATTATTGAACTCCTAGCTTTATAATAATTCTTGCATTTGATCCAATGCCTTTCACGTCAGGACAACGTCTCAAGTGTATTGACTGTGTGTTTTGTGTGGGCGGACGCAGATGAACGTATCCTGTACAGGTGACTCCTCGATGGGAGGAGAGGGATTTGATCGGTTGGGGCATGGACGGCTGAGTGGGGCTGGGTATGGGAGAGGATACGGGTTGCACGAGTTCTGGAGGGACGAGTTGGGTAGTGGGGGTGGGGGGAGGCTGGAGAGTCTAGCGAGAGGATTTTGGGGCAGTCGAGGCTGGCGGGGGTGGGGGGTGATGAAAGCATGAATGCGGGGTGGGTCTCCCTGGTGGTGGGGGGACATATAGTGAAGGTGTATTGGTTGGCAAACCAACACAGGTTGATTAAAAAACAAAACAGTTTAGAAAAGGAGAGGTTACCTCTGAAAAGTGTTACAAGACTATCGCACGTGGAGAAAGAGAGAGAGAGAGAGAGAGAGGGGGGAGAGAGAGAGAGAGAGAGAGTCGGGTGACATTATAAATTGTTGGCGCAAAATGCGTCATCTGAACCCAGAGGTATGTGGCAACCTTGAAACTGACACCCGAGTGCATTTTACTGCAGAGAATAGACAGCTGTGTGTCTGGCTGAGACGCTGAGGTTAGAGAATCTGGCCTCCAACTTGAAATGGCATGTGGGATTGACTGGAGGGGACAGGAGTTGGCAGCAAGCTGACTGCGATAGCGTGAGAGTGTAAAACACCGCATTGTGACTCTCTCACTGGACGGACAGCTCACGTGACTCTCACTAGAGGCTATTATGTAGTTTAGCTTTACATTTTGATACAGGAGCCACAGCGTCAAACAATAAAATCCATTATTATCCACACGCCCTACCTAGCAACTCCGCACTGACTGATTTGAGGTGCCTTTCCTTTTCGGACGCGATGTTAAGCCAAGGTTCCTTCTGCGTGTTCTTCAGACGGACACGGAAGATCCCGCAACAATATCGTTGGAGTTGGGTGGGGGGGGTTGGGGGGAAGAGGAAGAGTTCCTTCCAGCATTCCCCACTCAACCAGACCATTCACCTCATGTCTGCATGTCTGTGCAGTAATGGCATTTGACTACATATGAAACAGTCACTACACATGACAGAATTACTGTAAAGTGCTTGGATGTTTTATTACATCAATGAGCCACAGAAACAAACATTGGCTCCCTCTTTGGACAGCCAACAAAAAAAAACTATGTGACTGTTTGCGGGACATTGCTGTGTGTAAAATGGTTGCTGAGTTCACCTGTAAAATGCATACTTATGTTTTGAGACGTTTCAATGTCTCAAGGACTTTAAGAAGAGGTCACCACGGTACATCCTGTGAAGCACTTTCACTGCTGACGTGAAAGGTGCTGTATTAAATGCAAGGATTATTATTATAATTGATTGTATTATTGAATTATTATTGATATTATTGTTATTAACTCCTTGCCTGACTTTTCTATCGTATTCCACTCATCCTACTCAGCCCACACTTCTGTGCTCAACTCTGATTAACACAGGTGTCGATTCCCCCCCCCCTCCCACCTTCCCCCCCCCCCCCACCTTCCCCCCCCTTTATGTTCTGCAGCAAAAGTCGCAACAACATAAGGAAGCAGTATTATCTAGGACAGGAGCCAGGAAGTATTCCTTTCCAAAAAAAAGAGAAGTAATGAACAGAAAGATTAGAAGAATCAAAATAATAGTCTCATTTCATACTAAAAACCTCAAATGTCTCAAAGTGCTTTGCTGGGAATTTTTGTCAAGTGTAGTGACTGTGTAATTTGAACCCAGCATACATTGTAGTGGAGTCCTGTAGCTCAGTGGTTAGGACACAAGGGAAAGACCCGGGTTCGATTCCCGGCAGGGTGAAATCTTGGGCAAGTTTCCTTAACTCTACATGCCTGATAATAATCCCTCAAGAAAAAAAAACAATAATAATTTGGTCAGTTCAATCCAGGACTATCTGTGGGACGCTGCTGTGCCCAATTGGCTGCCGCGGTTCGCCCACAAATATACAGTCAATTCACTTTACAGTATATTCTGTGAAGCGCTTTGAGACGTCGCGAAGACGTGAAAAGTGTTGTATCAAATGCAAGGATTATTATTAGTAGTCGTAGTCTGATTATTATTATTATTATTATCCCCTTCCCTTTGTTACAGAAATACTTCTTGACGTCTGAATTGGATTTGAATTGAGTTTAATTTTAAATTAAATTGGCATTGAGGTGCAGATCAGTCATGATTTAATAGAATGGCAGAACAGGCTCGAGGGGCTGAATGGCCTCCACCCATTCCTATGTTCCTATGTACGCATTGACACAGAGAATCAATTCTGAGCGTATACAAAGTGTGTGTGTGTGGCGGGGGGGGGGGGGGGGGGGCGAGGGGAGGGGGAGCGAATTCCATCACTGCTTACATCCCAGGCGTTGGTTCCCTCAGGCTCCTGATATCTGCCTTGTTCTCTCAGGATTTCTCCTTCAATAGTCAGGTATGCGAATTAGTGTCTAACATTCTGCCGCTTATTGTACAAACACCACAGCCTCCAGAGAGCAGACCACAATGGGGCTACCTTTCCTGCACAACTTTCACCTGGGACCCAGGTCGAACCAGTCCTTAGGCAAAAAAAAGCCCAGGGTTTAATGAGACATTCAGTAAAGAAGCACGGAGTAGACCAGGCCTTTAACTTTTACGAGTTTCCCTCTTTGGAAGATACTATCACTGTATAGATCAGATTTCAGCGGCACAATGCGCCCTTTTGTCAATTTATACAGGAAGCATTTTAGGTTAGGCAGAAGAACAGAAGAACATAATAATTTGCTGGCGAAAGAAGACCGAGGTCCATCTAGTTCGCCTTCCACCATCCTGGCAGTCGCTTGACATGTTGTGTCCCAAACTATATCTGTACCCTGATTATTTTATTATTTTCTAGCAGAAATCTATCTCATTTGTTCCTGAAACAAACAACATTTTCTGCTTCCACCGAGGGAGCCTGTTCCATAAGTTTACGACTCGCTCACTGAAGTAGTGTTTCCGCAGGTTTGTTCTGAGTTTACCCCACTTCGACCGCAGGCCATGTGTATATTATACAGTATTGCCTCTGTCCACACAAGCCTGAGAAAAAATACCATTTGCTCCAAACTCCACGTTTAATAAAATATCTTTGTTTTAAACGTAACAATCAGGATGAATCAAGCATACACTCATGGATGGTTTGTGCAACACTCCTGCCCACCACCACCCCCTCCCATCCCCCTCCCTCCCACAACCTACTGTCAGGGTTGTGTTTTCAAATAAGACCCATGTTAGAAATGTGCAGCAACCTGCAACACATTAAATGTGGTGTCATGTTACCACTCTGTGTCAATGACAAACACTGTCACTGGGAACATCTGCTGCGATTTAGAGGAGAGGCGGTGGGGGTGGGGGGGGCGGGGGGAGGTGATTGTGGGCAGGCAGGGACCCCTCGACTTGACAGTACAGAAGGGTTGAGCGCTTTGCCAGGGACACGACTATGTTTTCCAGGAGTCTGCGTCAAGCTGTCCAATGGAGGAGATGAAGTTGGCGTCGCGGCTCAAGAGGTGAATTGGAAGATGTTAGAATGAAAAGAGAGTCGGTTGAGTAACAGACAAGCACGTGCCTGTGTGAGCTGTCTGCTTGGACCTGAGCGAGCAAGAGGCAATATTAATCATGCACATACAAGCCCACATCTACCTGCAGTGCAGACAGAATACAGCTCTCACCCCCCACCCCCACCCCCCCAAAGAAAAACCACACTGTACGTCCGTCCATCTGTCTGACTGAGGTCAGTGTGAGACAAACCAAACCAGAGTCCAGGCCAACAATGTCAATTTGTCTTTTTAAAAAAAATGTTTTAAGATGGAGCAAAATTTGGGGGAAATTTTATGAAATTCTGTCGGAATTTGGAAGCCCGTTCCTTTTTTTTCAAAGAACCGCTGAATGCTGGTTTCCAAATTGAGGCATCTCAATTTCGCCCACAAAATACGCAGTCAGTTTATTTGACAGTATATCATGTGAAGCTCTTTGAGCAGTCTCAACTATGTGATAAGGCGCTACATCAAACGCAAGGGAAGTTATACTATTATTATAATAATAAACAGTGAAAGGTTATTCCCACTTGTTGGTAAAAGGGCATAAAGTCTGGAATACCACTACGGGAGTTAAGGAGGAGGTTGCAGTCAGTTGCGTTCATGCAGAGGGACATTAGAACGTGGATGACTGTGCACAAGTAGCTATTGAGGCTGAGACCACAACAACAGTTTAAAAAGAATTCAATAAATATTTAAGTATCGCTTGCTTGTTCAGATGGACATTAAAGATCTCCCATGGCGCTACTCGAAAAGAGAGGGGAATTACTCTCTCCCTGCGTCCTGGCCAACAATCCTCCAGATAAAATTGCTCATTCAATCCATGATTGTTTGTGGGACACTGCTGTGCGCAATAGGCTGCCGTATTTGTCCACAATATACAGTCAATGCACTTTACAGTATATTCAGCGAAGCACTTTGAGACATCTCAATGACATGATAAGGCACTATATCAAATGCTAAGATTATTATTATTAAATCCTGTGAAGTGCTTTGAGACATCCTTCTGACATAAAAGGCACTGCATCAAATGCGAGAATTATTATTATATTATTATTGTTAACACAAAACATCTGCAGCTCAGTACACAATTTGCGTTATTTATTAGCTGATTTATTCATGAAGAAATCAGTGAGAGCGGCATTCCCATGAGTCAGCTTCACAAAACTCCCGGGTTTCTTATTAGGAAATCATTAAGAAATACCGCAAAAATCAGCACCACCCCCTATTTGCGTCCTTTTTGGCTGGAGTCATGACCCAGACTGACACAGCTTCTGAGGTGTCAGAGAGTCTGGCCTCCCCATCTCCAGGTTCTCTTTATTTCTGCTGATTCAGGAGAATGCCTTTCTCCTCTGTTTGTTCAGTAAACTGGGAAACTGAGAAAAACTATGGATGTGACAGCAATCTAAACATGGATCCTTCCAGACACACAAGTCTCTCTATCTTTCTCTCTCTCACACACTTTTCCCATCCCAACCCCTAGCACCAAAAACAAGTGTTGCTTACACCGACTTGATTTTGCATCTCCACAGCTGTTTATAAGGAGGAGGATCACAGAGGTTAAGAGAGGGTTTATTTTAATTGAAATCTTTAATTTTGGAGTTATTTATGCTGCCATCACTCCCATTTCAATCAGGCCTGTGTAAACAGCTCATTCCCGATGCCAGTTTTGGAGGAAGTCAGGTTTTAGACACTGTAATGCACAGACAGATGTTTAAAACTGATCAAAACTTGCATTTTCATCGACTCTGATTCGACAAGTTTGAAATGCAAATTAAAATCCCAACTGGAATCCTTGTGCTTGATATAGCATCTTATCACGTCATTGAGATGTCTCAAAGCGCTTCACAGAATATACTGTAGAGTGGAGTGACTGCGTATTTTGTGGGCGAAACGCGGTAGCCGATTGCGCACAGCAGTGTCCCACAAATAGTCGATTTTTGTTTTGTTTTTGTGGAGGCATCCGCTAATCATCTAACAAGTGGGTTCCTACTTACTGCAAGGTAAACAGGCATGTAGAGTAAGGAAACGCATCCATTGAAAGTCCTTGCGGGCTGTAAATCTTACCTTGAAATGATCACCTTTCAATTAAGTTAAAAGCTCTCATCATTTTAATGGTTTCAGTAAAATAATGAGATAAAATTTGGAGTTTAATGGTTTTACCAGCCTTATTATTATTATTACCACGTTGCCAACATTTTATTTCTCCATTTCTTTTGTTTACAAACGAAATAGTCGCCCAGGCTAAGACTGGGTAGAATTTCAGGCTTTCGATGTTTATTTTTAAGAAAATCTATTAACACTAAATTGGGCCTTGAGTCTACTTAACCTGAAAGCCAGTGCTCGAAATGTACCTCAAAACAAAAATACTACAATTTTGTTAAAAAAGAATTGTGTCTTTTCTTCTATTCCAAAATATTACAGAATGCAGTCACTGCACTTTACAGTTTATTCTGTGAAGCACTTTGAGCCGTCTGAACAACAACAAGATTACATTTGTATAGCGCCTTTCATGTCGGGAGGACGTCCCAAGGCGCTGACAGAGAACAGCGTTTCAGACCCGAGCTGGGGTTGGGGGGAGAGGGAGGGGAGGGGAAGGGGGGTGGCTGATGGCATAGTCGAAGAAGAGGGTCTTGAGGTGGGACTTGAAGGAGGCTAAGGAGGGAACGAGGCGGAGTGACTGGGGCATGGAATTCCAGAGGTTGGGGGCAGAGTGGCTGAAGGTTCTCCCGCCAATGGTGGGGCGGGTGGGTCGGGGGACATGGAGCAGCCAGAGCGGCTGAGCGGAGGGAACGGGCAGGTTGGTAGGGAGTTAGGAGGTCACAGAGGTAGGGTGGGGCGAGGCCATGGAGGGCTTTGTAGGTGAGGACCAGGATCTTGAACTGGATCTGAAGGATAGGGAGCCAG
>NW_024704749.1:22579401-22597801 GCF_018977255.1 Callorhinchus milii
ATTCATTCGGAGGAAACCAAATCGAAAGATTTTTTTGTTTTGGGGGGAGTTTGGGGGGAAAACTCGTTTGTGAAAACAAAATTGGAGAAATTGTTATTTTAGAGACTAGATTAACGGTTTAAAATAAAATAAAAACCATTCTGGAATCTGTCCTTTCTGTAAAAGTTCTGAAGTGAGAGAGAGGAATATAAAGTTAAAGAGTCATAGCTCCACAGCTCTGTGGCAATTCCTGTACATGGGCACAGGAGGAGAGAGAGAGAGAGAAAGGAATGAAGGAAGGAAGAGAAAGAGAGAGAGAGATTCTCTTACATTTCACGTTTTTTTAAATAACATTTTTAGAAGATTTTAATACTGAAACACGCGCCAAAATAGCAAGCCAGCTCCAAGCCAAGACAGTTTACAACATCCAAACCCAAATCTCCCTCTCCCACTCTCTGAATCCTTAATAATACCGAGAATCTCCAGAAAGCTGACAGTGCGTTTTCTTAACCCTAACTGTTCCCTCTCCCAATACACACACACACACAGACACCCTCACTTCCAACACACGCAAACACCCCCCACACACAGATACACACTCCCCTAACCACCCCCCACCCTCACCCCACCCCCAAAAAAAACACAGACACTCGTAACAAAAGGTCATCAATTGGTCTCATTTATAACACCAACAGATTGTCTGATATATTCCGCAGTTTCCCTGTCGTGTGACACGTTACTTCACCACCTGCTCTGTGTGTCCAAAAGCTATTATAGTATCAGGCGAAATCTTTCACAAGCGATTTTCTTTAAAAAAATAGTCTTTTTTTAAAAAAAGAAAACGAAGCTTTTTTTCCCCAGAAGATGCAAATAAAATTGTAGGAAGCAGCAAGTGACGGGGGGACTTGGGGTGGGTGAGGGGGGGGGGGGGGGGGGGGGAGAACTTGGGGTGGGGAGGTGGGGGGGGACTGGGATATCATCTTTTAATAATTAATATCAACATTGTCACAGGGTGACAACAACAACTTATTATTCTATGTGTGTGACTGTGTGTATCGAAGTGAAACAGGAATTCACACAAAATCGCCTCAACCGAGTTCTGTTATATCCTATATATATATTATAATAACAGTATATACCAGCTTATATATACTGTATATATAACAGCTTATAACTATATATACTGTCTTATAAATATATATAATAAACTCTCGACAAAAGTTTTTTTGGTGTGTGAATTGGGAAAGATTAATTCTGTTACACCTAATTATTACACAGTATATATATAATATATACTTTATATATTTATAATATCTGTTTACTGGAATTTCGGTTAAAACAAAAAACAAAAGGAAATTGGATCTGAAACAAAAACTCGAAACGCTGCGTTGTTGTTAACGTTTTTAGGATAAAATAAAGCTCCAGTAGTTAATAACCGCGTCAATTAAAACGATTATAATTTACTACCCATTAATTCAGAACTCACACTAATATTCCTTCATTCCTCAACATAACTCGAATCAAAACTCCCAGTTGTGTCGCACCGCAGCCCTCACGCTCTGTCTCGTTGTGTTATTTTTAAATTTATGTATATATTTAAATGTTCATCCATTCCGTACCGCGCGCTGATGACAAAAAAACACGATTTTTGTGTATAGACAAAATATATAAAACCGTCTCTAGATCTCAAATCGCCTTGTGATGGTCCCACATCCAACCGCGTTTGCAATCCCACCGACACCCTTCTCGCTACGAGTGCTCTGAATATTAAGGACTAAACATTAATGTAGAATATTCGCCCACAAAATACACATCAATTCACTTTACAGAGTATCCCGTGAAGCGCTTTGAGACATCTCAGCGACGTGATAAGGCGCTGTATCAAATGCGAGGATTATTGTTATTATTATTATTGTGATTCACAGCACCAGACAACACGGTTAAATATTCAACTTCACAAACCCTGACTGAAATATGGGGGGGGGGGGGGGGGGGGGGGAGGTAGAAATATATTCATTGCATTGCACAGAGGAAAGCTAAATAGACACACACACTTGTTGGGCGAGAGAGGCAATGCGCGAGTCCATATATATATATATAAATACACACACACACATATATATATAAGCGAGTTATTTGTGTTTATATTTTTACAAATTTTAAAACGGGCATCAAAGCGAGAGCTTTGTGAATTAATGTGGCGATTCTAAAGGCGGAACGAACAAGGTGAAAACGGCGCAAAATTGCACAGTTTAATAAAAACCTGCATTAAAATTAGTGACAGAATGTGGAGGGGTTTTACTGCAGCGACTGAAACCTACAGATATATTTGCTTGCGCCAGTCAGAGAATACTAATGCAGAGAGAAAGAGAGAGATTGGGGGCAGAGAGACTTGTCAGGGAGAGAGAGAGAGAGAGAGAGAAAAAAACATAGGATTCCGCCCCGTTTATCCCACGAAAAACCTAACAGAAATTGCCTGCTATTAAACAGATAAGAGTTAGTTTAATAGTTCATAAATAATTGGATTACATTCACTCCACCACCTCACACCACATTGCTATCAATGTAAATAGAGAGTGTGTGTGTGGGGGGGGGGGGGGGGGGGGGTGGAGGGGGGTTTGCTGGAGTGTAACGTTTAAGGTAAATGATTGATTTACGACATGCAAATGTTGTGCTTGGCTAAAAGTTCATTAGAGCGGTAATGTGTGTAGGGTGAGCGAGCACTGGGTTGTGGTGTACTGTGTATGTGTGTGTGTGTGTGTGTTGCCGGGCGCTGTGTGTGTGTGTGTGTGTGTGTGTGTGTGTGTGAAGGAGACACTATTTTTTCAGGATGTTTGAGAGTTTGTACAGCACAGTTTCACTCCACACTTAGACTGACTACGAACTCGTTACACCGACTCCTCTCACCCGATTCCCGATGAAGTAACAGTCTACCTGCTCCATAACCCCCCCCCTCTCTCTCTCTCTCTCAAGTTGTCCCGGGTTTATCCCACTCAGGCCTGCGTTTAGTGGGTTTAACCAGCGGGTTTGACGGGGTCAGACGTACAGATTAAATCCCCCCTCTCCAAAACCAACCTTTCAGTTTAATTTACACGGGATGTTTTGTGGACGGGGCAGTGTGTGAGGGGCAGTTATTATTCTACTATATTGTGTTCTATTTTGCAACTCTCGGCCTTCGCTTTTTCCTCTTTATATGTATTTATAAAAGCAATGGAAACTCTATAACAATCTCAAATCATCTCCAGCCATCCTCCCCCCAGTCACACACAGAGAAATGGACGTCCGGTTATTGTCGCAAAAAGCGCCCAAGACACAGTGTATGTGTCCGTATATATGTGTGTGTGTGTGTAATGTGTATATGTATGTGTATGTATATTAAATCAATTTATTATTGTGTGTGTGAAATGTGTGTATATATGTGTGTATGTGTATATATGTACATTAAATCAATTTATTATTATATGTATGTCTGTGAAATGTGTGTGTAGATATATATGTGTATTTGTGTGTGTGAGGAGGGTTTATGTTTGTATATATATGCGTGTGTGTGTGTGTGAGGAGGGTTTATGTGTGTATATGTGTGTGTGTGTGTGTGTGTGTGAGGAGGGTTTATGTGTGTATGTGTGTGTGTGTGAGGAGGGTTTATGTGTGTATATGTGTGTGAGGAGTGTTTATGTGTGTGTGTGTGTGTGTGTGTGAGGAGGGTTTATGTGTGTGTATATGTGTGTGAGGAGTGTTTATGTGTGTGTGTGTGAAGAGGGTTTATGTGTGTATATCTGTGTGTGTGTGTTACACTCTCAATTCATTGTCACACATATCAAATGCAAGCAACACTGTTCGATTATCTGTGGGTTTTAAGTCACTGTAACACATTGAGAGATGATAGAAAGATATATTTTTGCACAGACCAACACATTGCGAGTCAGTGGCGCTGTGCGTGTTATGAAACCTCAGCGACAAAGAATGCGCCACTCGCTTTCGCTATCCTCTGTGATTTGTATATGTATATAACGAACCGAACGCACTGATCACAGGCGATGGGAACCGGGGGGTCTGTGTGTCGGGCGGGGGCTGGGGCTGGGGGGGGGGGCTGGGGGGGTTGGGCCTGGGGGGGGGGTTGGGGGGGGCTGGGGGGGGGGGGCTAGGGGGCTGGGGGGGGGGGGGGGCTGGGGCTGGGGGGGTCTGGGGCTGGGGGGGCTGGGGGGTCCTGGGGCTGGGGGGGGCTGGGGCTGGGGGGGGGGGCTGGGGGGCTGGGGGGGGGGGTTGGGGGGGTCCTGGGGGGTCCTGGGGGCTGGGGGGTGCTGGGGGGGGGGGGGGGGGTTGGGGGGGGGTGCTGGGGGGGTCCTGGGGCTGGGGGGGGCTGGTGCTGGGGGGTGGGTGAGTGCCTCTCAGCCCCGGCTCCCCGAGGCCACAGCTCGGCCACATCACCAGACAGGTCCCGCCGCGGCCTCGGCTCTCAGCCCCGTCACAGCCGCTTCCCGAGTGTCACATCTCCCCCCCACCCCCCGGCACACCGGACTCACATGATAAACATGTTTAAAGGCCTCAATCGTGTCTGAGGTTTACCCCCCAATCCCTTCCCCCCCCACACACACTCTCACACACACTCACTCTCACACACACACCTTCACACAGACACTCACACACACACTCACTCTCACACACCTTCACACTCACACAGACACTCACACAAACACACAGACACTCACACACACACACTCTCACTCTCACACACACTCACTCACTCTCACACACACACCTTCACACTCACACACACACACTCACTCTCACACACACACTCACTCACTCTCACACACACACCTTTACACTCACACAGACACTCACACAGACACTCACACACACCTCCCCAATGACTGATTTCATTTCCATTCCTGTTCACTCCTGGATTAGGAACAGAAACGCGAGTCCAATATAATATATTAATGTTGTTATTAGTATTATTATATCAATCTCTCAGAGACGATCCCGCATTCCAAGTAATGGGAACAATTTCAAGTGTTTTCCCGGCTCGTTTTGTTCGTTTGTTTTGTTTTTAAGACACATTTATTTGTAAATAAAATATTTTTTTACAAAGAAAAAATCTCCCGGTTATAATATATATATATTATATATATATAGTATGTAATGAGACGGGAAGGCTTAAAGTTTAAACTTGGCCTAAACATTTTGTTGCTCACTTTGTGCACTTTAAACGGATTGGGAGGTGTGTATGTGAGAGTGTGTTTGTGTGAGAGCGACTGTGTGTGAGTATGTGTGGAAGAGGGAGTGTGTGTATCTCTGTGTGTGTGTGTGTGTAGAGAGAGGAGTGTATGGATGTGAGAGTGTGTGAGAGAGAGAGAGTGTGTGTTGGTGTGAGTTTGTTGCATGATAAGAACATAAGAATTTGCTTGAATAGACGAAGGGTTCATCCATCCAGTTGGCCTTGCACCATCCTGGCAGTCACTCGCTCTCTCCCCGAGCCCGTTCCCAATCCCATTCCCAATCCCAACCCCAAACCAGTGAAGCCAGGGCACTTACTGCTCATAGTCGTGTTTGCAGTAGTGTTTTCTGTCGCGGAAATAGCAGCTGGTGCTGAGTCGCTGCTGACACACGGCGCATTGGAGACATTGCTCGTGCCAGGACGCCTCATTCACCCGCATCAGAAAGCGGTCCTCGATAGGTCTCTGACACCCGTCACACACCTCCTTGTGCTTACACTCGGGACCTGTGCACAAGTGTGTCCGTTGCACACAAATACAATACAAAATAAAAGGCAAAAACATTTAATATTTTCCCCCAAACCGTTGGGAATGTTCGTGACGCTGCGCAAGATTTAAAACAGAATGCAAAATAAGATTAATATTTTTCTCCGCTTCCCACCTCTCCCCCCCCCCAAAAAAAAAACTACAATAAATAAATCTTGGACAAATCGCTGTTTGGTTTTGTTTTGGCATTAACGTCCGTTGCACACGAGTAATAATAAAAAAAATACAACGCAAATTATATATATGTTGCCAAAAACTGTTTGCAATGTTTGTGACATGACACAATATAAAAATATAATGGAAAACTAAATTAATATTCTCCCCAATAAAATAAATACACCGAGTCATATTACTGTTTGTTTTGCTTTAGTTATAATTGGTTGTAAATCGAAATTAAAAATCATCATTCTCTCTCTCTCTCCCTCTCTCTCCCTCAGTAGAAATATTCTCACTGCCCTCCCCAATTTACTGACTGTTTTTTCTCTTTAAAGCATAAATGTCCTGTCCTGTCATTGACAGCTCACCCCAGTCCCCCACTCCCACCAGACCACAGAGGCTGATTGCTTTACACGTTACATTAGCGCTTTCTACACACACAGACAGACAGGTAATGCACGGGGCGCAATGTGACTTTTAATGTTAGTTTTATCTACAATTTCCTCCCCATATATCTCTTCTTCCTCTCTCTCCCACTCTCCCCCTTTCTCTCTCTCTCTCTCTCTCCACTTCCCTCTCTTTCTCCTTCTCTCACTCTTTCTCTCTCCTCTCTGCGTTATCACACCAGCGAGAGAGAGAGAGAGAGAGGGAGAGAGAGAGAGAGGGAGTGAGAGGGAGTGAGAGGGAGAGCTAAAAACTGTGCAAAGCGAAAACAGTGACACATCCCGAGGATTGACTTGCGACTTAACAACTTTTACGGGATGAGAGGGAAAGAAGGGAAGGAAGGGAAGTCGGGAAGGTGAGACAGAGACAGAGAGAGGGGGGGGGGGGGGGGGGGGGGGGGGGTAGAGCAGAGTGGAGATAGTTATAATTTCTTCGCTTATCAAGTTAACATAAAACACGGTGTATTTACCCAGTAACAATCCCAGGGCTGCGGGAGCCGAGCGTAACGGACATTCCTCCAGTTTGATCCCGTCCAACATCGGGGCGAATTCTCTCTCTCTCTCTCTCTCTCTCTCTGTCTGTCTCTCAGTCTCTCTTTCCGCCGCAGTTGATGATGATGATGATGATGGTTGTGTGTGTACCTGAGTGACTGACACTGACAGCCACACAGCGCTCAGCAGCCACTGGAGGATTGATTCCCTGTATAACACAACACAAACACAACACAGCACAGCCAGGTTCACACTGTCAGCTTCAGCTATTTCACAACGCTGCCTTAATTATTCTTACACACACACACTCACACACTCTCTCTCTCTCACACACAAAAACACACGCTCTCACACACACACTCTCTCACACACTCACACACACTTTCTCACACACTCTCTCTCACACACTCACACACTCTCTCTCTCACACACAAAAACACACGCTCTCACACACACACTCTCTCACACACACTTTCTCACACACTCTCTCACACACTCACACACTCTCTCTCTCACACACAAAAACACACGCTCTCACACACACACTCTCTCACACACTCACACACACTCTCTCTCACACACTCACACACACTCTCTCAACACACACTCTCACACAAACACACACTCACACACTCTCTCTCACACACAAACACAAACTCTCACACACACACACTCCCTCTTTCACACACACACTCTCTCTTACACACAAAGACACACGCACAGACACACACACACACACAGACACACACACAGACACACACACCCCAAAAGAAACGAGTTGTGATCACGCGAAACCACTTTCGACGCAGGTTAAAGACGCACTGACTGCAACTGCTGGTCTGGGGTCTGAAGTGGCGAAAAGAAATCCACAACAGAAAAAGTTTTCTCTGTTTTTTTAAAGTTGAAACAAAATAAACTTTTTAATAAACTTTGGAGCTAATTAATTACAGCCCTCCCCCCCCCACACACACTGTTCTCACCCCCTGCTCCAGCAATGACACCAGGTAGATCTATATTGCTGAAATAAACGCAGTTCGTTAGTTAATTAATTAGTTATAAACACCTGAGAGGGGAAAAAATTTGCAACCAAAAAAAAAAGCTGAAACTCACTGGAAGTAAAGGATTTTTTTTTGCAATCCAAAGTTCTGTTTGCTCGTTATTCTCCAAATAAAAAAAAATAATGGGAAAGTTATGAACTGGGAGTTTTTTCTAAAAAAAAATCCCCCCCCCCACCCAAGAAGCCAAGTGAAGGTGTTCCCCTTTTCCCTGAGTGCTGAGATGGGAATGTGCCCATATAGCGCGCGGTGGAGTGGAGTGGAGGGGAGTGAGTGAGTGAGTGGGGAGGGAGGCGCAGGGATACACACGATGCCCGGCCGTGCTGCGGCCACGAGCAGCAGCTCTTCCGCCCTCCGCCCTCACTCCCTCCTCCTTCCCACCGCGCGGTATCCGTGCGCCGCGGTGACGCGCCCACCTCCCCCCAGAGTGACAGTCACACACACATGAAGCCGAGAAATAGGGCGGAGGCTAAACCCACTCTCTCTATCTCTCAGGTGGGCAGAATTTTTACTTTAAATCTATGCATTGAAGGGGGGGGGTGTGGTGGGGGGTATAATAAAACACTGCTATGCCTCTTATTGTGGCCTCAGTAAAGCAGTAACCAATTGTATCTGGAACTAGAGATAGAGATATATATGTATAAAAAAGTTGCACAGCAGTTTTGCAATGTTTTTAAATGTGTGCATTTATTTGATGCATCGGTGCAAAGCGCATTTTTTTTTTTTTTGGTGGGGGGGTGGTGTGGGGGGTGTGGGGGGTGTGGGGTGTGTGGTGCTTTGGCACCCAGAACAGGCATAAAGTGACGAGTTAATCATTTCGGAAATACTGTGTTTTTGTTTATGTTAAAAGTGACAGGGGAGGAAATCGTTAAACCTGACCAATTGCCGCCTGGAGACTGTGTACAGCAGATGTGTAAGGTGAAACTTAAAATATCCATGGCGGAGGGATGTGTGTGGTGTGGGGGGGGGGGGGGTAATGAATTTTATTTGGGTAATACATACTTATTTATATTCGCCCCCTAATTATCCAGTCAATGCAATTCACAGTATATCCTATGAAGCGCTTTGAGACGTCTCGAAAACGTGATGTGGCGCAGTTATCAAACGTAAGGATTATTATTATTGTTGTTATTATTATTATTATTATTATTATTATATATTCATATCACTAACCCCTCGATGCGGTTTTGCTCAACTGCACTGAGCAAAAAAAAAGTTAGTTTTCATTTAATATCTGTCTATCGATTGATTGATTGATTGATTGATTTAAAAATCATTGGAAAACATGGCCCAAAGTGGCTTTATCTCTTGGAGATAAAATGGGGGTTGAATGTGAATGTGTGTGTGTGTGTGTGTGAGAGTGAGGTGGAGGGGGGGGGGTCTGAATCATTTTTGCGCTGTTGTTTTTGTTACACACACGTCCGTGTATTTTTACACACTTTTTTTTACACACAAACTTTTTTTCTACCTACACTCAGTTGAATTGAATATTTCTGTGTGATTCACGCACCTCATGTACTGTATACACACACCCGAACGATACAAAAAAAAGCTACAGTATATATTGAAAGAATTCACATGGGTCTGAATCTTCGGGGGCCAAAGGGTGTTAACTTCAAGCAAACTTTGTTTTTTTTTAATATGTAAAAAGAAACATACACCATCTCAGCAGCCAAAGTCATGTCAGGTCGCTTTATACTGTGACCCCTAAAGCCAATCGAGCCAAACCATGTCTCAGTGTGCACCTGGCTATCTCAGGCTAATTATGGTTTAAGAGCCCAACCCATTACCATGACCCACCCCCCAAAAAAAACCCTTACACTTGGTGTCTGGTTCCCCCCCCTCCCACATACACACACGCTCCAATCTCGAGAAAAAAATCCATCGTTAAACATACACCGAGATAGAGAGATCATTCGATACAATTCAACATTGCGAGATGGTCCATCAGTCATTCTGACTCCAACACTTTGGTACTAACACAATGCCTCCAAGTACCTCTCTCTCTCTCTCTCTCTCTCTCTCTCTATCTCTTTTTATTTTGCGCTTTTTGCGGAAAAAAAATATCAGATGCATCACATCCCTCCCAAAAGATGTCCTGTCTATTCACATGTATATTTCTGTGGCGTTTTGTTTTGTGTGAATTCGGGGCGAATTTCAGGGAGATATGGATCTCTGCTGAGCTGATAGGGGGCCGTTTATTGGCGATGCTCGTGTGCTGTCGCTGGTTTTAATAATATTTCACCAGCTGAGCGTTTTGTTTTGATTTCTCTTCTCTCTCTCTCTCTCTTTATCTAAAAAAAAAGCCTGGTAATCTCGTAATTAAGATCTTTTTGTCCGCTTTTTTTTCTTTGGGGGGGAAAACGCGAAAAAAAATGCATCTGAATTTCATTATTCGCACATGTGTGTGTGTCTGTGTGTGTATCTGTGTGTGTGTGTGTGTGTCTGTCTCTCAGCTAAACACACCAGTGATGCCACACACACGACATGATGTGTGTCGCTTTGTGGCTTTGAGCCGAGAAAATATCAAATGATTATATCAAATAGAGACTAAAAACAGGAGGGTTTTATGTGTGTGTGTGTGGGGGGGGGGGGGGGGGGGGGGGGGGGTGAGGGGAGAGACATTAATTAGTACGATTGTTATTTTTCTTTCAAAAAAAATAACGCTTAGAATACGTTGCAAATAATTGTGTTATAAAACTTATAATGTGCTGCGAATGACTGCGTTCTAAAATGTAATGTTCATTTATGTTATTCTTCTCTGCCGCATTAAAAAAAAACTAACAACGTTATAAACTGTTTTTCTAGTTTAACGGGAACGCTTTTCTTTAATGCAGCAACAATGTGATTTCAAAAATGGTTTAATTTGTTAATGTGAAGGGGGTTGTAAATGAGAACTGGTGCCAATGTCCCTAAATGTTAACTACAAGCAGGAAACTTATTCGGGGCAGAAAATGAAACCCGTTAGTTAATGGTGAACTATTAACGGGAATATCTCCCCTCCCTTCTCCTCACTGGCAAACGACTGGGGTTTATATTTAATTAAAAAAAACACTTATTGTACTTTCCATTAGAGTTTCGGGATCCACGCCGCGCGATAGAGACACAGAGACACACACAGAGAGAGAGAAATACCAGGGAGTCAGAGGATAAAATAGTCAGCAATTCAAAGACAAAAAACAAATATCCACAATATATATTTGGTTTTAGAAAAGGAACATGGTCGGGGATGGATACTGGCGATTTGTCTGTGCAGTTTGATTCCAAACTATACTTTGCTAACAAAATATACAGTCAATTCACTTTACAGTAGATCCTACTTTCAGACATATCCAAGACTCGATAAGGCTCTGGGTCAAATACAAGGATTATTATTATTATTATTATTATATAATATATTGTCTTAGCACTAACCGGACAAATACAGGACTGCGTTTAAAAATACACAAAGCATTTTTGTTTATAATATATATATATATATATTTGCGTTTAGGGGAAAGTTTCGTTTATTTGTTACAGGGTTAGGTTACGGTATATTCTGTGAAGCGCTTCGAGACGTCAAATTATTATTATTATAAGGGGAAAATGGTTCTAAAAATCGCTAGCGGGGGGGGGGGATAGACACTGTCTAATTTAGTTTTAAAAGGTCATAAAATCACACGTCGAATCGTTGCTTATTAATTTAAATTGTTAAATTATTGCACGTTAAATGGTTTGGGTATTTACAAAGTACTTAATGAGTTCCTCTCTCTCTCCTCCCCCCCACCCCCACCCCACATACACCCACATCTGATAGGAATAGCCCCCCCCCCCCTCCCACCCTCCGGTTGTGTGATTTTATTAAAAACATAAATGAAGGTAGGAAGAGTCAGAATGAAGCTGACTATTAACATGGCTTTGGAAATCTAAACACGGTACAAATAGTGGACTATTTAAAATGCAACAGCGTTATATTTCGCTTAAATGTTTAAAACCAAAACCAAAAAAAAGTTCATCAAGATCAAAAGATTATTAATAATTTCACATGGATAGTCAGATTTCCCCGCCGTGGTATTTAATTCTCAATTTATTCCCCCCCTTTAGAATCGTGATTTACTGTGGTTTAAAGTGGTGTTAAATACACACTCACTCACTTACAAAATATCAAGTTTTTTCATCATCACCCAAAAAAGAGTGTCTGGACTAAACGGCATTCTGTCAATTTCAATTCTTTGATTGGTTTTGGTGTGTGTATGTGTGTGTATTGTGTGTGTGTGTATTGTGTATGTATTGTGTATTGTGTGTGTGTATTGTGTATGATTGTGTATTGTGTGTGTGTATTGTGTATGTGTGTGTTTTGTGTATGTGTGTGTATGTGTGTGCGTTGTGTATGTGTGTGTATTGTGTGTGTATTGTGTATGTGTGTGTGTTGTGTATGTGTGTGCATTGTGTATGTGTGTGTATTGTGTATGTGTGTGCATTGTGTATGTGTGTGTATTGTGTATGTGTGGCGTGTTGTGTGTGTATGTGTGTGTGTGTGTGTGTGTATGTGTGTGGGGGGGGGGTGGGGGTGGGGAGAGAGAGATTTTGCCAATATTTAATGACTGTAACCTCTCTATAGGCCGATCCACAAACAAACCCAGAATATGTCTGATCCGCAGCTCAGACGGGTTATGTCAAGTTTCACCAACTGGACATAAAAAAATGATTAACAGTGAATGAAAACGGAATTATTCTATGAAACGTTGGACTCAGCGGAGAATGTAGTGGTAAATGGGTCTATAATTGCCACCCGCACAGAGATAGATGTTTTAGTGCCTGTGTAAAAAGGCGAGTTCAGTGTCACTTTATACAAACGTGTCCTGGTTCCACCTCACAACGATGGACACAGTATTTCACAGATATTTTATTCACAGTGAAGGTGATCGGCTTATTTTAGACCCTCGGTGTCAGTTTAAGGCGGTTAATAAACGGAGAGGCGAACTGCCCTCCACTATAGTGTTATAAATGTCAGGGAAAAAAAGGACATTTGCTTTTCCTTCATTAACTTATTTACTTTGCACCGCGCGATGCTCGCGTCGGTTTTAGGTCACTTCTGCGAAAGTACATATTGCTTCTCAGAAGACAAGTGTGTGTGAGAGAGAGAGAGAGAGAGAGAGAGAGAGGGAGAGAGAAATTAGGCTTTTCTGTATTGCTATTTACAGTCATTAACGTTAATCCGTGAAAGAACGAAATTGTACATTAATATATATATAATTTCACAAGAACTATTTCTGTTTTTTTTCCCTTTGTACTTCGGAAATTAAAGAAACAGCACTTCGCACTCAGCACCGCAAACCGATAATAATAATAATAATAGTAATAGTAATAATAATAGTAATAGTAATAATAATAAAACGAATAATCTACAAAATGCCAAAAGGATTTGTCGAAAAAGAAATGATAAATCAATAAAAAAAATTGTATTATCAGATCCTACGACAAAGTCTGAACAAAATCGTATTGGTAGATCACAGCGAATAATTATATATATATCTATATTTTAGCGCTGGTTTATGTAAATGGTAAACGGGGACAGTTATTGCATGAAAGCAAACAGACAGATTGTATAAGTGTGGCGTTACAGTACCTTAAACCCTCAAAGGCACCGTCTCCCCGGCAGACAGATCGCTGAACTGAACTGTGAGAGAGAGAGAGAGAGAGAGAGAGGGGGGAGGCGGGTCGCAGCGCCCCCTCCTGGCACTCTACACTCAGCGCACCCAACTGTCCTGTGACAACAATGGCCCTGACAATGAAACTCAGGTCATTCACACTCAACAGCACTCTCTCTGTGCTAAATAGTCTTCCCCCTTTAGGGAGACAGAGAGAGAGGGGGAGAGAGAGGGAGAGCCCTGACACACACACACTATTCCCGACACAATACACACACACACTGCCCCTGATATACACACACTGCCCCTGACATACACACTGCCCCCTGACACACACACACTGCCCCTGACATACACACTGCCCCCTGACACACACACACTCACTGCCCCTTGACACACAATCCCTGACTCACACGTACTGTCCTCCTGACATACACACACTGCCCTCGAAAAGCACATACACTGTCCACTGACACACATACACACACATACACACACACTGTCCTTCAGACACACACACGCGCACACACACACTTACTGTCCCCTGACACACACACACTGTTCCCTGACACACACACTGCCCCCTGACACACATACACACACTGTCCTCTGATACATAAACACACACACACAGTCCCCTGACACACAGTCCCCTGACACACACACACTGCCCCCTGACACACACACACTGCCCCCTGACACACACACACCGTCCTCCTGACACACACACACTGCCCCCTGACACACACACACACACCGTCCTCCTGACACACACACACACACAGACACTGCCCCCGACACACACACTGTCCCACTGACACACACACACATGGCCCCCCTGACACACACACATACACACACTGCCCCCCTGATATACACACACACACTACCCCCTGACATACACATACACACTGCCCCCCGACACACAAGCACATACACACTGCCGCCCTGAGACACACACATGCACACATTACCCCTTGACAGACACATACACACACACTGCCCCCGACACACATACACACTCCCCCCGACACACAAACATGCACATGCTACCCCCTGACACACACACACATGCACACACTACCCCCCCGACACACACATATATACACTGCCCCCCGACCCACACACACACTGCCCGACACCCACACCCATACACACACTCACTGCCCCCTGACACACTGTCCCCCTGACACACACACATACACACTGCCCCCCGACACATACACTCACACACTACCCCCTGACACACAACAACATCAACAACTGGGATTTGTATAGCGCCCTCCACGCCAAACCGCGTCTCACACACACATATACACACACTGCCCCCCTGACACACACATACACACTGTCCCTCTGACAAACACACACACATACACATACATATATACTGTCCCCTGACACACACACTGCCGCCTTGACACACACACACACAAACACACACTGCCCCCCGACACACACATACACACACATACGTATATACTGTCCCCTGACACACACACTGCCCCCCCGACACACACGTACACACACATACATATATACTGGCTCCTGACACACACACTGTCCCCCTGACACACACACACACACTCTCCCCCGATACACACACACTGTCCCCCTGACACGCACACACACACAAACACACACAAACACACCTGTATACCAAACACATAGCTCCCATTGTTGCAACTGCTTTATGGAAACGGATGATGCGGTTGGAGTGAACTCCCTCAGGGGTACTGGGGAAACGCAGAAGGACAACAACAACAACAACAACAACAATAAATTACATTTACACAACGCTTTTCACATCAGGGGACGGCCCAAGGCGTTGGACAGTCAGGGATTTGGACCCAAGATGGGGGTTGGGTTCAGGAAGGGTGGAGGCCAAGAAGGGTGGGGGTAGGAGATGCCATTCAGCCCCTCGAGCCTGTTCCGCCACTCTATACTCCATGGCTGATCTATAACTCAATTCCAAATACCCTCTTTTACCCCATATCCCTTGATACCCTGAACCTAACAAATATCTATCCACCTCAGTCTTGGAACTTTTGGAGCAAATTGTAGCATTATAGAAATAAACTCCTCCCCCCACCCCATGCCCCCCACCCCATGCCCCCCCACCCATGCCCCCCTCCACCCCACCCCATGCCCCCCCCCAAAAAAAACATATCCAGAAACACCAATAAAATACAACCACTTATTTATTGTCAGAGAGTGAGGAATGGTACTGCCCGGTCTGACTGATTGACAGGTGTCCAACACAAGCCTTTGATTGACATCTGGAGGGAGCATTAGAATAGAACAGAAATGAATATTATACACTGCCACCGACTACTGACACCTGGAGTCCAACACACCAGCCCCACAAACCTTAACCATATTCACACACAGCTCTGCAATTCAGCAATACATAGCTCAGCTGTGACTTTATATACACTCACACACACACATTTATATATACATATACATACTAAACTCCCCGATAACTCAATCTTGGTTTAACTTGTCACTACCATTTAAGTCATCATGCTGTTACTATCCCGGCTGCATTTATTTATGTTCACACACAAAATACACAGTCAATCCACTTCTCAAAATATCCTGTGAAGCACTTTGAGATGTCTCGTCGTCATGATAAGGCGCGATATCAAATGCAAGGATTATTATTATTATTATGATACACTGAGTGCTATTTGGAATAGTTATGTCAGTGATATTTGATAGAGCGCCTTATTACATCATTTCCTCTTTATTTTATATATCTATACTATATATGTATACACAATACAAATGCAATACACTATAAGATTACATTTGTAAAGTGCCTCTCACGTTGGGAGGACGTTATTGTAAGGTTGTTATCTGATATATATTATATAATACACACACATATAAGGAATCTGGATAAAAATCAAATAAAAATGCGACACAGTACAATACTTATGAAACACAGCAAATATGAATCATGAGTCGTGAATCATAAAAATGTCACCTCCCACCTATGCAGACCAGACACAAATGTATATTTCAATAAAAGGCAGCATGGATTTATGGAATGATTATGCACAATGCATTTAAGATCGATTCCTTTTATATATATATAAAGAAAAAAAAATCCGACCTGATCTTAGAAATCCATTAAAACGGAATGTGCGAGACACCTTCACCACACTGTAAAGTCGGGGCAAAATGGTTGTGAGAAATTTAACAACAATAATAATCCTCGCCTTTGATATAACGCCTTATCACGTCGTTGAGACGTCTCAAGGCGCTTCACGGGATAAGAGTGAAAAGTGGGTTGACTTTGGATTGCGTGGGCTAAACACGGCAGCCAAGTGCGCACAGAGGTGAATGAGCCACAAACAGTCGTGGATTATTTGCAACGATTGATATTTAAAGCCATGGGTAAGAGCTTCAGAAATCACACAGCGCATTAATGAACCAAGGTTCCCTTTATCCTGACCATAAATCACATTGTAACCCAGATTATTTTTATTTACTGCCTGTGTGACTGTTCTCTTAATGTCTATGTAAAAGCCTTCTCGCTTCGGCGTGTATCCATGTCAAAAGAGACCCCCCCCAAAAAAAAAACTACATTTGATCTGTAACTTTTTCTTCTCTAAAAAAAAACAACTTTGCCATTTGCCATAAAGCTATTTTTTTATGATGTGTGTGTGTGTGTGTTTGGGTTAAAAAAAATCCTTTAAAAATACGTATAATGATTTAATTACTCAAGTCGGAGCACGCAATCCTTGTCGAACTTCAAAGCTCCACCGCTTCTGTGAGTCTGCAACTCTTTAAACGTTTGAGGGTTTTGTGTGTGTGTGTGGGGGGGGGGGGGGGGGGGGGGGTGGGGGGGTGGAGGGGATAGTGAAGATATTTCCGTTTCTAATAATCCGATAGTGGATGGTAGTTGGGGGCAACAGACCTTAAACAAGAACATATCTATT
This sequence comes from Callorhinchus milii, assembly GCF_018977255.1. Taxonomy (NCBI): domain Eukaryota; kingdom Metazoa; phylum Chordata; class Chondrichthyes; order Chimaeriformes; family Callorhinchidae; genus Callorhinchus; species Callorhinchus milii. The sequence continues at coordinate 22,596,872 of NW_024704749.1, forward strand.
GATATATATATATATATAATGCAAGGAACGATTCATCATTCAACAAAAAAGGTTAATGTATCTCTAATGGGTTTGCACATCAGTGGATAGTAAAATAAAATGCAAACTCATACACGGGACAGAGCTTAGCTGCAAATAAGCATCAGAAAGAGAAAAAGTAAAAAAGAGAGAGAGAGAAAGAGAGAGAGAGAGAAAGAAATAGATCGCGTTTTAATTGCCGGGAAAGAGAGAGAAAGAGAGAGTGAAAAGAGCACATTGAAAATGATCAAAAGTGTAGTGCGTTTTCTCTCTCTTCACCCCCCACACATCCCCCCCCCCCCCCCCCCACCACCCACACACTCAGGATACGCCTGGGGTCAGTGGCGAATTCAGTGCGAAATAGCACCGTCCACTATGTCAGTCAGAGTCTGTCTCTGTCTGTCTGTCTGTCTGTCTGTCTGCTGTGTAGTCTGTACATATTAACACATCGCAAACCATCGGTAGCTCTCACCAGAGCACTGCTCAAACCTCACCCAAACTCCTTGTTTTCGCTTCATTCACTCAGTCCCAAATAAAAACCAGTCTTCAAATACAACACGTAATTTTTTTTTGACGGTGTAGGAAAGGGTAAACAGCTAAATAAATAGCTCTTCACAGATCTCGCCGAACTAAACAAGTGAGTGGGGATATTGGGAGGAGGAGGTAGAGCATTTAGCCTTAACTCTATAAATCGCTGAGGGTATATTAAAATGTTAATATCGAATTATGGTTTGTTTTAAATGTGTGTCTCTTGGGGGCAGATGGGGATGGGGATGGGGTCGGGGGGGAGACACTTAGCACAAATCGATTCGATTCGAGTTTTTACATTTTTCACACTTTTGCAAAAAAAATCCACACTTTGGAAAAAATCCGCGCATGTTAGAGAGAGAGAGATACTTTGCGACGTTTTAG
>NW_024704749.1:22597826-22694292 GCF_018977255.1 Callorhinchus milii
AGAGAGAGAGAGAGAGAGAGGGGGGGGGGGGGGGGGGAGAGAAAGAGACAAAAAAAACGAGAAGATTAAATAATTTGGGGTTAGACGGTATAATTACATTTAGGTTTATATTGTGAGTGTGTGAGTGTGAGTGTGTATGTGTGTGAGTGAGTGAGTGTATGTGTTTGAGTGTGTGTGTGTGTGAGTGAGTGAGTGTATGTGTGTGAGGGTGTGTGTGTGAGTGAGTGTTTGTGTGTGTGTGAGTGAGTGAGTGAGTGTGTGTGAGAGTGAGTGTGTGTGTGTGTGTGTGTAACGAGAGGAGGGAAGTTAGTGCAAGGAATATTTTCTCTCTCTCGGTGGGAATGAAATACAATTATCTCCCATGTTGGGAGGTTGAAATATATGCGGAAGGATTGCGTGGAAAACTGAAAAAATCTGTATAAACATTGATCGGCGCAGAGTGAGGTCGATCTGAAATGGTTTGTGGTTTGGATGTGGGGAAGGGAGAAAGAGAGAGAGTGTGGCCAAAGAAAGCTGTGAGAAAGAGAGAGAGAGAGAGAGAGAGAACACGCGATTTTTGTCAATCATGGATAAAATATAATGTTGGGAATCTGTAAAGCATATCTCACGTGGGGGGAGTCAGTAATAATAATAATAGTAATAATAATGATAATGATAATAATAATCCTTGTATTTGATATAGCGCCTCTTCTCGCCTTCGAGGCGTCTCAAAGCGCTTCACAGAACATACTGAGTATACTGTGCGGTCAATTCACTTTACAGTCTATTCTGTGAAGCGCGTTGAGACGTCGAGAAGACGTGAAAAGCGCTCTATCAAATGCAAGGATTATTATTATTATATGTACAGTCAATTCATTTTAGATACGCAGAACTTGAAGTGAATTGACAGTATATTTTGTGGGCGACACGACTGTATAATATAAGGCATAGGATAAGTCTGGGATGGAATCCCGGGCCAATAACATCCACCTGGTTTTAAAACAAAAACTTGGAATTCGCTGACTCCTGACTTATCAAAACTATTCCCTTTTTAAGTCCGAGGAAGCGCTTTCCTAAACAATACGCCGTGTTCGTTCATTCCCAATGTTTGGGGAACTGAAAGTTACATTAAACAGTAATCTACGTTGCGAACAGTCGTCAGTTATGTTTTGTTCTGCAACGAAATTATTCTTGTAAGATTTAGTGATTTTCCGGGGTTAATAATCCCTTCGAAATAATAATAATAATAATAATAATTTGGTCACTCAATCTACGACTGTGATAATATTGTATTTATATTTGAGTTACGCTCTTTGTTGTAATTCGGGGTTAAGGGTGTGAGCAGACAGTTTGCAACACGTTGTCACGGATTTTTGCAAAGTGTCGATTTTTTGGCAAAGTGCGAAAAATAAAAATAAAATAAAAATAAAAAAAATAAAACAATGCATCGAATCAGATGTCTTGTAACAGGAATGCTTCGAATTCCCCTCTTTCCTCTCCTCTCTCCAGCTCTCCCCCCCTTCTCTCTCTCCTTCCCCCCCCCTCCTCTCTCTCACCCTCCCCCCATCCCCCCTCTCTCCACCTCCCTCTCCTCTCTCCCTCCCTCCCTCACTCCCTTTCTCTCTTTCTCGCTCCCTCTCTCTCCCTCCTCTCCTCTCCTCTCTCTCTCGCGATCAAACACAGTGTGTGTGCATGTACCCACCTGCCCTGGCCCTCTCCACACGCAGTCCAGCCCAACCCCCACTACAGAGAATGTGTCCCAAGGGTATTAGTAAGGCTGTGATGTGTGTGTGTATGTGGGGGAGGGGGTCACTCCCCTTTTTGGGGGTCCGCCGGGTGTCTGACACATGCGAAAACCCATCACCTGCTTAAAAGTCTCCAAACCCAACGACACATGGCGATCCCAGGGGTGGATTGTTGGAATGGAATTGACCCAACTTCTCATACATCAATACCAGGTTGTTAGTCACTTTCCTCCGGGGAGGTGTGTGTGTGTGTGTGTGTGGGGGGGGGGGGGGGGGGGGGTTGTGGGGGTGGAGGGAGAGGGAATTATCCCTCCAAAAAAAATGATAAATGAAATGATAATAATATGGTCACTCAATTCATGACTGTTTGTGGGTCGCTGCTGTGCGCAAATTGGCCGCCGCGTTTACGTCCACAAAATACAATCAAGTCCTTACATTTGATACCCAACGCCTTATCACGTCGTGGAGACGTCTCAAAGCGCTTCACAGAATATACTGTAAAGTGGAGTGACTGTGTGTTTTGTGGGCAAAATATACGGTTAGGTTAACTGCAATCCAATCGGTTAAGGGTGTGTGTGTGTGTGTGTGGGGGGGGGGGGGGGGGGATATAAAACCAGTTAAAAGTCTTTGCAACATGTGAAGGTCGATTACCAGGTAAAGGTAAAGGCTGCTTAGAAAAGCTCCAATATCTGGCTGTAGGATTGACCCCGGGATTAGAACGGAACAAATCTTTTAAATATTTTATGTGTCACGGAGTGACCTGGACAGTGACAGCGTTTAATACACACACACACACACATGCACACAGACACACACACACAGACATACACACACACGCACAGACACACACATCACACAGACACACACACACATCACACAGACACACACACATGCAGACAGACACACAGACACACACACAACACCTGCAAATTAAAACAACATTTTTTTCCACCCCCCCCCACCCCTCCCACACACACACACACACACACACAACAGCGAGTTTCTGTCTATTTTTTCACACACACACAGTTAAATCTGTTTATACGGTTAGTTACATCTGATGAACAAAGCGACATTTTCTGATAGACAGAGAGGAGAGAGAGAAAGAGAGAGGAACGAGAGTTCATATGTCTCTCACTAACTAACTTGCCTCTCCTACAGTAACTAACTCCCTTTATAGTGAGACTCCATTCTGGAGGCGAATCCATTAAATCTGTTATAAGCTTCTCCCCCTCTCTCGCCCCCCCCCCCCCCCCCACCCCCCTTTTCCTGTGAGTTTTTTTTAATGTTTGAGAAAATCTATAAAAACATGAAAGCACCGAAATCTCGTTTGAATTTCATTTTTTTTTAAAGTACAATGCATATAATATATATATATATTATAGATGTGAATATGTGGTTTATTTGGGAGACGTTGGGCGGAGTGAGTGAAATGGGTCCACATTCGATCCGGTTTGTGTGAAATTAGCTTTTGTTAAAAAGTTGCAATAAATAGTAACCCTCCAGTCCTGGACTTGTGGTTTCCATTTGAAGCGATGGTGTTTGTGTTTGTGTGTGTATTTGTTTCCACACAGCCCAGCGATGGGAATCGCTGTATTTAATTAATCTTTTTTCCAATCAAAGACAATATTCGTTTCCTTTTATATGTATACACACACACACACACACACACACACATACATATGTACACACACATATCTGAAAAAAACGAACCATTTCATTTCCACACGAGGGAGAAAATACATTATTCTCAAAGCTTATAAAATATTAATAAGGGCAATTAGACCGCGTGCTTTCCCGGCGAAAGTGTATTTTTATTTTTTATTGGAAAGTACGAAGTTATAAACGTGAACCGTTACTGAAAAAAATAGAATTCATTTCACTTTTTAAAGTATATATATAATATATATATATATATATATATGTAACGCGTTTGTACAAACCAATCTGATGGAATTTCCTCCTCTCTTTAAACTATGGCGGTGTATATTAATATCATAATCCGCAATCCTGTTCTGGTGAATATTATAAATCCCCCCAAAATAACTGTATAATTAAATCTCACAGACACTGAAATGAATAAGTTAATATGTTTCAGGTTAACACACACAACTACCCTCAAACACACCAACTCCAGGACTTAAAATAGCTTCAACAGAGAATTCACTTCATTTTCTTTGCTCCGCAAGAATTGTTGCGGAAATAAGAGGTGAAACAATACAATATAGTACAGGAAAGTATAGTAAAACGGGGTTGGAAAAGATCAGTTTCGCCCACACAAACTATACCGTCAATTCACTTTACAGTATATTCTGTGAAGCGCTTTGAGACGTCTCGGAGACGTGATGAGGCGCGATATCAAATGTGAGGATTATTATTAATAAAAATGAATGTTTCTTGTTTGGAAACGTAATTAATACAAAAATCGAAAACCGTTGCACACAAAGTCTAAACCAGTCGGTATTTGTTTCTCTGTTTGGGAGGGGTTAAACCCGAGGGTTTGACTTGTGGGACAAAATAATAAATACTGATTTTATTTTAATAAATACTTAAATACCCCCTCCCCACAGACTGAAAGCAACGTATTATTGTGAGTTGTTTGAATGCCCAAAGCGCGGGGTTTAAATACTCACACACTCTCCAAATATAACCCAACTATATACATAACATCTCTGGGGCAACTTGTGATGGCTCTCTTCTCCCCCCCAAACCCCCATCTCCCTCTCTCTCACTCCCCCTCCTCCCCCACCCCCTTCTTTCCTTTCCTCTCTCTTCCCTCTTTCTTTCCCCAACCCTCTCCCTCCCTCCCTCTCCCTCCCTCTCTCTCTCTCTCTCTCCCTCGTCTGTAAATCTCTCGTCTCCCGATTTCCATCTCCGACACAGTCCATTTATCCACTCATTCCCGTTTCTGTGGAGCGCGTTTTTGTGTATGTTTATATATTATATTCTATATATATATTGCGAATTGCGATAGTTAGCGAACTGTTAACCCACCGGGCGGGCTGTCAGATTAAACAGGTTGATGATTGTGTATCTGAGGACAAACTAAGTTTTTTTTTCCTCAAAAACAAAAATAAAAGTTGCAACGTTCAGGCAATGGAACCTTTTATTTGGGGGGAGAGGGGATTACTCCCCTGATTACCAACCAATTGAAACATCTTTGATTTTAAACCAGATTTTTTTTAAAAATATGTACAAATAAAACAAAGTTGAGTTGAGACTGTAATAAGATCAGGAAAAAAAACGCGTTTTGCAAATAATTCGGATATTTGGTTAGTTGGTAAGATAAAAGTACAATTGTTTTGTGTGTGTGAGAGAGAGTGAGTGTGAGTTTATAACAGATTGTTACTAGTTTCAGTTAATTGACCGTTCAGAGTAAGGCAGCGAGCAATTAACTGGCTCTGAGCTAACAATTATCACAATAATTCAATCATCTGAACATTATTGGGCAAACTACCGAGTCCGTTTAAATAGAAAGTGTTAGTCCTTTATTATTTCCTTCTAACAAAAACAAGGATTTAAAAATAAACATTTGCACCTTCATCGGTCAATTGAATTATAGTTCCCCAGACAGAAAGATCACGTACTCTCTCTCTCTCACTCTGAACACTATGTCTGGTTGGAATTCACTCGCCCTCCAAAAAAAAGTACTGCAATTGACAGAGTTAAATGTATTGCTAATAAACTCGCCGCTAAATTGACATATAATGATAATATAATAATAATCCTTGCAATTTGATATAACGCCTTATCACGTAGTTGAGACGTCTCCAGGCGCTTCAGAGGATATACTGTCAAGTGCAGTGACTGTGTGTTTTGTGGGAGGGAACCCATACAAACACAAGTGGACTGGAGGGGGTCTCATGGAAGCCACAAATACTATAAGGTGTTTAATCAAAGAGATTCTCTCTCTCTCTCTCTATCACACACACATATACACACACACATACACCCGCCTCTTTTTTGATAAAAATAGATTTTTACGGAAAAAAATATTAGCGGAACCCCGTGAGATTTGCTTTTGATGGCAATAAAAATACACGAAATGTCATTAAAAATGTTTTAATTAAGTTTTGATTCACTCCCAGAGGGGACCAGTGTGGAAATGCTCCTAAATAATAAATAAGAATGCTTTATTTTAAGTTCGAAGCCACACTTACAATTGTCTCCCCCCCCCCAACACCACCACATCCAGTTTAATTTCCTCTATTGTATTATTCATTCGCTTTAAGCGAATATTAATGCAAATGCGCTCATTCTCAGCGCCTGGGACAGACAAACACAGGAGTAAAGTGTAAAAATAAATGCAAGGATTATCGCTCTCTCCGCCTAATGTGATAGGGAATTAGGAGGGCGATTCACACACCAGCCTCAGCACATCATTATATAATAATAATAATAAGCCTTAGATTTGTTGCAGCGCCTTATCACGTCGTCGAGACGTCTCAAAGCGCTTCACAGGATATTACTGTAAAGTGCAGCGACTGTGTGTGTTGTGGGTGAGTTATGTTTGTCAAAAAAAAGGTTGTTTTTTTACTGCACAACTGGGATCAAGTTTTTAAATAACCTTAAAAAAAATCTTTCTAAATGCTTTTAAAAATAAAAAAGTCACTCTTTTTGGTTAAAAAAAACATTTCGACCATTTAAGTTAAGCCCAAACTCGCACTCCAGTCTCTGATTTGTATTGATAAAAAATATACTGTGTTTTGCTGTCAGTCGAGCGTGCGATTCAGCCTTTCAACACAGTCTGTGTGTGTGTGTGTCTGTGTGTTTGTGTGTGTGTGTGTGTTTGTGTGTGTCTGTGTGTGTGTCTGTGTGTCTGTGTGTGTGTCTGTGTGTGTTTGTGTGTGTCTGTGTGTGTGTGTGTCTGTGTGTGTCTGTGTGTGTGTGTTTGTGTGTGTCTGTGTGTTTGTGTTTGTTTGTGTCTGTGTGTGTGTCTGTGTTTGTTTGTGTCTGTGTGTGTTTGTTTGTGTCTGTGTGTGTCTGTGTGTGTGTGTGTGTGTGTGTGTCTGTGTGTGTGTCTGTGTGTGTGTGTGTGTGTTTGTGTGTGTCTGTGTGTTTGTGTTTGTTTGTGTCTGTGTGTGTGTCTGTGTTTGTTTGTGTCTGTGTGTTTGTTTGTGTCTGTGTGTGTTTGTTTGTGTCTGTGTGTGTTTGTTTGTGTCTGTGTGTGTCTGTGTGTGTGTGTGTGTCGTGTGTGTGTGTGTCTGTGTGTGTGTGTGTCTGTGTGTGTGTGTGTGTGTGTGTGTCTCTGCCTCTCCCCCCCCCCATATCTATCCCAGCTTTTTGAAATGACATTTTAACCCCCCAAAAAAATCAGCAGAACTACGAGGATTAACGACACCTTTTAATGATTACAGTACTTAACGGACAGCACAGGGACTGTAGGTAAAGTACTAACAAAAAAGAGAGACATCACATCGTGTGGGAAAAGTAACCCTTTTCTGATTCTGATTCTGATTCTGATCACACATTGTTTACAGATAGGGTACAGTAATCACAAAAACTACCGGAGTTCACACACACACACACACACAGATACACCCCCCTCTCAAACACACACACACCTCTCCCTTTCTCTCTCTCGCACACACACACACTCCTCTCTCACACACACACAGACACACACACACACAGATACACACAGAGGCACATACACAGGCACCCAGAGAGACACTCAGAGGCACACACACACACACACCTCTCTCTCTCTCTCTCTCTCGCACACACACACACTCATACTCCTCTCTCTCACACACACATACACGCACACCTCTCTCTCACACACACACAGATACACCCCCCTCTCTTTCTCTCTCGCACACACACACACACACATACTCCTCTCTCTCACACACACACACACACATACACCCCCCCCTCTCTCACACACACTCATTCTCCTCTCTCTCCCTTTCTCTCTCACTCACACACACAGACCCACACATACCCCCCACCCCTCTCTCTCACACACACACACTCCTCTCTCTCACACACACAGACACACACACACACACACACAGATACACCCCCCTCTCAAACACACACACACACCTCTCCCTTTCTCTCTCTCGCACACACACACACTCCTCTCTCACACACACACAGACACACACACACACAGATACACACAGAGGCACATACACAGGCACCCAGAGAGACACTCAGAGGCACACACACACACACACCTCTCTCTCTCTCTCTCTCTCTCTCGCACACACACACACTCATACTCCTCTCTCTCACACACACATACACGCACACCTCTCTCTCACACACACACACATACACACACCCCCCTCTCTTTCTCTCTCGCACACACACACACACACATACTCCTCTCTCTCACACACACACACACACATACACCCCCCCCTCTCTCACACACACTCATTCTCCTCTCTCTCACACACAGACACACACACGTACCCTCTCTCTCTCACTCACACACACAGACCCACACATACCCCCCACCCCTCTCTCTCACACACAGACATACCCCCCTCTCTCACTCACACACACACACACAGACCCCCCCACCCCACCCCCCTCTCTCACACACACACACACGCCCCCCCCTTTACACCGTGACCTGCACCATTAGTGAGCTGGATACGGTGGGGGTTAAAAAAAGAAAGAAAGAAAGAGCAGAGAAAGGCTCCCGGCTGATTTGTGAGCGAACCAGTAATTAATATTTAATCACAACCATCGCCCTGACCTCCTCCACCTCAAGGTGCGAAAAGGAATTCGAAACATTTAGTTTCAAAAAGAGCAGTAATTATGTAAGTGATGTGAAAGGCAGAGAGATTCGCTAACAGGCAGCCAGGTAGGTAAGAACCCCCCCGGGGTCTATCCTGGTGTGTATGTTTTTGTTTCCCCCCCCAAAAAAAGATATTAACTGATAACATTTTTCTGTGTGTTTTTTTTAAAATCTCATTTACCAATTTCTTTGCATTATATAAACAGAAACATAGCGCCTTCTGAGTCGCTTTTTTTCCTGTCCAGACACTACATACACCTGTTCACACACCATAACACGCGAAAAGAAAGTTTTATAAACTGCATGAAATTGGTATAAAACTACTGTAGTAAAATAGTTGTGTAATACCTGCACCACATATCGCTGTTTCCAAACAGCTGGTCATAAATATTGTCATTTAATAAGTGGGGAAAATATTTAACACAAACACACACAGACACACACACACAGACACACACACACACACACACACACACACATACACACACACACATACACACAAGATGTACACACACAGACACACAGACACAGAGACGAACACACACACAGACACACGCAAGGATGCACACACACACACACAGATGCACACACACACACACAGATGCACACACACAACCACAGATGCACACACACACACACAGATGCACACACACAACCACAGATGCACACACACACACACAGATGCACACACACACACACACACACACACACATGCACACACACACACAGATGCACACACACACACAGATGCACACACACACATACACAGATGCACATAAACACACACAGAGACACCCACAACCGAGAAAATCCACACTGCTCGGTAACCATCAACAGTTATTGAATTGAGAGTGTTTTTGTGTGTGTGGTTACACATTTCTAAGATGGAAAATTATTGTAAGACTCCCAAGTGATGCATTGTAAGAGGCACTGCAGTGTGTGTGTGTGTGTGTGTGTGTGTGTGTGTCGGTGGGGGTGGGGGTGGGTGTGGGGCTACAAAACGAAAGAGAACAGGCGCAGAAAAATCTCCTCTGGTGAAAAAAGAATAAATCTCAGTTTAAGTTAAAGGTTCATAAACTCTGACCAGAAAAGTGTGGTTTGGACTCAATGTCTCTCTCTCTCTCTCCAATAGGTTTCTTACCGGTTACTTCAGCGCCATCTCCTGGGGAATCTCTGTCACTGCAACTGCAAATCCTGCCTCCAAATACACTGGAGAAATGCACACCTTTAAAACGACCCCTCACACCCCCCCACCACCCCTCCACACACACACACACACACACACACACACACTGCGACCTATTCTCCCCCCCCCCCCCCCCCCACCCCCTCCCAGAAATGCATTGGAATTGGTCAGTTCTCTTACTGGACTTGCAAAAAGCAGAACTGTTCCTTCTCCGAAAAGGAATTTGCCTTTGCAAGAATCGTTCCAAAGCAATAATAATAATAATAATAATCCTTGGATTTGACATAGCGCCTTATCGCATTGTTGGGATGTCTCAAAGCGCTTCATAGAATATACGGTAAAGTGGATTAATTCAGTATTGGGTTAATTCAATATTTACATTTTTTGATATATTATACCAAAACATCCCAATGACTTGGTTTATTTCAAAAGGTTGCAATGATTTTTGATGATTGAACATCTTTGCTTTAAAGCACATACCCTTCTTAACCACTACAAAGTGCTAACTTACGAAAGGCATGAATTTCAAATTCAGAAAAAAGAAAACGAGTTAAACTATTACAAAAATCCAAATAGCTTTCCCTTTTTCTTTTCGGAACTCATTCGTTTCACATGGTGGGGTGGGGGTTTGTAATCTAATCTTAATTTAAAACTCTTCACGCTTAACACACATGTTAAACAAGTTTTTAAACAGTCATTTTTTTAAAAATATGTTTCCTCTGGTGAAAAAAAAGTGGGAGCTATTCATAACATCAGGGATGTGAAAGATGTGTACTACAACAACAATAACAACAACTTGGATTTATATAGCGCCCTCCACACCGGACGGCGTCTCAGAGCATGTAATATCTGTCCGATATATTTCTTATTAATATCTCGAGATACGGTACATATTTTGGGTCGAGACATGTCAAGTGCCTGACAGGATGATGGAAGGAGAACTGGATGGACCTTGGTCTTCTTTTGCCCAGCAAATTCTTATGTTCTTAAAACAAATGGAGTTGCGATGCATATTGAGCTGCAATTAGTCCTCAAAGAAATGAAACATTTAGAAAAGGAAGCTTGAGAGAATATGGTAATTTACTCCACTCGCGCCCCCTCCACACCCCCACGCCCCCCCCAACACCCCCCCCCACCCCAATACACACATACACAAAAAGAGCCATTCCTTCCCTCTTGAACATCTCCTGGTGAGACCCCGTGACCCCAGGGGGCAGTGCAGGTTTGAGTGAGGAGATTAATTCGCAGCATTGGTTTGATTATTCCTGATTGAAACAAGATCCAATTACACACACACACATATATATAGATGTATATATATATATAGGAAGAAAGAGAAAAATTGTAAAGCAGTTTGTACTTTTTCAACAAAAACAAAAACAACAACTTGCATTTATATAGCACCCTTCACGCCTTGCTGCACCAGGCCTTGTCGGCTTGAGATACCGAGGTGGGGGGTGGGGGGGGGGAAAAAACACAGAGCCCCACAGACAAGGAGAATTCCTTGTCCTCCCAGCTCAGGTTCAGACCCACCTTGCTGCAAAATGCTTCCAATTGTCGGAGGTCTTTACAGTATATCCTGTGAAACGCTTTGAGGCATCTCAACGACATGATAAAGCGCTATATAAGATCCCACTGCACTATCAGAAAAAGGAAGGCGGTTTTTCCTGGTGTCCTGGCCAACAAATCCCCATGTTTAAATGCATTATTCACTCCATGGCTGTTCATGACACATCGCTGTGGTCAGACTGGCTGCTGCAATTCACTTACAAAACATTGCACCATTTTACATTTCAGTCCTTCCGACGTGATAAGGCGCCATATGAATGCAAGGCTTATTATTATTTTATAGTGCTTTGAGACAACGTCCTGACATGAAAGGCGCTAAATCTTCCACAAAATATATACAGTCAATGCACCTCATCCTGTGAAGTGCTTTGAAACGTCTTGAAGACTTAATAAGGCGCCATATCAAATGCAAGGACAATTGTTATTATTGTATTAGTTCGTAGTACAGAATCGTCAACATCCTCCAACAGACAGAAAGAGGAGGTCACCTCTTCCGAAGGACAAGACCTCCGACAATTGGAAGCATTTTGCAACAAAGTGGGACTGAACCTGGAGCTGGGAGGACAAGGAATTCTCCGTGTCTGTGGAGCTCTGCGTTTCCCCCCACCGGCAACTCAAGCCTTCAAGGCCTGATGCAGCAAGCCACACAGGTACATGTGTTCCGCCGATTGGGCCCGTCAATTATTGAGTGACATGGATCAGGCTTGTGCTGGCATCATCATGACATTGCGAAACCCTGCCTTCGCTTTGCATTCAAAAAGGCATGCCTGCTCTTCTCTGGGTGCAAGAAAGAACCTGCAATGCACACTGACAGCACCTTTCACGCCAAGGACTCCAGACCTGTACAGTAATTTACAGTCAAGTGTAAATTGATTTTGTCAGTACACATGTCAGGGGTGTTGAACGGGAAGATGGATGAGCAATTTATCAGGAGGGTGCTGGGAAGAACACCGCAGGGGCAGTAGGAAATAGGAGCCAAGGATTGAGGGGCTCCACACTGGCAATTTCTGCTGCCGCAGTAGGTAGTGAGAAGGTGTTTGAACAAGAGTCTGTAAAACACCGCATAAGAAACAGCTGAATGCTGCGACGACGACGACGACAACAACATGCATTTACCCTGCACCTGTCATGCGTTGGGAGGAGGTCCCAAGGTGCTGGACAATGAGGGGTTCTGCATCCGAGCAGGGGGTTGGGATAACAAAGGGGTGGAGAGCAAGGGAGGGTGGAGTGAAGGTGGGAAGATAATCATAATAATAATCCTTGCATTTGATATATAGCGCCTTATTACATGTTCGAGACGTCTCAAAGCGCTTCACAGAATACACTGTAAAGTGAATTTGACTGTATATTTTGTGGGCAAAACGTGGTGGCAGCCAATTGTGCACAGCAGCGTCCCACAAACAGTCGTGGATTGAAGTGACCGATTTATTATTATTATTTTCTTTTGAAGGAATTATTATCCCCAGAAAAGCGATCTGCCTATCGACTAACAACCGGGTTCCTACTTACTGCTAAGGAAATAGAGGCGTGTGGAATAAAGAAACCTGGCCAACATTTTGCCCCGCCAGGAATCGATCTTAGGTCACTCGCTTGCGAGCCGAGTGCTCTACCCACTGAGCTACAGGTCTCCACGCTATAAGACAATAGGTTATTTTCACTTCTTTATGCGCAGTGCATATTCTCTGCTGTACTAACTCTGTCCCTTTGCCTTTGTTCTGCGGCGATCGCAGGAGGAAACCAGATCTGCATTGATCACATCCCTAAACCTAACAACATTTAATATCCAGTCAGGCATCTGCCATCTGCACAAATGAGATGTGATGAGCGGAGAAATGTGTGCCGTGGGGACCTCACCAATTTCCATGGAAATCGAGATGATTGAAGGTGACAGCGCTATCACCAGCTTTGTTCATATCAAACCATTTGTGTGCTTTACAAGTAGATTTTCCAATGAAAGAACTTGAATTTTTATAGCAGCTTGTGTCAAAACATCTCAAAGCGCGTTACAGTAATTCACAAGATTTGTTCAGATGAAGAAGACCTTTTGACCCATTTCTTCATCTCATCCTTCCAGAATCCCACCTGACTGTACCGTGGCATCCTGTAGGGTAGCGACAGGTCCCTGCTTTGATCCCCGGGCACGGAGAAACTTTAGGCAAGTTTCCTTACTCCACACGCCTCTGCTTGCCGAGCATAACGTAGGAACACGGTTGTCAGTCATTTGGCAGATCGGTTTCTTGGAGTAATAATCCCTCAAGAATTTTTTTTCACTCAGTTCACGATATGTGGGACACTGTGTGTTCAAGTGGCTGCCCTCAAAATACACAGTCAATCCGCTTTACAATATGTCTTGTGAGGCGCTTTGAGATATCTCAAAGACGTGATAAGGCACTATACCAAATGCAAGGATTATTATTATTATTACTGTACTTCCATCACAGCTTCACATGTAGTGGCTAGTGCCTGTTGACCAACGCAATAGCTATATTTACAAGACAATTTGCCTTTATATATTCATATCTCACAATGGGAGGATATTTCAAAGCACTTAACATACAAGTTCCCACCAAGGGCCTGAGAAGGTGAATGGCCAGGAGGTGACCAGGACACTGGGAGGAACTACAGCACTTCTGATTTGTCCATTACCTCCTTTGGGTCCATCTTTCTCAGCTAAAGTAACGGAATAACAGAATATTCCAAAATAAAGGAATATTCCAGAATAAATAATGGAAGTCTGACACAGTCACCAGGAAAGGCATCGAAAGCAAACCCAGAAATGGGAATAACACTGTGATTTGTTTTCGCAGATTGATCTGTAGTTCATCTTGTTCTCAATAACTTAACTCTTAAAAGCCAATTTTGCTCAAACCTTGAAAAACGGCGCATGATTTAACATTAAACTCTAAGCAACTTGTGCTTGGCATAACTTTCAATCTGTACGTTCCATTTAACAAGAGACTGTGCAGCCAGTATGAAAGTCCCTGGTGGAGGATTGTGTGGAAACGTATCTGGTATTTAACTGTTGTTTTCCTCCTAGAGTAGCATAAACGTTTGCTTGAACGGACGCCAAATGCATTCAAATATTTTTTATCGAATATGTTTTGAAGAAATTCACAATGCCCTAAAATTAACCTTCTCTCATACCCACTTATTAGGGAATTTCTACACCTGATTTGACTGGCAGCGTGTGTAAAACAAAGAGGACTTGGGTCAGTCTGGTTATCTTAGGCAACGTGTCAATACCATTAACCAACCTCAGACTCCTTATTAAAAAAAATCTCCGTTAAGATATACTGTGAATTGGACTCCAACTTTTCAAACTTTCAGACAAGTACTCTACAAACCATTTGACTCTCAGGACAACAGAAGAAACATCAAGACACCTTCCCTGCTGCTGTTTACCAGACACTTTCCGGAGGATAATAATCCATCCCTCCAAAAAGAAAAAAAACTTGGCCACTCAATCCATGTTTCGCCCACAAAATACAGTCAATTCACTTTATGGTCTATCCTGTGAAGCGCTTTGAGACGCCTCAACGACGTGATTAGGCGCTAAATGGAATCTTGTTGTTGTTGTATGTTAAATGCAAGGATTATTATTATTTTATTATGATTATCATTATTAGATGTGTACAAGATGGGGTTGAGCAATAATGTCCACTTTGGTGGAACCCGTTATTACCTACACTGTGTGTCAAAGCTTGTGTGAAGAAAGACCTCTTGGGGGCAAGGGTGTTAGGGAAACATAAACCGGCTCACGAAACAACAGCAGAGAACAAAAAAAAAAGAATTTGGCAGAGAGAGTGAGAGAGCGAGAGAGAGGGGGAATATATAAAAAAATACAAGTTCCAGACCACTCCAATTCTAATCCAAAACCAACAAAAAGTTAATGTACAGAAAGGGATTAGCAGGGCTCTGCCTTGCTCACACACTTTTATTAGTAACACAAGTACCATTAACAAACCAGCAACAGGCTCAATGTTCCAGCTCATTCTTTAGTGGTTCAAAATGTTTTTTTTAAATTGAGAGACCGGTTGGAAGTCAGGTCCTGTGTCTGTGCTGGATGTGGAAAAGCAACTACATTACATTACTAAGGACTTTTATTTACAGCATGAGTATTATATTACAGTAAATTATTGTTATTAATAATTAATTATTATTATTATTATTATAAGCTTTGCATTTGATATGCCAGGTTCTCATACTCATGTTCAAATCCATTCACTCCCTGGCACCTCTCCGACCTCCTCGCTCCCCAATCCACCACCCAGTGCCTCCGTTCGACAGGCCCGTCCCTCGCACCCTCCGCCTCACCCTCAGAGATCATGACTTCAGCCACTACTCCCCCCAAATTCTGGAACACTCTCCCTCAATCCCTCCGCCTTGCCCCCTCTCTCCTCTCTTTCAAGTCCCACCTGAAAACTTTCCTCTTCGACAGTATTTATGGCCACTTCCCACCCCCCCCCCCTGACTCGGAGTCAGGCTCCGCCACTGTTAAGCGCTCTGAGACACTGCCCTGCACGGAAGGCACTGTATAAGTGTAAGTTGTTGTTGACATAGCGCCTTTCATGTCAGAAAGATGTCTCAAAACACATCACGGGAAATACTGTAAAGCATACAGTAAAGTCTTACTAATACTGTAGACTGTGTACGTTTTGTAGGCAAACGCGGCAGCCAATTTGTGCACAGCAATGTCCCGCAAACAGCCAGAAAAGTGAGCGACCAATTTTATTCGGGGGAGGGGGAATTGTTGGCCAAGACACCAGAAGAGAGAAACGCCCTCCTCGTTTCAAATAGCCCTGCGGGATCTTTAACGTCCACCTCAGCGGGCAGACGAGACCTCAGTTTAACGTCTCGTATAAAAGACGCAGATCCAGCGCTCTGCTCCCCCAGTATTGGAGTGTCAGCCTTTGAACTGTGTTCAAATCTTTGAACCTACAACCTTCCGATTCCCAAAGCCACCCACTGAGCCAACTGAGCTGACACCTGATAATTGGAGAGAGGTTAAACAGATTTAGTTTTCCTTGCCATTGAGAGTTCCTCTTGGCAACTGAAGAGCGACAATACAGAAAACAAATCTTTCCCATCCTGGCACCTTCCCCCGTAGTCGGAAAACAAAATCTTGTTACAACCATTTTCCCCACATACTTTCACCGTATCCTTTAATTATACTTAAATGATATTCCTTGTGCAAATAATAAGTGAGTCCAATAATTACCTAGTGTGGACTCAATGTTCCCAATAAAGTGAGCGCAGGGAATGTGGCTCATGTTCCTGTGCCATCAGCTGGTCATAGATTCATGTCATCACAGTGGTCACTTCAAACATCCACACGGGCTTCAAGAGAAGCTAGAGACTGTGGCCACAGAGCGGACATGCACACGTATGGCCTCCGGAAGCCACTGGCCCCGAGGCATTCAGGAGAGAGAGAGAGAGCAAGATAGAGAGAGAGAGAAAGAGAGGATGAGAGAGAGAGAGGCAGATTAGAAGGAATAGAAACATTAAAGGAGAGGGTGGGAAAGCAGGAAGTGGGATTAGGGAAGGGAGGAATTTGCAGCACCATGAAAGCAGGCTGGGTCCCAGCTGGTTTGATGGAACAAATAGCCTTTCCCCGTCCCTGAATCCAATAGCCTTTCCCTTTTCCCTGCTTTTCCATTTTTAAGACCGAGTCTTAAAAGATAATTAAAAGGGTACAAGCTGATTAATTGGCAGCCACATGCAATGACAACTCACACTCATAACACTGTAGCATCTTTCAAATGCAAGGATTATTACTTTCTTTCACCGAGGATGGATGTGGCAAAGTAACAACAACAACACATTACACTTATATAGCACTTTTCACGTTGGAACGACGTCCCAAGGCACTGGTGGTTGCTGTTGTTAAATGCATGTTAGGAGGAGCCTTCTTTCGGATGGCGTTAAACTAAGGCTCTATCTGCCTGTTCAGGTGGACATTTTGGATCGCACGACACTGTTGGAAAAGAGAAGAGAGTTTCTCTTGGTAACCAGGCCCTTTCGCAAATAAATAGTCCGTCCAGTCGGCGTTAAATGTTAAACCGTGGTCCCGTCCACTTGTTCAGGCGGACATTAAAGATCCCGCGGCGCTATTCGAAAAAGAGAAGGGAGTTTCTCTCGCTCTCTCTCCTGATGATCTAGCCAACAATCCCCAGGTAAAATTTGGTCAATCAATCCATAGCAGTTTGTGGGACACTTCTGTGCACAAATTTACTGCTGCATTTTGCCTACAAAACACACCGACAGTACACTTTACAGTATGTCCGGTTAAGCGCTTTGAGATATCTCAATGACGTGATAAGGCTCTTTATCAAATGCAAAGATTACTATTGTTACTGTATTAGCTTTTTATTAAATCAGTGGAGTTTCAGGTGGGGTGATAGAGGACGGGAGGGCGGGGGTGTGGGGTGAGAATAGAACTGAGAAGTGGAAGATGGGGACAGGCAGAAATACAGGGCTGAGCGAGTCTGAGACACATTCTAGATTGAAATAAAAGTGGCGAGTGACAGCTCTACATGTGTTTCGCATGCTCACACATGCGTGCAGACAAAACTGATACCATTGAAAACCACAGCTTTCTTTTGGGGGGATAAGAATCCCGGAAAGCTTCAATAAACATTGGCAAATGTCCCATGACTGAGATCCTATCTGTGTAGTCTGAGACGTGTAGATTTATATAAATCAGTCACTCCACTCCAGCTACTGTACAGCTCACTGTGGGCAAGCGAGGAATTAAAAACTAGGTTTTTAATGTATTATTAATAATACTGAGAATTGTACCCTATTTCAAAAAGAATACTTTCCAAATGTTCTCGATATTTCACATCTTGCTTTTTACAGTTGACGTCTTTTGCTGCACTTGCTTTTCCTTGTTAATTAAAAAAAATTTCAGTCAGTTAAATCTTTAAGAATTTCAGTCGACAGTCATAAATACAATTTCAGCCGACAGTCATAAATACAATTATTTATTAGAATTATTATTTATAAATCAACAATAAATAACAATTAGAGCATTTATATATCATATTGTAATTATTTTAGCAATAAATAACTTCATGTGAGTTCAGGGGCACTCGGAGTTGAGAGAGAGAGAGCAATAATTAGATAAAACGTAACCATATTCTAGATGTAAGTGTTTTCAGGAAGATAGCTTATTTTTAATATACAAAAATATCGCTAGAGGTTATGCAGTGGTGAATGGGATACAGTTTAACGTTTTATTTTATTTACAAGTGGCTGGTTTCTTTACTGTTTCCCTGGGGACCTGTAGTTTCCAGGTTGTTTGATATCTGCCGTTCTTTGTAGCTTTCTTAAAAGGAATGAACGAATACCTGAGAAGTGTTCAAACACTCTCCATGTGCTTTGCTTTATGTACCAGGCCGTAGTGAGGTCCCAGGAGATACCTATATATAGCGTTAGCCTGTAAAACCTTTACTTTATTAAGCCTGACTGCACAGCACCATATACATACCTAAAGTATCCCCACTCAGTCCTGCCCAGACCATTCTCATAGTCAACAGCAGAGAGAAGTGTGAAGAGAAGCTGGGATAGAGTGGATAACCTTAAGGTAAGCTTATTTACTGTGTGCTTTATTTACTTAAACTTTCTACCTGTCTTTTTATATTATAATATACAGTGGTTAGAGCTTAGTGGTTTGAGCACTCACCTCGCAAGCGAGAGGACCTGGGTTTGATTCCCGGGCAGGACGAAATGTTGGCCAAGTTTCCTTACTCCACACTGTTTATCTAGTAGTAAGTAGGCACCTGGTTGTTAGTCGACTTTTCCAGAGTAATAATAATAATCCTTGCATTTGATATAGCGCTTTTTCATGTCTTCTCGACATCTCAAAGTGCTTCACAGAATATACTGTAAAGTGATCCCTTCAAAGTAAATAAAAAATACTAATTTTGTCATTCAATCCATGACTGTTTGTGGGACACTGCTGTACGAAATTGGCTCTCGCGTTTCGCCCATAAAATATACAGTCAATTCACTTTACAGTATATCCTATGAGGAGCTTTGTGATGTCTTGAAGACTTGATAAGGCGCTATATCAAATGTAAGGGTTATTATTTTATTATTATTTTATTTAACTCTTTGTGTATGTATATGTGTGTGGAAATTGGTGCCATTGCTTTGCTGGGTGATAGATAGCTTTTCAATTTTTTTTACAAAACTAAGGAACTGAGTTTTTAAGTCATGCTATGAAAGAATTTACTGAGATTAGGTATAAAAGAGTTTTATTGTTATGTGTTTAAAGCCTTTCCATTCCACATCCGGGACTTGAATCCTTGTTTCACTTAAGGACACTCTCAGTGAAAAAAAGTATACAAACACCTGTGTTACAAAATTCATTTATTTATGGATAATTTTCTTACACGTTTTAATGTATTGTTGTCTGAGGTAGTGGTAGTGAGAGTTGCTTTGTCTAAGCCAAGTCTCTTGTGCTGTGGTATCTCACCATTACCAAACTCCAGCCTTAAACTAAGGAGGTCATTGCTGAATTTGGTCCTTACAGTGGATTGAGCTCTCCACCTTCGAAAGAGATAGGTATACATGGTGTGTAGGGGGGGGGTGGGAGGGGATAGCTAACAAGATAGATTCCGACACCCCCAACACCACCATAAAAAAGTTTGAGACACACAGCCATTGAGAAGCCTTTGACCCTGGGTGCAAATGAAGAGAGGGAGGAAGAGAAAGAGAGAACAAAACAGTTACCAATCTACCTGAGAGGTAGAGCAACCTATAAAAACAATTTAGCAATTGCAGAAAAGGCTTACAGCGAAGTAGGAGTTGCTAAAACGTACTGGAGAGATTGGAGAGGGCAGTGAATTTAAAGTGCTTAAATATTTGATTGACACTGCAGTTAGCTCGACCCCAGCCCAACACTCACACACACAAACACACACCATTTGTAAAATTATCCCACCAATTTATTGGTAAAATGGATAAGTGTCAGCTTACATCTGCTTTTAGATCAGAGTCTCTTCAATGAACTACAACATGGGTATGAGAGTGAGAGAGTGAATGTGTGTCTCTCTCTGCTGAACAACATCAAGGTTCAGAGAAATAACGAGGATTAGGGCTCTTTCCTACCCTTAACCCTTCCTCCCTCCCATGCTGGGAGCCTTAGTATATCAAAGAGAAAGCAAACATTTTTTTTCCTTTGCCCAAAACGATGCTTGTATGATGGATTATGAATCATTTCGGGGTGGGGGGGAAGGGAAGAAAAGAAAAAAAATGCAAACCCAAATAGCTCTCTCTTTCATTTCACCCCGACTTGTCATAAGGTTCAAAGTGTTGCAGTGCAGAGCTCAGGCTGGGCTGGTGATGTATGGTCAGACACACATATATTCTATAAGGTTTTTTTTTAGCCTCACCACCACACAACGTTTCTCCAGATATCACGCATCGCTGCCCTAGAGTTTTGTAATAAAAATGTTGCCCTCAAGTTATAATATAACACACTACATAATACATATAATTTTGTTTATATAAACTGTATATAAAAAATCTCAAAGCAGAAAGTTTCAATGAACATTAACGTAATTCTGTTTTATATATGTATATATATGTATGTGCGTGCATATGTGTGTGTATATTTGTGTGTGTATAAAGCAGATTTATATATAACATAGCAGCCAATTGCGCACAGCAGTCGTGGATTGAATGACCAGCACCATTGCCTGTCTTAGAAAGCAGAAGCCTGCCACCCAACCTTTACAATTTCAGGATGTTAACACTAGGGGCAGTATTTGCAACTTCTGTGCCTTTATGGGGGGTGGGGGGAGGTCAGCTACACGTCTGGGTTGCCACGTCTGATACACGTGGCAACTCATCACCACGCTTAAGAGTCTCCAAACCAAACTGAGAATTCCATGCACCCCATCTCTACACATGGGTTGGGATCAGAGAGAGGTGGAGAAGGGAGGGAAAATGGCAGAAGGCACGCTCAAAAAGGAAGGCCTTGAGCCAAGAGGACAGTATAATTTAATGCAGTCACAAAAAAAGGGTGTCATTTTTTAGGAGGGAGAAGTGGCTACAAACCTCACATAAGAACGTACAAATTTGCTCGATGAAATTAGATCAAGGTCCATCCAGTTCGCCTTCCACTATTCTTACAGTCGCAAGTACATGTCATGTCACAAACTATATACTGTATCCCGAGATATTATTTCCTAACAGAAATCTATCTTAATTTGTTCTCAAAAGAATCAACACTTTCTGCTTCCGCTGTCTATCTCCCAAGGGAAACATTCACATCTCATTTCAAAGGACCTTTATGTTCCTGGTAGAACCCACCACTCGATGACTAGTAAAACTGTGTAAGTGATAAACCCAGAGAATGAACAATGGGATCAGCAGCTTCTTTAAGCTTCAAGGCCACTGCCTGAGGTGTTGATACTGTGTGCAGCCAGTACGTTCTCTTGGAGCCGCTCTGTTACTTTCCGTCTTTAACAGCTGCTCTAGTGTTTTTTTGTTTAAAAAACGGGAAGAAACGCAGGAATTTAAACCCACATCTTCCCTTCTTGCTGGAGTGTGTGTACAAGTCAACAACAACATTTTGCATTTACACAGCACCCCTCACACATCATCCTCGAGTGCTTGACAGCGGCGGAGCCTGACACCAAGCCGGGGGTGGGTGTGGGGTGGGGGCGGAGGTGACCGTAGGCATGGTCGGAGAGGAAGGTCTGAAGATGGGGAAGGAGGGAGCAAGATGGAGGGATAGAGGAAGAGTGTTTCAGAGTTTCAGAACTGCAGGACTGACAACCATCGAGAGAGAGAAAGAAAGATTTACGTGAAAGATCACTGTGGGAGAGACTTGAGGACATGACATGAAGTCCGATGTGGTATTTTTACATGTGCTGGACTGTCAACAGTGGGCGTCGAGACATTCAAATCCAAATGATAGCTCAAATATGCAAACAATGCCCAGTCAGTCCTTGGCAATAAGAGCAGGCTTGCTGTGGCCAATTCTGGTTCTGTGTGGTTTATGATCCCACCAGTGAAAAAATGTCTCATCGCACTTCACATTATTTTCTTAATGCTCCTTCCACAGTAACTGAGCATCACTGGTGAGACTCCATCAGGGTTCAAACAAGCTGTGAACAGTGAGTGTCCAAACTGGAGCGTCAGGCAATCGCTCCCCAACCAAACAAAGAGGTCCTGAAACCTCCGAGAGTTTTGTGAGGGTCGATGGTGTAAGATTGCTCTCCTTCTCCCCCCTCCCCCCCCCCCCCCCCACTCCCAGTTAGCCTAAATTCAGGAATATAAGCAGAGCAGTTCAGGGGAAAAATCAGAGTCGTTTTCAAGCGAACGTGGTTTGCCACAAGTGACTATTGAATTGTAAGACCATAATATTTAACAGGCAGTTGGACAGGTATTGGCAGAGGAATGATATAAAGGGAGATGATGGATACAGCAGAGAACTGGGATTGAACACAGCTCCAAGGAGGAATTAACACCAGGGTTGGCTGGATAGGAGGAATGCTTCCCGGTGCCATCATTTCTGTGATTCCAAACTGGAACGCCAGACACACAGTGGCTGGGCCAATCTTGGTGGGAGGACAGGAATGCAAACTGTTCAGCTTCTAAATTCTTCCCCCTGCCCTGCTCACCCATCCACCCACCCCGATGGCAAGCTAACCTCCCAAAACTATTGAAGATGATGGTTAGGAAATAAACATTTCAGAAATGGTTAGCAGATCAACCACTGATCCATAATAACAACAATAATAATAATAATATTCCTGGCATTTGATACAGCGCCTTATCCTTCGAGATGTCTCAAAGAGCTTCACAGAATATACCGTCAAGTGAATTGAATTTTGTGGGCGAAACGCGGCAGCCAATTGCACAAAGCAGCGTCCCACAAACAGTCTTGGATTGAGTGACCAATTTTTTTTAAGGGATTATTACCCCCGGAAAAGCAATCCGCCAATCTCTATTTGTGGAGTCCTGTAGCTTAGTGGTTCGAGCACTCGCCTCGCAAGCGAAAAGGTCCTGAGTTCGATTCCCGGACAGGGCGAAATGTTGGGCAAGTTTCCTTACTCCCCACGCTTCTGTTTACCCAGCAGTAAGCAGGAAGCCAGTTGTTAGTCGATTGGCAGATCACTTTTCCAGGTGTAATAATCCCTTTAAAAAAATCTGGTCACTCAACCCATGACTGTTTGTGGGACACTGCTGTGCGTAATTGGCTGCTGCATTTCGCCCGCACCTTCCCACCGCATAGGCACACACACCCTCCCCCCACATACACACCAACATCCATACGCACACACATCAACATACACCCCCACATAACATACATACATACATACACACAAGGATCTGGGTTTCAGGGCAGGATTTTTTTTTAAAAAAATGCGAGATTGCCGAAATGGTGAAAAGGCCTGACAGATAATAATAATAATAATAATAATAATAATCCTTGCATTTGATATAGCGCTTTTCACGTCGGGAGGACGTCCCAAAGCGCTTCACAGAACACACTGTAAAGTGAATTGACTGTATATTTGTGGGCGAACGCGGCAGCCAATTGCGCACAGCAATGTCCCGCAAACAGTCGTAGATTGAAAATGACCAATTTAATGGAAAAAAGATTTAGTGGCAAGTGCACTTCAGATATAGATCAATAAAAAAATATGACTTTACTTTAAGCCCAAACTCCCAGCAACTAAGCTCCCTCTCAAGCCGGGCTCTACAGGCCCTTTAAACCGCTTCCTGTTTGCTCAGTTTGTGTTCCAGAGACCCGAAGTCAGCAATGCGGTGGATTCAGATCATTGGGATTTTATTATTTTATTACCCAATAAAAGAAAATGTGCAGAAATAAACAGATTCATTTATTTATATATATATATATATGTGTGTGTGACACACATTGTGAATGAAAGGCCACTCAATCACTGCCCCCACTCCACCCACTCACCCCACAAAAAAGAAGAGTGATTCTAGCGAAGGTTTCTCCCCCTCACCCTCCCTCACCCCCAACTATCTCACCCCCACCCCCCCACCTCCCTCACCCCCAACTATCTCACCCCACCCCCCACCTCCCTCACCCTCCCTCACCCCAACTATCTCACCCCCACCCCCCCCCCTCACCCTCCCTCACCCCCAACTATCTCACCCCCACCCCCCCACCTCCCTCACCCCCAACTATCTCACCCCCACCCCCCCACCTCCCTCACCCCCAACTATCTCACCCCCACCCCCCCACCTCCCTCACCCTCCCTCACCCCCAACTATCTCACCCCCACCTCACTCACCCTCCCTCACCCCCAACTATCTCACCCCCACCCCCCCACCTCCCTCACCCCCAACTATCTCACCCCCACCCCCTCACCCCAACTATCTCACCCCCACCCCCCACCTCCCTCACCCTCCCTCACCCCCAACTATCTCACCCCCACCCCTCACCCCAACTATCTCACCCCACCCCCCCATCCCCCTCACCTCCCTCACCCCAACTATCTCACCCCCACCCCCCACCTCTCTCACCCCCACCCCCCACCTCTCTCACCCCCACCCCCCACCTCTCTCACCCCCACCCCCCACCTCTCTCACCCCCAACTATCTCACCCCCACCCCCACCCCCCACCTCCCTCACCCTCCCTCACCCCCAACTATCTCACCCCCACCTCCCTCATCCTCCCTCACCCCCAACTATCTCACCCCCCCCACCTCCCTCACCCTCTCTCACCCCCAACTATCTCACCCCACCACCTCTCTCACCCTCTCTCCTCTCTCACCCCCAACTATCTCACCCCCACAACCCTCCCACCTCCCTCACCCTCTCCTCCCCCCCCCACGTTCTTTCACTGTTTCACCCCCCTCAGCCCCTCACCCCCGGGGGGAAGACTCCCAGTGAGTGGGGTCGGTGGTGGGGAAGCGATTGGAAACTTTCCATCCAGTAATGTTCCTGTCTCATAAGCAAAGAGAGAGAGAGAGAGAGAGAGGGGGAATGGATGAGAAGGAATTTCCAGAGGGGTAAAGGGGGCATTGCTGGGGCAGAGTACAGACATTCAGGAGAGAAAGGGCACATTATTTATTTTAAATTACATCCCTTCTTTCCTCCCCCCTTTCCCCCCTCTCCCCACACACACACACAAAAGGTGTAGTGTTTAAACTGTAAATCCCCCCCCACGTAGTTTAGAACAGATAAAGTATGATTTTTCATCCAGTTTCTAAATATCCTTTCAAAGATATAAAAGGGGTTAATTATTGCTATTCTTATAATTAAAGATCACAAAAAAACAGATTTTAATCCTAATTCAATTTACTCTCATCAAACGCTGAACCGTAAAGAGCGACATCAAATGCAAGGATTATTATATTATTATTATATTATTATTATATTATTGGGAGCTGCTGTACATAGGAGGGTGTGAGTTACAGTACAGTAAGGAAACCTCTTTTTGTGGGGGGGGTTAGGGGGAGGAAATATCTTTTTTAGCTTTTTTTGTGGGGGCTTCAGAGTAAAAAAAGTCTGTAAGTGTAAGTTTACATTAGTGACATACATTTACTAGTTACTAAGATTTATGCGACCCCCTGAATAACTCTCCTTTGCTCACTTCAAGGTTTATGGGCTATAATGAACTGTAAGATGTGTGTTATCATGGCGTGTGCCAGAGCATATCCTGTGCAGATAAAACACACACAATTTATTATCCTGTGACTTTTAGTCTTTTAACAGTTTTCTTTTCGGCTTTTTTTGTGTGTCGTTGATGGAATAAGTCATTCCAGAGAGAAGGCAGTTCTTAAACAACCTCGTTTTATTTATTTTTTGAGGGCTTTTTTTAACTTTTTCTTTCAATTCTATTCTATTCGGAGGGGTTTTGTTGATTTTGAAATGCATTTGAATGCAAAATGAATTGTAACTATACTGTATGTTTTTATCCCTCTATTGGAAGGGATTTTATGTACAGTATTTAAAATATATTTTAATCTAAAATAAATTTGAAATATATTAGATTTTATCCCTCTATTTGGAGGGATTTTATATATTTTAATATAAAACTATATGTTAAATATATATTGTATATTTATTCCTCTATTTGGGAATATTTAATTCCATGCTGTGCTAAAATTCCCTATCGATAAAATTCC
This sequence comes from Callorhinchus milii, assembly GCF_018977255.1. Taxonomy (NCBI): domain Eukaryota; kingdom Metazoa; phylum Chordata; class Chondrichthyes; order Chimaeriformes; family Callorhinchidae; genus Callorhinchus; species Callorhinchus milii. The sequence goes on from NW_024704749.1 coordinate 22,624,186, forward strand.
CCAGGTGTGCGTGTGACTGTGTGTGCACATGTGTGTGTGTGTGCATGTATATGTGTGTGTGTGTGTGGGGGGGGGGGTGGTGCTAATATGTCTATTGGAAGTATTTTTTGTTATTCTCTTCGGTAACTGCATTTTAGAGCAAACTTGCCAATTCATTACATTTGTGCATGTTGCAAAAGCAATTTTCGTTGTGGTTAATAGTTGATACCATTTAAAAAAAAAGTTTTTTAAAAAAAGAAAAGTATTTGTGAGTCACAGCCAATGAATCAAAGAGTGTGTGTGTTACTGAGAGATTAGCTGTTACACAGACACAGCACTTTGTTACCACACACACATATACACCTCCACACACTATAGCCCTGACACATTCCCTTGGATATAGACTGAGTAAAAACTTGCCAAGTGTATTTATTTTGTGGGCGTTTACAGCTAAGGCTCTTCTCCATCTATAGAGACCAACAACAACAACCACCACCACCACGACAATAATAATAATCCTTGCATTTGATACAGCGCCTTATCACGTCGTTCAGATGTCTCAAAGTGCTTCACAGAATATATTGTAAAGTGGAGTGATTGGGCATTTTGTGGGTGAAACGTGGCCGCCAATTGCGCACAGCAGACAATAATAATAATAATAAGCAGCTTTGACTTCAGAGAGAAATAACGAGGGAAACCGCTTGCAACATCAAAGGGAAGCCGCCAAAGAAGACAGTCGTTTTGTAATTGGGGAGAGAAACAAACTGGCAAGATGTGAGGCTGGGACTGACTGACTGACTGACTGGTGAAGCCAGCACTTGTTTAATGCGCTGCCCAGATGGGCTGAATTAGCTTTGGTTTGACATCGCCTGCTTAACGTCACCGAGAGAAACCCAGAGCTCTGTCATAAACTCTAATGAATGCATTAATAGATGTTTCTGCCTCTCAAAGGAAAGGGAATAATTTAAACAAAGTTATTAACACAGTCCACCTGGGCTGCTCTGCCTCGCTCTCTCTTCCTAATGGCCCAATAATGCACCAGAGTTTCATTAACTCCTTCTGTACTGTGACTCTATTCGGGGTTCAGGTTTGGGGGAAAGAGAGAGAGAGAGAGAAGCATAATAATAATAATAATCCTTGCATTTGATATAGCACCTCATCACATCTTCGAGATGTCTCACACGGCTTCACAGAATACACTGTAAAGTAAATCGACTGTATATTTTGTGGGCGAATTAAACTGGGATAATTTAGTGACCTAGTTACACATCACTGAGGTTAGTTAACTAACACAGATTTATGATTTTTGCTTGGCTATTAGCGGGGTTTAACTAGCAACTAAACCTGGCACGTTTGGAGTTAATTTAACCCAATTTTTCCTTTCAGTCAGTGAGCTAGGAAATATACACGGCCACGGCAGAGAGAGGGGGGGTTGTTTATCTTTGTTTGTTTGTCAGCAAATCCTTATTACTGGAGGTTAATATGTGTTTTCTTGTGTGTGTTTTTTTGAACCACAGGGACCACTTTGTCTTTAATCAACATCTTTTTTTGGGGAAAAAACTATGGATCCCTTGAGAGACATCATTAATTTCCCTTGAAAAAAAGGGCCCTCACACACACGAACAGAGGAGGGAGAGAGAGGGGAGGCAGGAGGAGGGGGGGGGGGGGGGTTGGGTTTGGGTTTATTGCATGCAGGTGCCTTCAAGAAAAAGCAAAGCACCCTGCAATAAATATGTCCCATAAAGAATTTAGTAGCACCTGAGAAGAGAGTGGGTCAGTGCACCTGTCTCCAGATGAATGCCATGCACTTGTCCCAGCCCACAGTGAGTGAGGCTGAGCTGTTTTGTTGCTCAGTAATCTCTATGCCTCAGGATATTGCCTTATTCCTGTGCGCAAAAAACCCCCATCAACTCTGTGATCTTTCTTGCATATTTTAAGCGTTAGGAAGCACACAGCATCATTTCCAAAGCAACCCACAGTCTAGCGTCTCCCAAACTTGGGTAAACGTACTGTATCTGTAAGCATTCCGGGACCCTACCCCTCGTGAAGGGGGCTATATAAGTGCAAGTTGTTGTCGTCGAGTGGTTTATAATAATAATACCAATCGTTGCATTTGATATAGCGCTTTATCACCTCACTGAGACGTATCAAAGCGGTTCACGGAATATACTGTGCTGTAAAGTGGATTGGCTGTGTAGTTTGGGGGCAAAACTCGGCGGCCAATTGCTGAGAGTTTTGTTATATATAAATTTATATATAAACATTTGGAAATACTTTAGAGTCAATTGCATTAGTTGAGGTTGGGGAGACAATTTCATAAATCAGCCAGTTTGTAAAAAGTAAACTGCTGGGAGAATGATCATCAGATTCTGCATCCTTCTCTTTTCGCCTCTCTTCCCCCACCCCCACCCTGTTTCTTCAAACAAATTATCCCGTGACCTCCCCACCCCCCCCCCCCCACACACACACAATAATAATACTCTCATTCATAAAGTCCAGGTTTCACCCACAAAATCTACAGTCAATTGATTTTATAGTGTATCCTGTGAAGTGCTTTGAGACGTCTCGAAGACGTGATCAGGCGCTGTATCGAATGCAAGGATTATTATTATTATTATTAACTCATTCAGTGCCATATTTGGGTGCAATGGGATTCCGAGGGCAGTAGGCAAATCTCATTCATCCCACATCCTCCCTCCTTCCCTCCCTCCCTCCCGGGTTCCATGTGAACACAAATGTACTTGGCTATTGTCCCACATCACGTTTAACATTCTGGCTTAGCACCTGAAGTAGGGGGTGGTGGGTGGGAGTTGAGGAGAGGTATCAAAGGGGCGGCCATCCTTCCAATCAGATACCCACCTGAGGTCCCATCCATGCCCCATTCGGGGGGGGGGAGGTCATTAAAGACCCCGTGGCGTCATTATAACCAAGAGGGAGGGGGGGGGGGGGTTTCTCCCCACCGTGCGGGCTGACAATCCTCCCACCAAATTGGCCGTTGACTTGATGGCTGTTTATGGGATCTTGCTGACCACAAATCGTCTGCCGTGGTCACCAACAAATGCGCAGTCACTACAGTTGGCAGCAACTTCCCGTGAAACACTTTGGAATATTTCATTCTCTCATGAAATATCATTCTACATTTGCTGTACTGTGATTCTATGATTCACTGTTACAGTCAGCGTGTAGCAAGCCGGGATTGTGACTATTTTACAATACGAACCACAAACTGAGGAACCCTTTTGTTTGCAGCTGACTACGTTAGACCAAGACGCTGGAATCTTTCAGCACACGTCCTCACTGTTTCCTATCACTTTTTTCCTCTTCCTCGGTGTGAGATGATTAGGTTGTGACAAGTGGTGAGAGCTCTGAACCACCCCCCCGGAGCCAAAGAACGCTGACGTGATTTGGGAAAGGTTTTAAAGATCAGGATTCAAAACACGAGGAGCGAAGGGGAAGCTTTCTTCTTTTCCACCCAACCTCAGGGTCTTGCTTACGTTACCTTTTATGTTAAGGTCTCAATTAAAGTTTTCACAACCAGCAGGGAAGACAGAGATAGCAGTAAAGTTTCGCCCACAAAATACGCAGTCAATTCACTTTACATTATATTCTCTGAAGTGATGTGAGATGTCTCAACGACACGATAAGGCGCTGTATCAAAAAATGCAAGGATAAAGAACGATTTCAGCACTAATATATAAATATGTATTTTTTTTGCTCAGCCGGGTGTCTGACACATGCAGAACCCTATCACTGTGTTTACGAGTATCCAAAGCAAACTGAGAATTCTCGGACTCCAGCTTTTGCCAGGCTTGGATTGATTCTCTGCCCTCCACCGCTCCTGATCCCTACCCCCCAGCTCGGGTCCAAATCCCTGACTGTCCAGCCCCTCCTGACGTGAATGGCGCCGTGTAAATGTAACTATAGTTCAGCCTGCAGAACAGTGCAGGCTTCCAGCATTTGTACCATTTATACATTTGTGTGGCTGTAAAATCCCGAAACGTTACTGCAAGCCGCACTGGGAATAGTTATATACAATGCTCTTTTGTTGCGGTCTTTAGTTGTCCCTAATTTGTAACTTCAATCCTTATCCTTACCTTGTGGGGGGCAGGGGGTTAGATGGGATTTTCAAGAAGGTAACTCCCCCCCCTACCCCCACACTCCACCCCCACACTCCCCCCCCCACCTCCCACCCGCTGAAACAGAACACTAAAGTGACGACTAAAGAAAGAACTGCATTTCTGTAGCACCTCATCATGTCGCAATGTGCCAGAGCTGTTTCTGCCTGCTCAGGCAGACCTCAACATCCCACGACCCTATTGGGAAAGAGAAGGGAATTTCTCTCTCTCCCGCCCCACAATCCCCCACATCAAAACGGCCGTTCACTCCGTGGCGCTGGGGAGTCTGCGAGACACCGCTGGGCGCAAATTTCCTGGTGTGTTTTTTCCCTGCAAATAATAGGGGTAATCATCCCTCCAAAAAAAAATCTGGTCACTCATGACTGTTTGTGGGTCACTGCTGGGTGCAATTGGCTCCCGTGTTTCGCCCACAAACCACTCCACTTTACAGTGGAGCGCTTTGAGATGTCTCAACGACGTGATAAGGCTCTATATATCAAATGCAAGGATCATTATTAGCATTATTGTTATTAAATACAGTCACCGCACTCGACAGCAAATGCCTTGGGAAGAGGCTTTGAAAATTCAACTTATATTGAACGCCAGAGTTGTTTGATCAAACTACACCCACCAAATCCACTACCATTTTCGAGCTCGTTCTGACACATCCCAGGTAGGGGTGGAATGTGGTGGGACAATGAGACAATAAGCAGAGCCACCTACGAGTCTTCTCCTTCCTTCTCTCGGGTCAATCTGCCGACCGGCTGATTTCATCACGTTGTGGCATATGATAATAATAACAATCTTTGCATTTGATATAGCCCCTTACCACATCGTTGAGACGTCTCAAAGTACTTCACAGAATGTACTGTAAAGCGAACTGTGCATTTGTGGGCGAAACGCAACAGCAGCGTGGATTGAGTCACCAATTATGTATTTTTTTTGAAGGAAAAATTTCCCTTGGAAAAGCGATCTGCCAATCGACTAACAAATGGGTTCCGACTTGCACCAGGTAAACAGAGGTGTGTGTGTGGAGTAAGGAAACTTGCCCAACGGTTTTGCCTGCCTGGGAATCGAACCCGGGTCTCTCGCTTGTGAAGTGAGAGCACCTACAGGACTCCATCAAGTGTCCCAAAAGTATTGTGCGATTCAGACAGTACGTAAAAAAAATCCAGCGTCCGTGACACAGCCAGAAAGATCTGGATTTGAATCTGAAAGCAACCTGAATCGCCAGTCAATGAAAGCACTTCCCCTGTTTCCCCGCTTTATTTCAATAAAATATATTGTGCCCCGTTTCCCCCCTGAAGCCGGCTCTCGTCGGCGCTGGGTGGCTGCTTTGAGGCTGAACGCATTCCTTTCTCACTGAGTATTTCTGCGGGAGGAATGGGAACTCTCCAGTGGAATAGTTAGAGTTAGACTGGCCTCTGAGTTGAGCGAGTGGATATTTTTTTTCAAGAAAAAAAAGTATATTAATAGATCTTGTGCACACACACCGACCGGCAAAAGAGAAAAAAAAATACATTTAAACGAAAGCACATCAAGTAGAAAGAAGGAACAGATGGTTTTGCTCAAAACTATCAGAATTAATGGCCTTCTGTAGTTCCCCTTAGAAATATTGGAAGCAGATGAGATCATTACCTATTAACTCTAATAATGAAAACCTGTCTTATTTCAAATGCGTATTAAAATACATGAATGACTTGTGGGAACAATTTTTCTCCACTCCCACCCCACCCCCCATCCCAATCCCTCAATTGGATTTTATTTATAAGTACGAAAAGCTTCATTAAGATGAAAGTGGAATCTTCAGTCAGAGAACATCTCACTGGCTCATGCACTGCAAGCGGATTTCCGGGGTCTCTTTGCGAACAGACACCCAAACCATTCACCTGCCTCCTCCCAACCCACTCGTCCCCCCACCCACTCACCTCCCTCCTCTCACCCCACTCAGCTCCCCAATCCAGCAAACGCAACGAGTTCTCAAATCAAAGACCCGTATGTGTGTGTGTGCATGTATGTAGCATACATGTGTGGGTCTGTGCATGTTTCTCTGCGTGTGTGTGTGTGTGTGTGTGGTGTGAGTGAGTGCACAACTATGTACATGTGTGTGTCGAGTCTGTAAGCACTGATCATCAAGACCGCTAAACACATGCAAGGAAACAAAATAATACCTTTTGCAATCATCCGATAGAAAGCCTGGCTCTGGCAGGAGAAGAGAACTGCGATGCTGGTATCAGACTCACCTGAGCATCAACATCGACGCTGTTTAAAAACAACCTAATAATTAATACTTGGGAGTAGTTTTTCCCTGGGCCATTGTCGGGATATTCGGGACAGCTGGAAGTCAAGTGATTTTCAAACGTGGAGCAAAAGCTCGGGTTGCAAGACATTTTGCAAATCTAAGCCGTTCTTTATAGTCATCGGAACCAAGTGCAATTGTCCGAACACACTCTGCAGCTATCCCCCCTCCCCACCAACAAAAAAAACCTTTGCCACACTTTGCATGAAAAGCCAAAGTTAAAATAATACAAACGGGAACGAGAATGAGACCAGAATGTGCGACATGATGACACGACAAGTACCTATGTTATTTGGCATTTTTCCTTCAGTGTAATTATTTCTGCCATTGGGTAATATTAGTGAATAAAACTGCTGCCAACATCAACATCAGGAGCATTAGCACTGTGATAAATATCAGTGTTCATTTCAGCATCGAATCACATACAAACTCAACACAATCACTGCACCCCCTCCCCCACCACCTCCACCCCACACCCCCACCCAGTGACATCTACTCAATAAAAATATTGGCAGGTCCAGTTATAGGCGGGTCCAGTGAGCCTGATAATTCCCTGGAGAGATGTGCATGTAAATGTGAAACAAAGATCTGAACAAATGGAGTTGTGGTGTAGATACATACCTGTTGGATGGTGGGGATTTTGCACACACACACACACACGTTACAGCCATAACGGAGCCCAACATGGAAGATAATTTCCTGTTAAACTCTCCAGTCCTCTCCCCAGCCCCAGTCCGCCCGCCCGCCATCCACAAACCACGTGCCCCTTACCCTGTTGAACCTCATTACTTACGGCCTGCCTCACCCTCGCAGTCAGGACCCCTGACTGATGCCGGCTATTTTTCACTAACAGAGCGGTAGGGATGGGGGGGGGGGGGGGGGGAGGGGGGGCAGGGTGGGGTGGGGGAGCAACAACCTTGTGCATATTATGCGAGAATGACGGATGGCGAGGGAATGAAATACAGATGTTTGCTTGATCTGCAGTGGCTCTCCAGTCCATGAGTTGCCTCCAGAGGTTCAACATTTGAACCACATATTGGCTCCAAACCCAACAAGCAGCCCTGTCTGAGACCCACTCAGTTTTTTCTTATGGAAAAAATATATTTTTTTAGCAACTTTTGCCCGAAAGGATCATTTTTCCTTCTTTCGAGGGAGTCCCAGCAAGACTTTCCCTGTCAAGGCAGAGACCTGGGGAGACCAGCTCAGAGCCTCCGCTTGTGGCTGCTGGGTGTATTATTAATAATAATAATATAATAATAATAATCCTTGCATTTGATATAGCAACTTATCACAACGTTGAAACGTCTCAAAAAAGCTTCGCAGAATATATTGTAAAGTGGAGTGACTGGGTGTTTTGTGGGCACAATGTGGCAGCCAATTGCTCATAGCAGCGTCCCACAAACACAACCAAACACGCGCACACCGAGTTGCTGTGATGTGGAAACGCCCTGGTCAGGTATATACATACACATTACACACATCCAGAGCGAGCGCCAAACACACAGCACCTGAGACAAACCACCGGCCCCGTCATTTAGCGTTGCGGGAGTTGTTTAATAACCTGGTTATCGACGCCACTTACTTGCATGAACAGCCTCCAGCTATTCCCACACCCAGTGAAGCGTCCATCGGGGTGAGGGGGCGCCTCGCCTCGCACCTCAGTCACCCTGGCCCTGCCGGTCAGTGCGTCCTAAAGGACACATTTGTGATACAGCGTTCAGCGGGTTAGAACAGAGGAGGTATTCAACTCAGCAAGTTTGCCCTCGTCTCTTCTCCTGACTCACCAGCCTAACGCGCCCCACTCCCTGCTCACTCCCCATCCCCTTCAATCACCCACTTTAACATTCCTCTTTCTCCAAGTGTCCATCCAATTCCCTTTAAACAACAATTCTAACCTTTTAATTCTCTGCGATGAGCTTAAATGTTTGCCCTCCTATTCTCTCCCCCCACACACCCCAGTGACATCCTCAATCTTCAACCCCTCTCCCCCCACACACCCACATAGTTCAACACAGGTGATGTTAACACAAAGGGACAGAGGTCAGTTAAAACAAGTGTTACTTTATTCAACAAGTTACATAATTAATACAGACTCAATGAACCCGGCATTGTAAACTTCCCTTTTGTAAATACAGGAACCAAGTCTACAATAAATACAGGAAAATTACAATTCTACAGAATCCAGCAACAATGGTTTCAATCTCTCGACAATTTTAAAATAAAATCAAGACACGAACGACTAACCTCACGTGGAGCTGGGTAAGTTACAACTTAATGTCATTCGCTCCCTCTACAAGTAAGATGCCGACATCTTGTTCGACGTTCTACAGCTTATAATTGAAATGTTACCACGTTCCGACCACTTAGGACAAAATACTACATCAGTGGTTAGTGACATTCTCAATGCTTTGCTCTCTATCACCTCCTCTCCCGCCCCTCCCCAGCCCTCCCCACCTCGCCCCATCCCCCCACCCCGAGGCTCACACTCCAGTCCGCTGCTCTTTCTACAGAAACACCTTGCTATCATGGCCGCTGGACCGTTTACCATTCAGTCTACCTCAGTTCGAGAACACAGAATTTCTCGAGGCAGATGCTCTTGTGGTGAAGCACGTGTAGGTAGCACCAGGAGTCACGAGGGGAGGGAGGGAGGGGGGAAAAAGAGACAGGTGGTGGGGGATCACAATGGGTATCTCAAATAGTGACTCCCGACAGTAGCTGAAGTGCATCCCACTGACCTGTGGGCACTCTGCTTTGGGAGCGCACTGAGCTTCAGCGGCCTTCCTGTTGGGTGGGCTTTGAGCCGAGGGGGGAAGCAGCGTCCGATTCCCGGGGGAAGCTAGGAGATCGGCCGTTCCAAAACCCTTCAAAGCACTTTTTTTGTTCAGTTCGGACAGCGACACACACACACACACACACACACAGGGTAATAACTACTCTATAAACTGGCTCAGCAACCAACCACAATGTGCAATCCTAAACATTGGCGTCTCTGACCCTGACAGTCCAAACCCTACATTGCAATAGCCACTAATTGGTTCTGCTAATGGAAATAAAGTTATATTAAAAGTTTTATTTACACAGAGTCTGTGCATTATCACTTATCAAATCTGCTCACGTATTAAATCAGCTGCTGTTGGTATAAAGCGTTAGGTTTCTGAGTTTGGTGCAAATACAGTACTGATAGTTGGCTCCTCACAGTGCAGGGCTCACTCACTGTAAACACAACTCCATACCCCAGGGGAGGCTGTTGCAGTCGGTCTCACTGACTGATGTAAGGCTGGGGACACATGGCAGTGGTTGAAGCTGCGATTAAGGGGCTCAATGAGAGCTTTTACAGTGTCGCACAATTTCAGAGAAACAACCACAACGACAAGAGCAAAGGGGATTGAGGAACACTAGTCCAAGCTACAGGGCGAGTTGGAAAGAAAAACACAATGGGTAAGATTATCTGAAACAAACAAACTAACACACAGACAGCGACAACAAGAAAAAAGTCAGACAGTCAGTCCATCAATAAAAAGGAGCCCAAACGCTTAAAATGCAGTGCAAAGCAGCTCAGTGCATTTTACAGACTGACACACATCTCGGGGCGACAGAGCAGCTTTCAGGGGGGAAATACTGCATCAACAGTCAGCAGCGAAGTGTTGTTCCCGTAACAGAGGATCACCGAGGGTAGGAGCTCCCATCATCGCTGCCTTCGCCTACAGCCGTCCAGCTAACTGTCTTCTCTCCAAGACTTCAAGACGTAGCACGTCTATTATTTTTTTACAACACACATGCAGAAATAATTCTCAAATTCCAACAGAGTAACATTCTCTCATGTTTTTTTTTCTCTCTGGGACATCCAGACCCAACAGAAAACCAATTATAGAGAGAAACTCGGAATAAAGCGCTACATAAAATCACTTCTGCACAAAAATGTCCTTTTGTCTCTGGCAGTGCAGAGTGCAGAAGGTCTTAAGACCCCCTTCTCCCCCCATCCTAAAACACATAATCCTTGATCTGAATAAAACTGTAATGTCCACTTCAGCAATTCTGCAGTTCAAACAGCGTTGATTCTCTCTTTGTGACTCTCGACTAATTTGGAACAAGAAAAGTAAAAAAAAACACCACAAATGTAACATGATCGTTCGAAATCTACCCTTCCTTCCCCTTTACACCACACAACAGTCTAATCCCTCCCTTTCGATAAAAATGGCTTAGTTTAGTACAAAAACATTAGTACAAATGGCTTGAATGTCTCCGAGCTGAAACGCTGTATAAATGTCAGTAGGAGAGAACAAGGGGTGGGGGGGGGAAAGAGAGGGGGGAGCGGAGCGGGAATAGAGGAGCCCATCCACCCCCTCTCCACCCCAAAAAAGAGTTGCTGGTGTGAATTTTGACTTGTGCAAATCACTTTGACAGAAGGAAAGCAATGGCTCAAACTGGTTCGAGGAATAAGAGCGAAGAAGAAAAAAAATAATGGCATCCAGCCTCGGATTTTATACTTGTTACAAATGGTAAACAAACCAAAACACAGGAGGCTGAGAGACCGGCAACTGGAGACCACATCGAAACGCACAGCGATAAGAGAAAAGGGGAAAAAAAAGACAGCTCCACGTACAAAAGTCCTACTGCTCTATGTTAAGTTGTAGGCAGGTTGCTGGCTATGGGAAATCACGTTCTGTCCCATTGAGTATATGGGAGCCATTTCAGTAGAAGGTAAAAGGAACAAAATCTCCCAGCGACGCTGCTTGCTGTGACGGTGCCTGTTCCGGTGGTCGCTCGGCACCCCCCCACTCACTTTACGACAAGCGTTGGTGGCCGCACGTGCGCTCACGCGTGTGTTCAGGACGACGGCAGCAGGCTGGCTTTGTTGGGACTGGGAGGGAGGTGGGCAGCGGCACTCTGTTCCGTTCGGAAGCTGTAGTCGTACTGCCGGGAGAGAGAGAGAGAGAGCAGAGTCAGCACAGGATCGATGTCGGAAAGGTTTTCAGAGGGTTTGAGACACGCACAACAACAATACCAACAACAACAATAACTTGTATTGATGCAGCGCCCCTCAAGCAGGGTAGCATCCCAGAGCGCTTGAGAGTGGCGGACACACAGGAAGAAAACCCATATGGAGCAAATGACGGAAATAGCAATAAAGAGGTTGTGTGTTTCCACACATCGTATATTCACATTGGGAGGACATCCCAAATCGCTTCGCAGGATTTACTGTAAAGTGAAGTGACTGTGTATTCCGCAGGCAAACAGAGATAGCAATTTACGTACAGCAATGTCCCCACAAACAGCTCATGGCGTGAAAGATCAATTTTACCTGGGGGACTGTCAGTCAAGACTCAGAAACTCTACACAGATTCTCCCCGTTATGGCTTACATTTGTTTATTCAGTGCCTTCCCCGTAAATGAAACGTCTTGAAGAGTTTTACACAGTGAGATTGGATTAGATCAGCAATGAAGCGAATATAATGGAAGTAAATTTGGCAGAGGTATAGTGACCCGATTAACACACAGTTATACGCACAGAGACAAACACACATGGGTTATGGAAATTCACACAGGTGATACGGGGCCGGGCATTTTTTGAGTGATCAAGGTAAATGTATTCATGCCAATGTCATGTTGCCCACCTAACACAACGCTGATATAATCACGAGATAAGAGGAAGCGAGTGAAAAGCCCGAAGCTCAGATAACAAGCAAAACTGCGGTCGTTTGCTCTGAACTACAGATCTTAATAGTTGCCAACTCATCATAGTGCCACTGCCAAGAATAAGGTGGATAGATATTTGTTAGGTATAACGGTATCAAGGGATATGGGGCAAGGCGGGTAATTGGGAGTTGAGGTACAGATCAGCCATGATCTTATAGAATGGCGGAACAGGCTCGAGTGGTTGAATGGCCTCCTCCTGTTCTATTGGTGCTGTAAAAGGCTTGTTTCATTGCACATGGGGCGAGAGGGGAAATATAGCCACAAAAACCTGTGCTTCTAAATTGCTTTTCACATAGGAAACCATCCTAAAGTCCCTCAGAGAGAGTGCGGAACACTCGGCAAGGAAAGAAAATCTTTAACCGGCTCTTCCAGCTCGTTTTGATCAATTCCCAACACAGTGGAGTCCTGTAGCTCAGTGGTTAGAGCACTCGCTTTGCAAGTGAGAGACCTGAGTTCAATTCCAGGCAGAGGGCGAAACCTTGGGCAAGTTTCCTTACTCCACACAGAGCCTAATAATAATCCCTCCAAAACCAAAAACAATAATAAATTGGTCATTTTCAATCTACGACTGTTTGTGGGACATTGCTGTGCGCAATTGTCTGCCGCGTTCGCCCACAAATATACAGTCAATTCACTTTACAGTATATTCTGTGAAGCGCTTTGGGACGTACTCCCGACGTGAAAAGTGCTATATCAAATGCAAGGATTATTATCATTATTATTATTATTAAGACAAGTTTCAGCCTTTGGATTAAACACCGTGACAAACGCTCCAACGCATGCACACACACACACGCATGCACACGCACACTCATGCACACGCACACTCATGCACATGCACACGCGCGCACAGCAGGAAAGAAACCGCTCGGGTTCACAGCCCTGGCCGATGGCATTAAGTGAGGAGTGGCTGCCACCTGGTGGCCACGGCTGGGAACACATGTCCTCTGTCAACCGGTGCATTGAATTGTCTTGGATTTAGCCAACAGTCACGGTGGGAGATTGTGTGGTTTATGAAGACCGGCACGGACCAGTCGGGCTGAACGTCTCGCGTCCCTGACCTATCCCTACGTAACAATACGTCAGCTGCTCTCGGTAACAACCACCACCATCCTGGCCGGCAATTACTGCAAAACTCACCGAGATTTTTAAAACGTGATACGTTGATATAAAAGAAAGCTTTCTTCTAGAAATGTCACACGTCCCGCAGTCATGGAGAGAGGGGATTAGGCAGCTGGTGGTGGGGGGGGGGTGGTTAAGTTTCCTGGTTCGCGGCTCTCTACACCAGCGCAACGTGTCCCAAGACAGGAGGGCACCGGCCAGCTTTAAGCAAACATTGAGGGGCCTTCACCGAAGATAAATTGTTCTGCCAGATTCCCAGGTCTCCAGAGGAAGATAAAGCCAGCAACACTGGGTAAGTGCATTGATACTGCTCCACATAGTGGCTTCACACCTTCCTTAGCACTGCTCTGGAGCAAGTTTGCGCCGTAGCCTTTGTGTGGGAGCGCGCTCTGCCCACCCAGACCAGACCAGACCAGACCAGACCAGACTGCTCGCTGTAAGTAACGATGAGGAATGGATTCTGTAAGGTGCTGTGATACACTGTGAGAGGGAAACTCGCCTAAAGCATGAGACACCCAGGAAACACATAGCATCAGATGAGCTTGCCCAGCGCCTCAGTGCAAGTACATTCTCTGGTCCATGAAAGACAGACAAAACACACTCAACCCACGCCCCTCTGGAATAAATGCAGCGAACCAGAGCAGAGCAGCCCCAATATTGAGCTGAAAGCAGCTTGTTACCCGTCCCCTCGCATCCTGTTTGTACATTTCCCGGGAGCCAAAATAGGGACAAGAAATTTGTTCTCAAATAAAAACACTGTCTCAAGTTTTCTGTTAAAATGAGTAAAAAAGCAGCTTTTAAATTCTCCCAACAAATTCCACCTCCTGTTTCCTCTCCGTTCTCCCCCCTCACCCACCACATACTCCTTCCCCAAAACACTTCTCAGAAGTTGATGCTAACGCCAGGAAGTTAGAGATGAGAGTTCCTTGGAGGCCAGGATTAATATTGCTATTCTGGATTTGAGAATAAACTGCAGTAAATCACACTGCAAAATAATGCAGATGCTGGAAATCTGAAACAAAAACAGAAGTCGCTGGGAACACTCAGCAGGTCAGGCAGCATCTATGGAGAGAGGAAAGTGGAAAAAGGAAGAGCCCCATTTCTACCCCATTTTCTCCTTTGACTTCCTTGCCCTGCCCCCATCCCCCCTCTGTTAGCCCTTAAAAGCCTCTCCCTCCCAACATGCCCCAGTTCTGACGAAGGGTCGGGGACCCGAAATGTTGACTCACTTTCCTTTCTCCATAGATGCTGCCTGACCTGCTGAGTGATCCCAGCGACTTCTGTTTTTGTTGTAGTAAATCACTGCTTCCTGCCCGCTCATCAGATCAAATCTCAAACAATTACAACGGAGTTACACGTGCGATGTGCAGACTATCACACAATGATGAAGTTACTGCTCTCTCGCTCGCTCGCTCTCTCTCTCTCAAACACATTAAAAAGAGCTTTGCACTCTCGTGCCTGCAGTGCCAGCCTTTAAACGTCAGCGAGAGAAAACTAATAACGCGTCCAAGGTGCAATGACATTCACTGGTCAGGAAGCCCTGCGGAAATGAGCTGTCCTTCAAACCGTTTCAGCCGCAGCCCTGCAGTAATCAAACCCGCCACTGGAGGGTGATAGCAGACCGCGCTTCGCCACGAGGTACTGAAACACCGCTGCACTTTGTGGAACCTGTAAAGTGGGCGACGAGACTTTCTCGAGAACAAATTAACAGCAGCATTAACGGCACGTGGCGAGCACGGGGCGCGCTCATTACTTCGGGAGGCAGATAATTGCTTACAAAAATACAAACAAAAGTATAATTATCATGATGGATTGCAGCGACAGGGAGCTCACATCATACAGCCCATGCATCAATGTCCACTAGTTAAAAAAAAATAATGAAGAAACATTGGAATATATGCACGGGATGAAAGCAAAGATGATCAAAAATTCTTAATTTCCCAGCTTTTTTTATGGTTGACAAGCATGTCTTCATTAATTTGCCTCGTACTCAGTGATGTCACAGCAGAAACTGTGTCAGCTCCCAGCCAGCAAGTCAAAGGAAATGGGACTCATTTTTCAAAATACAAATACATAGAGATGTCAGCTAAAAATGTTTACTAATTAACACTTTAAAAAGACACAAATTAGATATGCGTGACTACGCGCAATTATAATCAAGAAGTGTTTCTGTTCTCATTTGGGAATCAAAAGGAACCTAATTGCTAGAACAAGCATTGAAAATTCTTCCCACTTAGCAGATATGTTTATTAATGGGGACCAAGCGTTTCCAGAGCCGATCTTGTTCTCCCAGTGAGTGAATACTATCAGGAACTCAGCCCTGAGTACCAAGAGCCGGCCACATTCAACACTCGCTCCAGGAATTATTACACCTGGAGTCCTGTAGCTCAGTGGTTAGAGTGCTCGCCTCGCAAGCGTGAGACCTGGGTTCGACTCCTGGGCAGGGCAAAATGTTGGCCAACTTTCCTTACTCCACTCGCCTGATAATAATCCCTCAAGAAAAAAAACAATAATAAGTTGGTCACGACTGTTTGTGGGACGCTGCTATATGCAATTGGCTGCTGAGTTTCGCCCACAAATATACAGTCAATTCACTTTACAGTATATTCTGTGAAGCGCTTTGAGACGTCTCGAAGACATGATAAGGCGCGATATCAAATGCAAGGACTATTATTATATTATTACCTGTGCGAATGTGGAGTTATAATAATAATTCTTGCATTTGATATGATATAGCGCCTTATCATGTCTTCGAGACGTGAATCAACTCCGTATTTTGTGAGCGAAACACTTATTTGTCTGCAAGTGCATTGCAAGCAGGCACTTCGCAAGAAAACCTGAGCCACTGATAATCATAATCCGGTTCCCACATCACAAACATGCTAACTCCAGGACCTATTTAATTTCACCGCTTGGAAAAACTCCTCTCTCCTCCCACACAACCACCACCCCCCCACCCCCCCACTACCCACCAACCAACATTCTCTATTCCAGGTTTCCAGAGGAAAAGATTACCTGAAACCTATTCTTTCTGGGTAAAACGCACTTGAGCTGGTGATTTTGGAGGACAGCGTGGCGGGGGAGGAGGGAAAGTACGGGCAAGTTAAGCAATTTGGAAACATTAAATCATCACACGGATTATTTCCGAAAAAGAAGGAAAAGAAAAATCGCAGATGCATTTTTTTTCCCTGTAAGAAGAATTTTGTGTGTTTATGATGCGTACTGGGGGACAGAGGTGAGGAGAAACGTCCTCTCAAACACAAGGAAGAATCCCACAAGTTAATGTTAACATCTCCCCCCCCCCCCCCCCCCGACCGTTAAAAAACGCTCCATTGGGGAAGCCACAAGCAAGAGACATGGAGGGCCTTTCTGTGCTGTAAACTTTTTCGGACTATACATAAAGCATTGGGTTTAAGCTTGTTTCCCTCTAACAACCCTTCCATTAAATAATTACAATCCGAGAGGCAGTGACTGTTTCATCACATTCTGCATTCTGAGTTCATCTATCTCTCCTGCCCACCAGCTCACTAAATACAGCGCATTAATGCAACTCAGATTTGCTTAATCATTTACAGCACATTTATAATTAATACCCTCCTTGATTTTATTGTAGCTTTATTCATCTTAGCTCCGTGTTATTTGTAGTGTTGGTGTTATCTTTCACCCCGAGGTCTAGATCGCAGCCCACACAGGGGATTGGGGCTCCCCAGGCTTGGGTCTCTGCCAGTTTATTGCGCGGCTGTTACCAGCACACAGATAGGTTCTCGATTTTAGCACAGACGGTGAAATGGCTCCTCTAATTCCAACTTCACCAGAAGATGTGGGTCCCCAAGGGGCTCTGTCGGCAGAATAGCTTTATAATAAAAATAATAATAATAATCCTTGCATTTGATACAGCGCCTTATCTCATCTTCGAGACGTCTCAAAGCACTTCATAGAATATACTGTAAAGTGAATTGACTGTGTATTTTGTGGGCGAAACACGGCAGCCAATTGCACACAGCAGCGTCTCACAAACAAACAGTTGTGGATTGAAGTGACCGATTTCTTCTTTTTTTTGAAGGAATTATGACCCCCAGAAAAGTGACCCATCTGCCAATGGGTTCCTACTTACTGCTAGGTAAACAGAGGCATGTGGAGTAAGGAAAGTTGGCCAACATTTTGCCCTGCCCAGGAATCGAACCGAGGTCTCACGCTTGCGAGGCGAGCGCTCTAACCACTGAGCTACAGGACTCCACAATGTTAAACACACAAGCTGTAAATGGCTGCCATTTCAGGCTACAGCCGAGCGCTGAGACAACGTTCTGGGAGACTATGTACACGAGGACCAGAAAGTTTCGGACCATTATCAGGCGCAGGCCAAAACCGTTAAGACAAGAATGAATCAACTCTCCCTTCCTCTGACTCCCCTTGTGGGACAATCAATCTAGGTTCACTGTTAGCTTCAGTCATATCAGAAGATTTATAGAGATGTTATTGATTTGTCCCAAGCAGTGAAGTAAATCTGGCCCCAGCAAGCAAACTGGGAGAGTTTAAAGACTGAAAGATAAAGAAGGTGAACTCCACAATCGCACTGCGGCCACAGTCTCGACACCTGATCAGGCTCGATGTGGGCACAACACAAAACAAAACAGCACAATACAACACAGGACAACACAGCACAACACAACCAGAGAAATGAATGGAAAAGCTGCTGGCACGTGAGTTAGAAATAGAGGTATTGAACCTTTGAAGCTAAGATGTTCGGAAACGCAATGGCGTCAGATTGGGGAGAATTATAAAGCAAGTTGTAACAAACGTCCAACGCCAGCCACTCTGGTGTCTTCTCTCGTTTCTGACTCCCCCATAAAGTGGGGGGTCCGAGTGGGGACCACAGGTCGGGCCACGAGACACGGGTTACAAACCTTCGCACAAGTCCTGTGATTCACACAGCGCCGTGTGGGAATGTATGGTCAGGTTCCCTGACGACAGCACCGAAACGCTCGGGCCGGCGAGAGACTCATCACCAAATGGACACTTACTTCTTTCTCTATTTCGGCCAACGACTTGATCGTGATGCTCATTAAGTCGATGGGTTGTACCTGAAATCACAACACAAGCAGCACTTCAGCTGTCGACAGTCTAAACATGCGTTTGCAACAACAACAACAAATGGCATTTACACAGAGGCCTTTCACGTTGGGAGGATGTCCCAAGGCACTAGACAGTCGGGAATTTGGACCCGAGCTGGGGTTTGGGATCAGGAGGCAGTGGAAGGCAGGAAGTGTAGGAGTAGAAGGGTGACCAACGGCGCGGTCGAAGAGGAGGGTCTTGAGATGGGTTTTGAAGGAGGGAGCAAGGTGGAAGGACCGTGGGATGGAGTTCCAAAGGGTGGGGGCAGACAGGCTGCACGATACATACCGTAAACACCACGGCACTCACACTCACTCAACCAAACGTCAGGAAGGTAGAATCCCACTCGGTCGCCACTGAGCTACGCTTTGTGGCGACACTGACATATCTCAGACTGAATTACTGCTTGACATGATACAACACTGGCACGATTCTCATTGGTAACGTCTATTAAATCCGCCTCAAACAACCCTGAAGACACGCACAGAGCACATCCCTTAAAGACTTCCAGAGTTTCAAGCGTACAGATGTCGCCGTACGCTGTGGCTCAATCTTCCGTGCAACGACAAAAAGGGACCCACTGCTTTAGCCCAAGTTAAATCAAGTGTTACGTGCCTCCTCTCCCCACGCCTGTGTCTACCGACTGTCTTAATAATTCATATTTTGTCTGAATCTTCCCCACTGCTCACGTCCCAGATCACTTGGTGTTGATTTTGCTAAATTTCTTCTAAGTAATGTTTGTGTTGCTCTGGAACCCAGCGGAGGTGCAGCTGCTGTTTAATTAAGATTTAGCTCACCCCCTCCCAACACTCCCAACCAGATCTGGTAAACAGCACAGAAAAAGGCACTCCATGGAGCCTGGACAACAGCCAACCTGGGCACATGGTGAAAATCTGTTTACTCAGCCAACTTGGGCCTCTCAAAGTCAAACAGATTTCACAAGCGCACAAGCGGGGCTGGTCCGAACCCACCTTCTGTGAAAACACTGGGTATTTTTCATTAAAACAAGAGTGGAGCAATAAAAATAATAATAATAATCCTTGCATTTGAAATAGCGCCTCATCGTGTCTTCAAGACGTCTCAAAGCGTTTCACAGAATATCCTGTAAAGTGAATTGACTGTATGTTTTGTGGACGAAACGCGGCAGCTAATTGAGCACAGCAGCGTCCCACAAACAGTTGTGGATTCAGTGACCAATTTTTTTAAATTTCTCACCCTTTGTTCACGGCTAGTAACACACGATTCTCTAATCACACTGCACGCTCAGGCACACACGTATGTATGGACGGGGGCGCTCCTGTATCAACTAAATCAGAACCCCCAACCCCCCCAACAAAAAATTACATTTTCACAAGAGAGAAAAAAATAAAACTGAACTTGAAGTAGTCTTACTTAATGCTCAACATACAGACTGATAATTTCATGTCTCTTCGGTATTTACAAGTTATGGTAGCGCTGGGAAGTGGACGGAATTTTAATCTGGGATCTCTTGAAAGGAAAGCAGTGAAAATGAAAGAGGAACAGTTAGTTGGTCAATCAGTCCACGGCAATATAGTACAAGAACTTACAGCGTCGAGAGCACTGGCAAACTTCTCTGAAATCGTGAAAGGTACACCATCCATTGCTGAAAAAGAAAGAGACAATCAATAACCCTTAATGACACCTATTTAACATTCTCCACTGGCGCCCAGCAGTTGCAAATCCATCTTTTGTTTTCTTCCCCAAATAAATAAGTTATTGATTATAGGACCATCGGAAATTTACAGCACACAAGGCGGGACGTTCAGCCTGCCCGTGACTATGCTGTGCTCGCTCCCCCCAATGAAGCGCTCTAATCTCACTCCCTTGTTCCTTTCCTTTGTGCTTTTAAGCGATCTGGGATGCTGTATAATTGCAAGTTTTTGTCACTGTTGTTGTTCCTCATTGTGTCTGTACTGAGCTCAACTCAAAATTCAACAACCAACAGCGCCAATGGCCAACGCCAAGCTTGGACTTAAACTCCTGTAGATTGCAGGCACGAGGACACACAAGGGGAAATGTAATAGTTTCCATCAGTTGAGTTGCAAATCGCTTTTTCACAAGACTGGATTCTGACGATTTGAGCAATAAAACTTGGATTGGAAGATCTATACCAGTTGGCTCATGAATATTAGAAAATCCATAAAAAAAAACTACTCTCATATGAAGACTTGCTCAATTTGATTCAATTACCCTCTGATAATGGGCTAATGCAAAAAGAAACACAGTACAATGTGACTTGAACTGAATCAGGCCTGGGAACGATATAGGCACAACTGATTGTTCAACTGGTCCAACCCACACTGCAGATTACATGGCACAAGTAAAACATTCTCTAAACACCAAGAGCAGAGCATTCAACTTTAGAGCATTCTTTTTTACTGTTTTGTGGGAAATCTTTACAGAATATAACTCGTATAAATTGAGAGATTTGCAAGAGGATTTGCCGTAGTGTTTCCTGAAGGTACATGTATCTGGACTGGCACCGACCCTCTTGGACTACAGAAATGATATTAACTAACGTATGTACAGTACGTTTACTGCTAATTTGGTCACTCAAACCACGGCTGTTTGCGGGACCCTGCTGTGCGCAATTGGCTGCCGCATTTTGCCTGCAAAATATATAGTCAATTCACATTAGTGTATTTTGTGAAGCATTTTGATATGTCTCAAAGACATGATAAGGCGCTATATCAAATGCAAGGATTACTATTATTATTATAATACATGGACAATACTGGCATGTCAGCCTGGACCTCAAGCTCATCTTGGCAACCTTCCGACCCAGAGGCAAGAGTGCTGCCAACCGAGCCAGGCTGCCACGTACTAACCCACGAGCTATTCACTGCACAACTCCCCAACTTTTACATACATTTACTTTCTTTCACTCCAGCGGCATCAAATTCAGAGCTAAACATCTGTGACAAAGCAACTCATGGCAGCACTGTAAACAGAGTGCGATGTCAAGGCCGTTCACACTGCTGGGACTAACCCGGCACTTGTAATTGTTTAAATAAAGCACTAATGCATGGTGCACTACAGCTAGTTCATTCACCTAGCACAAAGGATGAAAATAAGGACATGCCACAGGCTCACTACTTTAATTAGCATTCTACCAAACAAACGAGCTTGAGCACGGCTGTAATTAAACAGGGTTGTAATTAAGTATATGCCCTTTATCCTAATGATCATGGTTAAAAATGGCACGTAGCGTGAAACTCTATTATTAATCCTGTAACCTCGTACTGAGACGAGCGTACCTAGGAATCAGCACGTCAAGGCTGTCAAATTTTAACACTGCTTTTGTTGATAACATACATATATTCGGAGATAGTTCATTGCTTTGCGATCAACATCAACTGGAATTTTTCTCATATGATGCACAATATTCAAGTATGAAAACCTTCCAAGTCTTTTTAACTCCATTCTAACAAAGACACTGATATTTTGTGTGTGTGTGTGTGTGTGTGTGTGGAAGTGTTCTCAAAGTAGGTCAGTGCTGATGGAATAATACTAATAATCCTTGCATTTGATACAGCGCCTTAGCATGGTTTCAAGGCGTCCCAAAGCGCATCGCAGGACATACTGTAAAGTGAATTGACTGGATACCTTGCGGGTGAAACGCGGCAGCCAAGAGCGGGTTTACCCATTATGTTACTCCAGATCACTCTCATTCTGGTGGAATTATAGGCCAGTAAAATGGGCCGCAATTTAGAAGGTGAGATGGGCAAAGCTAATGAAATTCTTGGTTAGATCTCCATAGCACTCAACTTAAGTCCAAAGAATCTATCCCGTAACAACTGTAAGAGGTAAATGCTTGAGAGCATTAGACAGGATGCACGCTTGGTATATCAGTCCTTACCCTACTTTACTTGTCCCCTGCTGATCATTTTGCAACAACAACAAACTACATTTACACAGCGCCTTTCATTGCGACAAGGCAGAGTTTTTTCCTTAGGGGTTGGGATCCTTCCACCGACGATGGACCCAAATCATATTGGAAATGGAAATAGTGAGCGGACCAGGGCACACCTTCAAGACCATTGCACTGGGTGTCTCATGTGGAGAAAATCACCAGTGGAGGTGCTGAGTGTCTTGTTTCTGCTGTGTTCCATTCCACGATTCTCACACACAACCACAGACCAAATGCCAGTTTTGATCTCAGCCTCGCAGTCTGGCTGACAGAAACACTTCCTTTTGATTCGCGAATGTAACAAAAACATTGAAGCTTCTTTCCAGCGGGGCATTAAATCCACATCAATGACTGTTATTGACGAGCCGAGCTGCTACAAGGCATCACAATGCTTGGGAGTCCCCAGCTCGATAACCCAGCTCAGGCACCGGAAAATACAAACAGAATAGGACGGGTGTACACATAAATTATAACAGCAGCGTTTTGTCATTCAGCCACCTGAAACAAGACTCAAAATCAATTCAGAACAGAAACATGATCACTCAAAAAAAAATCACCAGTGAACTTTTCTAAAAAAAAGTATATTACCAACTAAGTTGGTAGCCCTCTCCGCCTCAAGCCCTACATCGGGACTTTGAGCTCAGTTTCATCTCACCCTTCAATGCAGGTCATGTGGTTTGTATGAATCGTTCAATTCAGGTCCCGTCTGTTCCTTCAAGTGGACGTTAGTTAAAGACCCTGTGACACTGTACTGAACTGTCCTGACGGTCAACCTTCTAAAATGAAGTGGTGATCCACTTTCCTGGCTGTTCGCTGGCAAAATACAGTCACTACATTTAACAGCAATTAACCATTTAGTGCTTAGAGACATTTCAAATGCATCAAATATATGATATTAGAACCACAGAATCATAGAATCTTACAGCACAGAAGGAGGCTATTCAGCCCATCGTGCCTGTGCCAGCTCTTTGAAGGAGCTACCAATCAGTCCCACTCCCCCGCTCTTACTCCATAGCCATTTAATTTTTTCCTTTTCAAGTACTTATCCAATTCCCTTTTGAAAGCTACTATTGAATTTGCTTCCACTACCCTTTCAGGCAGTGCAATCTAGAACATAAAAACATTAATATAAAAACTTTGTAAATGAACAGTGATGCCAGTGGAACTTAAAAGGTTAATTTTTTTGAGTAATTATTTAACCGGGGCTTTCATAATTACTCAATAGCAATATAAACGCAGCCAGCAAAAAAAATGTAAGCATAACTTACAGCACCATTACCGTGCTTGAAGCTAGTCTTAATTTCAGATGCTGTGAAGCTCTGATGCACTTCTTTAAACTTGATTACTGAACACGGTAAACAATGAAAAGCAATACGCTTTCCATCATTTCATTTAAAAATGATGCAGTGCAAAATTATCCTCGTGAATGATGGAGGCAAAGAACAGACTCAGCAAACCGAGTTTTGGATCATTGCTTTATTAATGGTCGTGTCAGTGGAATGAAAAATGCTAACATTGTCATGTTTAGCTACTAGGTGTAGATGGATTGTGCCTTCAGTACTCAGAGGGTTACGGTTCCACACAGCGTATGAACACTTTATTGGTGTACGCGGAGAGAAACTCAACGCATCTACCCAAGGAATCCAAGAACAATGTGTCACCAATTCCTCCGTCACTCAGTCTCGGGTGCGCTCATGAGCAAAACAGTTATCATCCCAAAGTTCAGACCCATTACCCTTTTGAGTTTGGGGCAAATCGCCTCATTTTGCCTGTTGTGGAGCTTAGGTCTTGGATTTTTATTAAGAACAAAATGCTCTTGCTTTCTGAGAGCGGCAAACATATAAACAGCCTGCATTTATTTATCTTTAATTTAAAACAGCGTCCCCAATGGATTTATGGTTAAGAAAACCTCCCTCACAGCACGGAGCCATGCAGACCAGAAGATTAACGGTTGGGCTGAGTTAGTTGATCTATCAACAACAGCAGCAGAGAAGTTTAAGAGAGGATCCGATCAAGTCGGCTAAATTTTTAACTTTGTTTTAAATAAAAAAGAAAGTGAAAGATTATTGCCACTGCTTGGAAAATCATTAACAAGATTAGATCATAATAATCCTTGCATTTGATATAGTGCCTTATCACGTCTTCAAGACGTCTCAAAGTGCTTCACAGAATATACTGTGAAGTGAATCGACTGTATACTTGTGGGCGAATCATGGCAGCCAATTGCGCACAGCAGCGTCCCACAAACAGTCGTGGATTAAGGGACCAAATTATTAGTATTTTTTGAAAGAATTATTACCCTGGAAAAGCGATCCGCCAATCGACTAACAACCGGGTTCCTATTTACTGCTGGGTAAACAGGTATGGAATAAGGAAACTTGCCCAATGTTTTGCCCTGCCCGGGAATCAAACCCAAGTCCTCTTGCTTGCAAGATGAGTGCTCTAACTACTAAGCTACAGGACTCCACGTATGAACGGAAAGGGTTAATAGACATGACCGTCTGATCACAAGACATAATATAATAATCTTTGCATTTGATACAGCGCCTTATCACGTCTTTGAGATGTCTCAAAGCGCTTCACAGAATATATTGTAAAGTGAATCGAAGTGTGGGCAAAATTTGAAGAGGCATAAATGAAAGGATGCAAGCAACAGAGCAAGGAAATGGGATTAGAGTCGTGAGCCACCATGGCTGAGTGGTTGGGCACCAACGTGTGTTTGAATGGGCCGAATGGCCCCGATCCGTTCCAAGGTTTCTATATAACAAGCACTTGTTGAAACTGTCTTTGCTTAGAAAGCCAATTGCCAAATGCAAAAACAAGGTCTACCGACAGAGGCTTACGTCAGATCAGCAACGCTATTTGTTTAATAGCTTCTGGAGTCCCGAAATGAGCCCATGTACTGTACCCAGCTACTTTGCCTATATATAAAAAAAAGTCTCCTTGAAATTACACGGCCCAATTAGTTACAACAGTCACACAGAATGGGTTGATTCTTTCCCTGTACTGCTCGCTGGCTCGGTCGGTCAGGACCCATTGGGCTCGCAGTGTAGTGCTGCGCGGAGATGTTCCCCAGCCCTGGGAGGGGAGCTCCTGCTCCCCAACCCAATACATTGCTGTGACATGACAAATAAGCTCTGGCCTGACAGCAGCTCCAAGACATATTGTAGTTTATTTTGTCGTTTGGGCTTGCCATCTGTGCCATACCAACTGAGGCTGTCTTTACATGCTGCTCCGAGTGCTGTACGGAAGTCTGCGGTCCCTGAATAGCTCCACTGCCAAACCTAGTCATTAGTCAAATTGTCTAATGAGAGGGAATAAAAATTGCCCCCTATCCTGACAGGAAAGATTTTGGTGCTGCTCAGGCTCGTGACCCATAGTATGAGAACAGATGATAGGAAGCTTCTATTTTCAGATTAGTTTAATGACTCTTCGGCTCCTTGCGATAATAACATGGTG
Organism: Callorhinchus milii; assembly: GCF_018977255.1. Lineage (NCBI taxonomy): Eukaryota > Metazoa > Chordata > Chondrichthyes > Chimaeriformes > Callorhinchidae > Callorhinchus > Callorhinchus milii. The sequence continues at coordinate 22,649,900 of NW_024704749.1, forward strand.
CTGTGGACATGTATCCCTTTGTACAGAGATGAGAGCTCGCAACTAACCAGCACAATACCATGTAATCAATTCAAGAAACACAAAAGGCTATTGGAGGGAGGGAGGGAGGGAAGGAGGGAGGGAGGGATGATTGCCACTCTCGGACTTGCATTTGAAAGTTGAAAAGGTAATATCCATCTCGCTTGGCGTGAAACGGTTGCTACAAAATATTTAAATGATATGGGGCTTTTTTGGCATTTACTTACTTAAAAGCATATTTATTAAAACTATTTAAATGAACAGTTCGGTGCTCAGATACAAATTCTTATTTTATATAATAATTGCTCCGTTACCGAAAACAAAAGTGCCCACAGCAACTTTGGTTTACTCAGTGGTAGCTGGACCAATAGACTCATCTCTGCGAGTGTCTGAAATACATTTAATGCTTCATTTTGGAAGAGAGGCGGTATAATTGGCTATGGGGAAAGAGCAGGGAATTGGGAATAAAGCAGGCAGTTCTAGTCAAGGAACCCACGCCAGCAAGGGCTCAATGGGCCAAATGGCCTCTATGCTGTAATTCCTAGAATTCTTTGTGCTTAAATCAGAATTTATGGAGCTTTTCTGCCCCATCCCACTCCCCTCCCTACTGCTGCGATCTTGAAATGAGGCAGTTAGTTTCCATTACACACTCACACACGGTGCTGCAAGGCACTGATTTAAATATACAGAGAGAAAGAGGTGCATCCACTGGAATGCAGTGCTCAGGTGATAGTAAGAACGCACTGTAATATGTGCATAAAATAACCTCGGTAGCACTTAAGCCATGGGATGCATTCTAAGGCAGAGACTGATCTATACCAAATTTCGCAAAGCCACCCTTCTCTCACTCCCATTTATCTTTATTATCTGGTGCAATTAAGCGGCTTTAGAGGATTAACAAGATATTACCACATTTCTTCGAGGACGTCTTGTGAAGAGATCAGTCTGGTATCCGAATGAACTAATTGGATAAAGTGTCCATTCAATTTTCCCATTTAATATCAAAGAGCCAGTGCAATCAACCATGTTAAGCTCGAGATTACAAGAGAAAAAAAAACACAGGTTTCACTGGATATTACTACCTCACAGAGGGAGGACGATGCTTGTAAACTAAACCAAACAACCACAATCCAAACAAGTCTTCCTGTGATATGCAGCTCAAAGCAGTCAACTGCTTGAAATAGGCAGCGGATTCTGGACTCTCAAATTCAGTGGACGTTGAATCACCGTGTGTGCTCCACGTGCATAGCTTTCCACGTCCTGTGGGTATACCAGCACCTGGCTGACAAATAATAATGATCCTTCCATTTGATATAGCGCCTCATCACAACTTCGAGACGTCTCAAAGTGCTTCACAGAATATATCGTTAAGTGAACTGTTTTTTTTGTGGGTGAAATGTGGCAGCCAATTGCGCACAGCAGTGTCCCACAAACAGATCATTATTGTTTGAGTGACCAAATTATTATTGTTTTTCTTTCTTGAGGGATTTTTATCAGGCGTGTGGAGTAAAGAAACTTGCCCAAGGTTTCGCCCTGACCAGCTGGCAATCGAACCCAGGTCTCTTGCTTGCGAGGCAAGTGCTCTAACCTTTGATCTCCAGGACACCACAAATGTGGTTATACTTACTTGGTTAAGAATACGGCTGGGTTAAAGTTACCAAATCCAGTGATGTTCGCTGAGAACGGAACCCTCCATTATAAGTGCACTCTCAACCTGGGTAAATGCACACAACTCGTGGGAAATCAGCCCCTCGAACCAAATTCACTCAAAATGAACTGAAATCATTCGGTGACTGGCCCAAACGAGTGGCCACTCGTTCCCAAAGGTAAAAGATGCCAACAGTCAGCAGGCATGACCACACCTTTGAGTTACACATTACTGTGGGTTACAGAAAGCCCAGAGGGTCAGAGCTATTATAGAAATACCCACATTTTTGTTTCAAAACGTGTTTTATCGTCCTTTCCTTCCAACAAAAAAAATTTGAAAACTATTAACTTGACTCCTTATCAGTCACGATTTCTAAAAGCCCCAGTGGCTATCAATAGGTAGGCAGTGAATAAAACGCCAAAGTAATTATAGACCTTATCCCGATTAATTTGAAGTAAAACAGTGTCTTATTGGGTGCTGAACTCCGTTTTCAAGTTTATTTCAATTTATTTTATCAGTTACGAATAATCATGATTTTTTTGTCAAAATGCCAATTAAAATTCCCTGACTTCCCCTTCGGAGCTGCTGTAAATTAGCAATTATTCATTGCACTTTGAAAAACGGTAATTTTTTTTAAATAAAGAGTTTTCCTATCTTTCTTTGAGCAAGGTAATGACTTGTCTGATCCGGATCATTTTTTTCCCCCTTTAATACCATTTATGAGTTTTCCCATGCAGATTATTACAAAAGTTAATTGATTTAAAATATGCACACTTTCATTCTTGCAAAATTATTCCGCTAGAATTTCGCCTCTCTCTCTTTTTTTTTCCAAATCCCCCTGACCTTCAACTTATCCTAACATTACTTAAAAAGCTACCAGCATCTATCAATTCTCTTTACCTGTCTCTCTTTAACCTTCACGGCTGAATCTCACATCACTCCAAGGCACTTTGTTCTGTGCGAACATGTAAATCCCTTCCCTCTTTAAAATGGATCCATTCAAGTGTCATTGGGTTAGCCTGGCGTAGTTTATAGAGCTCTTACCTCTGGGTCTGGGATTCAAGCTCCATGTAGAGAGGGATTCAAACTCCATGTCGAGACTTAAGGTCACAGCCTGACTCTCCAGCACTTTACTGGAGGGGGTGGAATGGGGAGGTGGCGGAGGGAATTGCTGCACAGTCAAAAATGCCTTCCTTCAAACGAGACATGAAGCCGAAACCTGTCTGCCTGTTCTCCGTGGTGGATGTTAAATAATAATAATAATAATTGCATTTGATATAGCGCCTTATAACGTCTTTCTAATCGTCCCAAAGCGCTTCATAGAATAGACTGTAAATAAATTGACTGTATATTTTATGGGCGAAACATGGTAGCCAAATGCATATAGCAATGTCCCACAAACAGTTGTGGATTGAGTGACCGAATTATTATTATAATTTTTTTTGAAGGAATTATTACCCCCAGAAAAACGATCCGCCAATCGACAAACAACCGGGTTCCTACTTACTACTAGGTAAACAGAGGTGTGTGGAATAAGGAAACTTGTCCAACATTTCGCCCTGCCCAGGAATCAAACCCAATTCCTCTTGTGAGTGAGTTGAGTGCTCTAACCACTGGACTACAGGACACCACTAAATATCCCACTTTATCATTTGAAAGGAAAATGGGATTTTGTTGGCTATCCTGGCAAACAATCCTCCAAATTAATTGGTCACTGACTGTTTGCAATTCATTTATGTTAGCTGCCACAGGTACTTACAAAATCAGTCACTACACATACCAGTAATCACTGTGGAGTGCTTGAGACGTTGCTACATGTTGAGGCACGATAATATTGTAAGTTCTTCATGAACAACACAGTGGAGAACCAGTTTTCCTTTTTCCAATAGGCAGATTGGGATTAGTGCCAGGCAACACAGCCGTTTCCCAGCAGAGGGGCCAGTGGTGTGGCACTATAACCCCCTAGGGCTCACGGCTCTTGTTGGCCAGTTCGGAAGCCTGAAATACTGACTTCATCATTGCCAACTGGCTGGTACTTTTACACTAACGCCTATAACATCACACTTCTCACTAACAGAGAGCAGGCATTCCGGATGTTCATGGATCTTTAGCGAAATAAATGGATTCAAAGGGTCTCTTCTTATAGAATATAAATGGAGATCAGTGTCAAACCTAAATGCAGCAAATGCTACATTTCCGGGGGCTAGGCTATGAAGCTTCAATTCACCCACCGATCAGTCCAATTCTACTCTGGAGGCTAAGCACACAGGGCAATTTATTTCATTAGGGCTGGCTTATTAGAAGGTTTTACTCTGATTATTTTTTCTGAGTGCATGAAGCGGAAGCAGAAGAAAAAAAAACATTAATATAAAATCTAATTCCAGAGACTGCAAAGCTGTATTTGTTCATCACATTAAGTTTTCTGTGTTCGAGGCACCAACGGATAGAAACTGGCATCTCACAGAGCGCCTAATGAGATCTACCAGTGAAGGAACAGAAGGGCTGACAGCCAGGATAGCCAAGTTGGCAGGTTCCAACCTAGGCATTGACACATTCATCATCCACTAAACCAATCCACCAATTCTGCAATGCCATTTGTCATTAATTATGCTAATCAGCATGCCATTACTCTCCGATGACACCGTAGCAGTTATTAGCTAGTTATGGCTTTCAAATGCACAACCTATTGAGTATGCAAGAGTTGTGCCTGTATTAGCCTACAGGGAAGAAGTGTCCAATTATAAAGAGAAGAAAATCTCTATTATCTTGCTCTAACAAACCAATTTAGCAATTATAGAAGCCTATGAACTCATATGGGTTTAAGAGCAAGAGCTTAGCATATGAAACAAGGGAACTTTGTTCATTATTATACTTGTACCTGATGAAAGGAAATGAAATGACAAAACCCCGAACTCCGCGATTTGGTTAATTACAGACTTATAACAAGAGGCACAATTATCAAGCAGAGTTGTTCCAATTCTCAAGAGCCCAAATTTTTCTCCACAAATCTCTCCAAACTGTGTTCTAATTTCTTCCCATTGTATTTTTTTTACACACGCAGCAAGGAGCAAGGACAAAAAAAACTGTCCTCAATTTTGCTGCAAAAGAAACACGCCTTTAAGGTATTGTCTGCTGTGTTTTGAGCCGGAGCCAGAGCTAGACTATGTAGCACCTGAAAATAACGCTAACCACAAAGATTATCTTAGTAACACAGAGGAGGTTTGATTGATTTGAGCAGTGTGTATGTTACACACACATAAGGTATGGGGGGCAGGGGTTTGGGGAACATTCTCCCACAGGAAACAGGTTTACAATCAGGGTATCAAAATAGAGTTTGCCTGCATTTTGAAGGTTACACTAGTGTTGGAATACATTAAAGAAGAGGGATTGCATTAAGCAGCTATGAGGTTACTTGTAGCCTCTGCTAAGTTCTTCTGAGCTGTTCCAAAGTCTGTTATTCTAGGACAATTTTCATAGGCAATTTGTTCCTAAGTCGACTCTCTCTCCACACAGGCCCTACCACCCCAGGGACTCTCTAGGAACTGTGTTAGGACTGCTGCTCACATTTGCTGCTGAATACTATTGTGCCCATTTCATATCCAGGTCCCTACCTACCTGTTCTTTACCCGCTCGATCCCGTAGCAATAAGCAATGGAATTTCTCTCTTCCAGTGTCCTGGCCAACAATCCTCCAGATTAATTGGCCATTTACCTCATGGCTGTTTGTGGGATCTGTTTGCTGGCGCTAATCAGCTGCCACATTTGCCAAAAAGACAGTCAGAGCACTTGGCGCCATATATAAACACCAGTTCCTTTCTTTTCTTTCAGACAACTTTCCCTTGTATTGATCAACGCAAGGCCACCTGAAGCTAAATCCCGCATGCACTGGCTCATAAAATGTGCAAACTCCAATGTAAGGGACTCAATTTTTGTGGAAATTCATAACAAAAGAGCAATTGTTCATTCTCCTCGCTAATGGTCATTGTGTGGAAAACCCAGAGGATTATGGATTGTAGAATCGTTCTAATTATCCATGGTTCTGATGTCTACCAAAATGAGTAATTTAGCATACACTATCTGCTCCTTTGAGCAAAAGGTAAGCGACTCCAGAAAAACAATTAAGTACTGTTACTTAATTTAATTCAAGTCCATTTCCAAATTCTACGACGAAGGGAAGAAAGCCCCCAAGCAGGTTTGCACCATTCACACGAGAAAATGATCAGACTTTGTGAGTTCAGCACGGATTAAGTAATCATTAACACTGCTGGAGTAAATGGGCCTATTACAAAAATCTTCAAAAAAAATTAGATGTCTGCACATAAATCTCTTTAAACTATATTTAATGGGTCTATTTAATCTGCATATTAAGCACTAGATCAACAAGCCCTTAATGAGGCTTTTGCAAAAGGTTTCAGAGAAAAGTACATTTTAATTTGGCATCTTTGCTCCAAATGCAACTGGGGTTTGTGCTCTGTCACTGATAAGACAGCAGCTGCATTTATAAAGCTACAAAACATCTGCAATACCACACTTCCCATTCCAACAGTCACCAGCCACTGTTTTAAATGGCAGCTTTTTAATGCTTCTAGAAGGAGTTATCAGTAAACTACGCTGGTCCACGTATCATTGGGCTTACGGACAAGAATGGAAGACGGAATTAAGTCGAGCTATTCGATCAGTGACAAAAAAAATTTAACATTTTAGGCAATTTTTTTAGTTCTTTAGATATGGCAATTATTAACTTAGCCCACTCCAATGACTCTTACTTTGTTGTGTCATTAGAATAATGTCGGCTAGCAACACGTAATCACCGTTTAGGATGTGTAATTGCTTAGCAACACAGAATGGCCCAGCCCGCCAAATCACAACAATGTTATCAGCATGATAGGCCTGGCCACAGCCTGGCTAACAGCCAGATTCCTCCCACGCTGGTTACAATCGAATGCATTTGTATTGCACTCAAATCAATAAGTTATAACTCAGAATCAAGCTCCTGGTTAGAAAGACTGACATAGACCATGCGAAACCCACAGGACACGCCAATGAAACATGTACCAGGTAAACCTGCACGCTCCTCACCAAAGAGGTAGAAAAGCCATCAATGATATACATCACGGCTTAAATAGTTTAATAGGGTTTCGGACAGATTTGGTGCTGGGAGAATTTAATCCATCCGTCCCATCAGCGATATCAAAACTTGTGCTCATTTGCCCAGTTTCTCAATACAGGACACCCATCATATACACATCACAGACTCGAGATCCTTATCTTCTCAGGGTTAAAACCAATGTGGAATTGTGTACCTCAGATTGCCTCACAGTTGTTTGGGATCGCATCAATGGTTTCACCGAGGTACAGGCTTCACCAATTCAAAATAAAAACCAAGAAATAATTCTTGGCAGGTTAGAAAAATCATCCTGAAGAAAGGATCTTGCTGCTAATAACACAAGCATAGGCTTGAAACGTGGTCACCAGCCTTCACTTGGCAGTGGAATAGGATGTGACATAAGAATCACAAACAGGCTTTAAGGCTGCTGGGTGTATCATTGTGCAGCTTAATACCTAGAAAGCTTCTGTGGAAAATTAATATGATAAATAGCTTAATCAACAGCTGTTACATTCCTTGACATCTCTCCCTATGTTAGCATTGCAGCTAAAACCAATTCTGCCACAGTACCAGTGGAATGTTGGAATAATGATCCTAAACAACAATCCTTGCATTTGGTGCAGCGCCTTTCAAGTAACAGGATTTACGGTAAAGTGTAGTGACTATTTTGTCAGTGAACACGCACATCAGTGTCCCGTAGCTATGAAACGAATAACTAATTTTATCTGGGTGACTGATCTGGAGAACGATACCTCCAACGATGTAGTGTTATCCTCAGCACTGCACTAGAGTACTACCAACTGAGCCTGGTTTGTAATCTACCCGAAATTCACGTTCAAAACAAAGTGAACAAATAAAATAAAAATCACAGACCAGCTGAGACCTTACATGTTTTACAAACTGCGGAGAAGGGTGAAAAGAGAAACATGGACAAAATAATTTTTGTGTACACACTTCTGTAAGAGATTACAGATAGCACCCAAAACTAATGTTACCTGAATTCCATCAAAATACCCCAAAAAACAACACACACAAAAAAAACAGTAATTCCGCATAATCAGAAGGCACCATCTGGAACAATTAGCTGAATTCGTTCGATTCTGTGGGACTCCGAGAATCAGGCATATCTCCTTATTGACTGATCTGGAATTATACATGTAATAAATCCTCCAAAAAATGAAGCATGCCATTGCCTGTCAAGGCTATTTTTACTTCAACCACCGAAGAAAGCCTGATAAGGCTGAAAGGAACAGATTAATATATGCAAATCACATCCTGCGTTTAAAAGCCCACAACTGTCTACACTTTCTGTCCCTTATTGCTGCCTTTATGTTTTATTCATGCAACAGCTCACCTGTCACTTCATAAGCTATAATATTATGGGGGTATTATTAAACAGCATAAAAGCAGTGCCTTAATTGGAAAGCTTCATTGCATTTTCCAATTATTTGGAGTAAATTAAAAGCAGATGCACATACTTTAATAAGGATTCTAATATTGGTTCCAGGAAATCAAAATTCATTGTCATCTCGCTGCTGTGATATTTTTCGAACTGCGCTCAATTTTACTGGTTTAAAAGGAGAATCTGTCTACACAGTCGGTTAATTGTCAGTCATGTAACGGCTATTAAAATAATTGGATCTCATAGATTTCCATCCGCTTTTTTTTTAAAAAACACAAGACAGAGGATTTTTTCAAGAATTAATTTTAATAGGAGCCTCGAAAAATACTCACTTAAGTTTATTTATAAACAAGATTAAGGCTCTCAAACTTACAACAGGGTAGAAACTTAAAAATGTATTCAATATTTCACTCTTAAATGGTGTGATATTTAATGACATCTGACATTGCACCTATCTACTCGAAAACATCTTACTCAATTTAGCTGGACATGGTTCACACACAAAGTGCGATTTTCCTGCACACAAAACAAGGGGTCGTGTGTTACACAGAGATGGTTGGGTGGGGGGGAGTGGGGAGAGAAGAGGGAGAGAGCGAATGAGAGAGAGAGCGAGAGAGAGGAGCATTAGACCCTTTCTGTTGGGCTGATGCACACTGCAGCTCATCTCAAAGGCGGCACAATTTCGCACGTTAGGAAACCTGTAAATTCACACTTTGTGCAAAGGAGAAACACAGCATAAATCTGCAGCTTGATGTGAATTGGAAGTCACTGAGAGAACAGGGAAAAAAACAGTCATCAGCACATTGAGGAGTTAACCCATTATATGTGAAGAAACCTGATTTAACTTTGCACAGATGCCTTCAAGATGGGTTCACCTGCCCAATTCTTACCACCCGCACCTTCTTATTCCTCCTCTTTCCTGAGGTAACAACCTGAAAGGTGTCGGAATCATAAAACATACAGCATAGGACACCCACTGAAGCTTAACTGGTGCCAGCTCACCTACTACACTTAGCTATTCTACTAAGGTCAACTCCCTGCCCTCTCTCATTCATTCTCACATTCTTCCTCTTCACGTATGGAGCCAAATTCCTTTCAAATATCACAATAATAAAAAAAACTTACATCTGATAGAGCGGCTTTCACGTCGAAGGACAACTAAAGATGCTTCACAAGATTTATAGCAAAATGCAGTGACGTGTATTTTTGTAGATGAACACCACAGCCAATTTGTGCACAGCAATGTCCCACAAACAGCCATGAAGTGAATTACCAATTTTAACTGGTGGAGAATTGCTGGCCAGGACACCTCGCGAGAGAAACTCCCTTCTCTTTTCCAATAAGTGTTGAGGGATCTTTAATGTCCACCTGAACAGCCTCTGCCACCCACTCAATCGCTTGGTCGTGTTCCCTGAAGAGTGCTCTCTCAATTCCAATATTGAAAATACTTCTCGCAACAAGTTGGAAGTTCATGCTGCTTGTGCTGGGTTTGCAAAGCACAGGTGACACACACCTGAATGAAGCTCTCGAGTAAACGAAGGCCAAAAGGCTGAACAACTCTCCTGCAGTTTTGAAACTAGCTTGTGTATCTCGCGCTTGTTTTGCGAAGAATCTACCCTTTTACAGGCGGCAGATTGATGAACAAGAACAAAACTCTGCTCCTGGCTACAATTTGTGCTAAAAGTATATTTACTCAGAAATGCAAACGTACTTTTTTTTCCCCCAAATAGTACACACATTTGCTGGAGAAACAATTAAAAGAATAATTGCAACAGGGCATTAATCATTACCTACTTAACCACCTGACAACTTCAGCAGCACTTGGAGAACATTAAACAAAAATTCTCCAGTTGCTCATTAATTCTATGGTAAATCATATAATTAATAGCTACCCGCTGTTCACCTCCTTTCTCTACCCTCGCCCCCCCTCTCCCCTTCCAAAAAAAGGTCTTCGAAAGTGTTTGAAGAGATGGAATATAAAAGGGTACAAGGAAAGAGCAGGGAATTGGGATTCAGAGTAGATAGCTCCAGTGGAGAAGTTAACACCAGCATAGACTCAATGGGCCAAATGGCCTCCTTCTGTGCTGTAATGGCTATGATTCAATGATTAATAGATGGTCCTCCTTTGCTATTTCGTCAAGTGAACAACCAAGTGAACATACCAAATGGTTGCCCGCCCAGGTCCTAATTTTAAGAATCACTGAAAATATTTTTAAGAGGAGCAATTATGTAAACTGGGCATGTTCGCGCTGGAGAAGAGAAGGTTGAGGGGCAAAATGATTACTGTCTTTAAGATTCTGAAGGTACTAGTTAATGTAATAACACTAACTCTTGCATTCGATATTTATCACGACTTTGAGACGTCTCAAAGCGCTTCACAAAATACATTGTAAAGTGAATTGACTGTGTATTTTGTGGGAGAAATGTAGACCATGATAAGTTGTTTCATCTTGTACTGAACAGTATAACCAGAGGACACAGCCTGCGATTGGAGGGGTAAATTCAGAACAAATCTGCAGAAACACTATTTCAGTGAGCGAGTTGTAAACGTATGGAACAAGCTCCCTCGGGAGAAGGTGGAAGCACAAAGTGCCGTTTGTTTCAAGAACAAATGAGATAGATTTCTGCTAGAAAATAATACCTTGGGGATACAGTATATAGTTTGGGACACGACATGTCAAGCGAATGCCAGGTGGAAGGGGAACTAGATGGACCTTGGTTTTCCTTCGCCAGCAAATTCTTATGTTCTGAAAAGGTCACAAAATAGCAATAAAAGGAGGCAGACCGACCGGTCGATCTTTTTTGAGAGGAAGAGGTTTTCCTCAGGTAGTCATTTCACGTTGCAAAGTGCATTTAGAATGACATCCTGACAACCTGCTACCTATCACTCCAACAATATCGGGAGCCAGTGAGTTTAAATACATTGGATACATATTCCCAGACATGCCCAAATGAATTTTACATTCCTGGAGTCCACATAAGAGAAGTCATTATGCAGCCTGGACAGACCAGTTTGACTTGCAACTACAATTTCTTGGTAATTACATTATTGCTGATTGATCCGCAGTATTAACTTGTCAGTGTTCTCCACTTAGGGCTCCTTCACTGAAGAGCAACATAATAATATAATAATCGTTGCATTTGATATCACGCCTTATCACATCGAGACGTCTCAAAGCGCTTCACAGAATATACTGTAAAGTGAACTGACTATATAGTTTGTGAGTGAAATGTGGCACACAATTATGCACAACAGTGTCCCACAAACAATCATGGATTGAGTGACCAAATTATTATTATTATTATTTTCAAAGGGATTATTACCCCCGGAAAAGCGATCTAACAACCGGGTTCCTACATACTGCTAAGTAAACAGAGGCATGTGGAGTAATGAAACTTGTCCAACATTTCGCCCTGCCGGGAATCGAACCCAGGTCCCAAGTGCTCTAACCTCTACACTACAGAACTCCAATCAATCGGATCCAAAGCTGGTGCTCTCGCTCAGGTTTGACAAACCTTTAAAAAAAACACACAAATACTGCAGATGTCGGAAATCTGAAACAAAAACAAGATCGCTAGGAACACTCAGCAGGTCAGGCAGCATCTATGGAGAAAAGAATGTGGGTCAACGTTGACTCACTTTCCTTTCTCCATAGATGCTGCCTGACCTGCTGAGTGTTCCCAGCGACCTCTGTTTTTGTTTTTGGCAAACCTTAATTTAGGTCTAGGATAGACAATTCCTCATTGAAGAGATGGGCATTATGTAAGAACTACCCTTGACCTTCAACATTGAGGGCTTTTACCTCCATATTGGCCACATCCTTTGTCATGCATGCTATTTTTAAAATGCTAACCCTTCTAATTTTTTCATAATAATAATCCTTCCATTCGATATAGACAAAACTGCTTAAAACGCTTCCAATACAATACAAGATTATATTTGTATAGAGCCTTTCACGTCGGGAGGACTTCCCAAGGCCCTGGACAGTCAGGAATTTGGACCCGAGCAGGGCGAGGATAATAATCTCCATGTGAATGAATACTGAACAGTTTGGATTAAAAGTGTTCCCTCAGTCCATCAGCATACTGGTTATTTTATTACTTTTTTTAATTAGCAAATAGATTTTGCGATTATTATTAATAGATTAAGCACCACAGATTTCAAAGTGCCTATACGCACAGGTGATTCTAATGATAATAATCCTTGCATTTGATATAGCACCTTATCGCGTCATTGAGACGTCTCAAAGCGCTTCACAGAATATACTGTAAAGTGAATTAACTGTGAATTTTGTGGGCGAAACTCTCACCTGATATGGCGTACAGGTTGGAAGTCTGATGTTCGAAGTCAGGTCTTGTGCCGTTTGTCTTTCCGCGGAAGCTAGCAGGAAGTGTCAAGGATATGTGCCTGGAACAGAACACAAGCTGATATTTAGGGATCTGAGCATAGTCACCGGCAGAATACAGATGCTCACGAACAATTCTGGAGACGATTTCAGGTCAGGACTTTTGCCACTGGATCTTGTGTCATACACGTCAAAAAAAAATATTTTTCAGCCTTAAAATACAGGCAAGTCTGTAAAACTCAAATTCTTTGCATTTCAGTGCAGCAGACAGGAAAAGTATTATAAAAACACACCACCTTTCTATTCCCTGCAAGCCAAAGCCCTAACTGGTCCTAGATGGACAAGCAGCAGGACAGCAATATCAACGATAAGCTATTGGGGTCTTAGCTGGTTAGACTTCAGCAGTTATCCCACTCTGGGGTCCCCAAGCCTTGGCTCTTGCCAACCAATGCCTAATACTTTCCGGAATTAGGTAAGCAGGATGCGTCTCTCCAGGGAGAGAGAGGGAGTGCATTCCATTCCAAAAATCTATCTCTGGGATTTCCATGTGTAGGTGGGATGCATGGAAATCTCAGCTCGATTTTGATATTCTTAAGCAGAGTGACAGGTTTCCGCATGTGTCAAGACACTCAGCTTACCAATTTTTTAAACAATTCCATACCCCAACATTGGGCACATCTACTTTGGAAACTATTTTGCTCTCACATTCTATACAAAGAACAACAATAATAACAGACAATTTTTAATTTAAAAGGAATCTGGCAACATCTTTGGTGACATAAACTCTGTGTAATAAAAGAATCAGTGGTTTCCAAACATCTTAATTATTCTTTCACATTCTCAGTTAATTGGACTTTTTCTTTGTACACAAAAAAAAACTTCAAAAGAGCGTTCCCTTAAATTTACAGCCTATTAAACAATATAACAGTAACTCAATTTAAAACACGCTGGTACTTTGCCAAAGATTAACCGATTTTCACAAAGAGAAACTTTGTTTTAAACAAAAATTATTGCTGTGGCTTTAAACTCAATTTCCACACTGTGAGTGCGTGAGTGAGTGTGATTGTGTGTGAGCGTGAGTGTATGTGTGGGGTGGGGGGGAGGAGAGTTTCTGCTCCTCTCTCCTCCCCTCCCATATACCCCATCAATTGTAACTTACAAATTTATATGACTGAACAAGGGATCTGTTGCAAATTGCAAACGGTTGACAGGAATCTTTACCAGATTAATTGCCAGTTTTAATGAATATTTCCTTCCCATTCGTTTCTTTGAGGGAAGTGCTTGTTAGTTTTTTTTAACAAAAAAGCAAAGATTCCTTCAGATGAAAGGGATGTCAGGGGTGAGGGCTAACAAACAGTGCATCAAAACTGAAATCATGGCCTGAGCCAGTCTCGCCACTCTTTACATTTACACACAAGGATTGGAAAAGCGTTACCACAACAACAACAACACAAAAACAAACACCCAACGAACATCTACAATTAAAAATTCCCAGAGTTATTCCAGCTACAAATAATAATAATCCTTGCATTTGATATAGCGCTTTTCACGTCGGGAGGACGTCCCAAAGCGCTTCACAGACACACTGTAAAGTGAATTGACTGTATATATTTGTGGGCGAACGCGGCAGCCAATTGCGCACATCAATGTCCCACAAACAGTCGTAGATTGAAAATGACCAATTTATTATTGTTTTTGGAGGTATTATTATTAGGTGTGTGGAGTAAGGAAACTTGCCCAAGGTTTCCCTCTGCCTGGAATTGAACTCAGGTCTCTCGCTTGCAAAAGGTCTCTAACCACTGAGCTACAGGACTCCACAAATGTCCTAAATATGTGTCTGCACTTGTGCAACATATGGTGAGTCAATTACCAGTCTAAATTCTGAAACAAAATGCGTGGCAACACAGCGGAGAAATAATGGACAGCAAACGCTTTGCCTCAGATTACAGCAGCCACTGGAGTTTTGAATACAATTAATCATCATTCCCAGGCTATAGGAAGCCATATTGACACTCATTCATAATTTGAATATTTAATTACAGTGAACTTCCTCATCAAATTATCGCAAACTGGGAGAAAAGCCGAAAGATTTAAATAATTACGGGGTTTAACCCCTCAACTCCTGCTCCTGTAAGTGGTAGGGGCTGAATTAGCCTATTATATAATAGGCCAGCGGGAACATAATGGGGTGGTTTCCCTCTAAGCGTGAATGATGAACAGATAGAGCAATAATGTTTTGAGTGCAGACATTCCAAATCACACGATCACTTCAGTCAAGAATCTGATGGGAAGGTGTTGGAGACTGCTGCAAAGGCCTTTGTAGGGATTGCTGGCAATTAGCCAAGTTAAACCCTTCCTGAACAAGTGGGCTTAACCTCGAAATGAATAATAATAGTACTAATAATAATTCTTGCATTTGAGACGTCTTCGAGACGTCTCAAAGCGCTTCACAGGATATACTGTAAAGTGAACTGACTATATATTCTGTGGCCAAAACGCGGCAACAAGGTGCACACAGCAATGTCCCACAAACAGTAGTGGATTAAGTGACCAAATTCTTATTTTGGGGGAGGGATTATTACCCCAGAAAGCAACCCGCCAATCGTCTATTAACTGGGTTCCTACTTAATGCTAGGTAAACGGAGACGTGTGGAGTAAGCAAACCTACCCAACGTTTAGCCCCGCCCTTAATTTAGAATCTTAATTTGGAAGATCTTTTTTAGGTCTTGGTAAGTAAAGTGGCTTCTTGGTGGAGGTTTAAATCCCAGGCACTGAAACTGGGTGGAAAAAAAGGAGCATTTTAGCTGAGAACTGCAACACGACGCTTCTGAAATTCTACATCTCTACAAATCCCCGAAGCCTACGCCAACTCTTTGCCACCTTTAATGGTTATCAACAGCTCAAAATTACCACAAGACATCAATCGCTAAAGACGTCAATAGCCTTCAGGACTGTGAAGTCAATTGTAACGCAGAACAAAGCAGCGGCTCATATTAAAAAAAATTTAGCCTCCTGGCTGCCAAAATTGGTTAAAGTCAAGTATGCATCATGTCGGGAATGAAATCCCACTGGGTTCCGCGGTCACTGATAACTGCTGCTTTACATTTCTTGCCACCAACACAGGAGGCATTCACACAGGTCTGAAAGCCCATGATTTCCCTTTTTGCAGTATTTTAAGATCTGCGCCCAGTTCCTGTTCGTTCCACGGCTTTGAGAAGCAGGAACGTGACCAACCACTTCTCCCAACTGAACCGCTGAGGCCGTCAAAATCATTTAAGAGACAGCGAGGATGATGATGTAAACCACACAGAGACAAGGCACATGCCACAGTCAATAAAAACAGATCGTTTAAAAGCACACGACACATCTACTGTTTGATCGTCTTCCGACCCTTTTCACATGTCTATTTTGAGCCACAGCCAAGGATGTGTGTATTTTACATGACAACAAGAGCAACAGATAAAGGAAAGAAACCTTTCTGGCCATTTGACCATTTCCCCTCTCGTCTTCCCATTACAGCATCGAGGAATTCCTAGTCAAGTCCCCTCTCCAGATCTCAACCACCCTTTCCTGGAAACCCGTTCCAGCTGTTTGTTATTTATGTAAAGAATAGCTCCTGGTGCAAAGAAATACTTCCTACAACTGCCCTTCCGAACCACAAACAACCCCACACCAGATAGAGATGCAATCTCTGGTTCCCATAAAAAAACAGCTGAAAAAAAACCTCAATGGTAATCATACAGCATTTTATTTGTCCAGCTAGTCACGCTTTCCCTGCAGGGCTCGAGACATGACGCATTCACGCTTTCCAGCCTTTTTTATTCTGCAATTTTGAAATGGCAATTAGCATTTCCCATCCATTTTGTGAATATCACAATCAGAGTGCATGTAGGCACTCTCACACTTACACACATGCAGTGCTTGGGAAAGTCAACAATTCATTGACATGTAGACAGAACATAGGTGATGAGTGCCTGCTGGTGCAGATATTATATAATGCTTATAATACAAGTTCACTTATATTGGGATGTGGCTTCTGACATTTACTTACCCCCACCTGCCAAAAAAATGCATCAGAAGGCCAGCTTTTTTTCATGTGACACCACGATTCAGAGTTGTTGATCGGTGATCGCTTCCTGTTAATAAAACTGGGTGGGATTTTATGACCCCCAACCCCATCCCGCTCCCCAACTACTGTTTTGTAATGGGCTTCTGAATCGCACAGAATTAACACACGAAACCTCAGGACTTGGTCACACAGCCTGTGCCATTTGTCACCGCACATTCACAGAAATACCTGTACAATTGAATTATAACAGCTACTTTACGAAAGAAGCTTAAAAATCTGCCTTCCACCATCATCAGTCACCGGGACTCCTCCAGTCATTAATTATTTGTACGCGTCCTCTCGTTACCATATGTCCAAATTAGCCTCAGTCTGAAATATACTGTGCGCTGAATGCATTAAAAGGCAAGAAGCACCCCCCAAAAAAATCAATATTACCATCATTGCATTAAAAACACTTTATTTAATTAAAGATCTCAGAAAGCACCGAGATCAGACAGAGTGCCAAGGCATTAACACCAAGGCAGTCTCTAGGACTTCTATGCTATTCTCGATGATCTATACCCATCGCCTTGCTTTAAATCACTACATTTTAAAGGCTGAAAGGACTCACTAATATGCCCTGTCACAAACTGACAGCCACCACAAACCCACCTGCCTACAGCGAGTTACTTCAGTCACCCATTAACATCTCATTCTGTATCAAAATGCTGTTTTGAGCCTGTGAAAAACTGAGGTAAATTGTATAATTATACGTCCATAAACACTACATACAAATCCTCCCACAACACTGTGCAGGTAGTAAGAAAGTCACACATTAAACCCAGCAACAATATACTGTGCCGGGTATATAACCCCAACCATCGCACTAGAATGTGGACACAAAGCCAAAATGGCCACCATATCACTACCTCGGTGTTGCACATGCTCGCTGGCTTCCGGCACTAAAAAAAAGATTCAACTGCTGGTTCATACCCTACGTCAATTCCCTCCCTCTCTCTCTCTCTCTCTTCTTCCCTCATGTCAAAATATACCTTTTGACCGACCACAATTTAAGTCACCTTTCCACTCCCCATCTCCAGCTCGCATGCTCAGCCAACAATTTCAAGTGCTTTTGGGACATCTCCCCCTGCACCCAGCCACCCCCCCACCCCTCCACCAACCGAGGTGAAAGGCGCTGTACAAATGTCAATTGTGTTGTGTCTTGTATTCAGCCCAGCCAGCCCAGCCAGCCTATTCCACCACCCTTAAGAATTATACAGCACAGAAGGGGGCCATTCGGCCCATCGTGTCTGTGCCGGCTCAATCCCACTCCCCCACTCTCTCCCCATAGCCCTGCATGCTTGTCCTCCTCAAATAATTACCTACTTCTCTCTTAAAAGTTGTTATCGAATCGGCTTCCACCACCCTTTCAGGCAATGCATTCCAGATCGACCAACTCGCAAAAAAAATTCTCCTCACCTCCCCTGTTTCTTTTAACAACTATTTTAAATCGGATTCAGATCTTGAATTCCATTTCCTCTCTCTCGACACCCTTTAAAAACT
The DNA here is from genome assembly GCF_018977255.1 of Callorhinchus milii. NCBI lineage: Eukaryota > Metazoa > Chordata > Chondrichthyes > Chimaeriformes > Callorhinchidae > Callorhinchus > Callorhinchus milii. The sequence continues at coordinate 22,668,031 of NW_024704749.1, forward strand.
CGGAAAGATTATTTTTTTTCTCCGAGAGTATCCGCAAAACAAGATCACACATAGGTTATCCCTCATATGAATCAATATTGCTGGAAGATCTTCGAGTCATAATTAGCGGGAACTAATTGAAGCTGTGTTTTGACGTTCTCACCAAAGTCACGGATACGGTGCGAGACATTCACAATACTATAGCTTTATAACCATGGAGACAGCAAAATCATTAAACCCATAAATCTCATTTGCATTCCCGTCATGCTATTATGACTGAGATACACACTATCGCAGCACTGTTGTTTCGTATGAAGTTTCTGCCCTGAAAATGATACGAACAATGGCTTGTTGAGGTTCAGAAAATGATCTGAACCTCAACGAGCTTCGTTCAGCCTTTGGCAGAGATCTGGATTCTTAAAGTGAAGAAATATACACAGTGCATTTGGATTTTCGTAATGACTTCATGTATTTAAATATTATACAGTACTTAAGAATCATCAGCATGTGTATCACAGAAGATACTCGGCGATGTTTGGATACAATCAGACCAAAACAAGGCAGAGGGGATGGAGCCTATAAAATGAATAACTAGCAGAGTTAGGACTAAATGCATGACAAAACTTTTATAGGGCCTGATCACACTGAACCATCTCAAAGAGATTCACTAAACTGTCAAGTGTAGCGACTTTTTGTAAGCCAAACAGCATCCATTTGTGCCATTAAGATTGCACGAAGAACACACACGATTTATCAGGAGGCTTCTTAGCCAGAAAACAGGGAGAAATTGGAATTTAACATCCATCTAAAGAACACACACAAGACCACCGCTCAACATCTTATCCAAAGAACAAAACCTCTGAGAATGCAGTGCTTCCTCGAGTACTGAGCTAATCTCTGTGATCACATCCCAAGGTGACACATCCTTCTGACCCAGAGTACTATGTATTAAGCCAAGCTGACACAGATACTCTAGAGGAGCTCTTTGTTCAGAGTTTGTTGGGGTGCACACACATTTATTTAATGTTTCAAAACTCTGCCAAACATTGACCTGGTTATTCCAAGACAACCCTGACAGTCTCCAATGGCTCATGGCAAGGTCGAGTGGAAACACTTTTCAGAGACCACACACAACTCGTTTCCTGCTCCTTGCACTGAAAGCCAACAACAGTTCTTACAGAAGTCTTTATATCTCCAATTTCCAGCTAAATATTCCCTTTAACAGATCAATCCTATCTTAGTATTTACAAAAGAAAACCCAAGCAGAATACTGACTGATCACTTCTATTGCAGTTTGGTAGCACTCAAATCATAACTCACAGAGGAAGCCCTTTCTCAAATGGACATGGTTAAAACATTAGAACTTGGTAACAAGTCAAATACTGTAGTTTATGACCACTGTTATTAAAAGGGAAGCTTCATGCGCTGAATTATCACATTATTTAAGTGTTCTTTAGAGGCTTGAGTAGGTATCAGGATAAATAAGGCAAGATGGTGGGATTGAACACCTTTGCTCTGAGAGCAAAAAAAAGTGTTTGTAACTTTCCATGATTCCAAACAGAGGAATGAATCCGTACATTTATCGGTCTCCCACAGTCTTCAACGATTTGTTGTGCTTTCATGTTGCTGTTCAGACAGACAGACAGACAGACAGAACCTGGGAACAGGAACTTTGGGCCGAATCTCCTCCTAAGGACACGAGGTGAGGACAAGAAGCACTCTTGATTCACAGCACCAGACAGGAAGGATGTTGTGATCACCACTATTGCTGTGATGATTTCTGGCGGCTCGACCTACAATACCCCCCCATCCTCCCCAGGCCAGGCTTCACTGTCGCGGTGCTGACTGGGGAAGAGCGCTAAAGCCGTCTGTTCTCTGCTCATGTGCCGTACCAGAGCCGAGGAGTCAATTCAAAACAAGATCCCGGTACCCAGGCTGACACTGACCAGCAGTTTGAAGGCATAAATTATGGCACATTAACCATAATAATCCTTGCATTTAATATAGTGCCTTATCATCACATTGCTGAAACGTCTCAAAGCACTTCACAGGATATACCTTGTGTATATATATTATATATATACTATAGTAACAAGAGCGCGATGGGGGAGAAACCAGTAAGTGGCATTTAAAACAGTGCAGTAATTCAGTGTCCCTTCAACTGTGCTGCTGCAGGAAGCTTTCAAAAAGAACACATGCCCTAAAAGCTTTATTTGATCTTGAATATTTTAAATGCAAATGAAAGTTACTTCTCAAAGGTTGTCAGCTTATCTGCTGTACAGGAGGAGAGAGAGGGAGGAAAGCTTCCCCTGACTGGAGGCTAAGAGAACACAGACAACCTGCAAGGAGTCAGATACATCTGCCCTCCAAAATGACAGCAGTTTTAATACCGCTCCTGAGAGATACAAGTCTTTTTTCCCAAACACTTCCGTATTATTTTACGCAGCAGGATGCATTACTAAAAGCTTTAGAAAGTCGTTGTACTTAACTTTTCATTCTTTAAGGTGATCCGAGCATCATCAAATGCTGACGAGGAATAAGCCGGAGGCTGTGCAGTTGTCAGGTTGAAAATCTCATTGAAATCACCCAAATCTGAATTACAGATTCAGTCATCCGAACAGAACTACTTTCATAAGATGGCGGAGTCTTATTTATAGACTAATTACAAAATAAAAGCCCAGAAAGCCATTTCCCCACAGGGTCTGGTCAACCTCCGACCGTTTGGTTTCATTTGGGGGCAATGCGCAAGGAAAGCATCACACTCGGTCCTTCTCCAGGGGAGGGGGCAATGAAGCACTCGGGATGCTAACCCATATGAAGGGCGCTCAAAAGAATGACTCTTTTTTAAGAACGTTAAACGTTGGGCAGGCCAGACCGCTCTCGATAGCCTTTCCCGCTCCTGCACATTCTTAGGTTTCATCTTCTCCCAATCCTTGGTCCTTGTCTGGCAGCTAGACGTGTGGTATGTTCATTTGTCAACACAAAACGGGCTCTGTCATGTTGGGATGAGTTTGGAAGATTGGCTTCCCTGTATTTCTGGCGGCCAGACTTTCTCCATCTATTGAAACACTTCCACTTTTTTTTTAAAAGCTGTCGACGCAGCACATTCTTCTCACGTGCTCAGTGAGGTGACACAGCTGTCCATCTCTTTGCGTGTTATACAGCATTCTGTAGCACTCGGCACCACTTGTTTAATTTCAGCTAAGAGAGAAGTCTAAACCTCGGGACTCTCCGATGGGATGAGAGACCAGTCCAAGGCAGGAAGTTCCAGGCTAAGACCATTCCAGTTGACTCACACGTCGAACTGGACCTAATATTCCTTTCAAGCCACCAACAAAGTGTTGTTGAGCAGTTTGATGCGAGTGCTTGGAGAAACAGCAACAACAACTTGCACTTATACAGCGCCCTTCATGCCATCTACGTCTCGTAGCGTTTGCTCTAAGGTGGCTGCCCAGGTGTGGCTATTAGTAACTGTGAAGGGCAACGGATCATGGACATTTCGAGCATCTTTGCTCTCAATCCTTGCATCACAGTGATGGCAAGCCAATAAATAGAAAGCCACCCACAAACACACACACACAGAATCCCTCACAAGCCTCTACATTCATCCAATCCAGCAAGAATGTTACCTTCACACTCCAGGTATTGCAGTGCCATATTCTTCCAGTTGTACCTCCTCTGAGCGTGAACAAGTGTTTGTCGAGCGTGTGTGTTTTTTTTAAATTGTAGCTGCGTTAGGTTTTACTTATTAGTTATGAAATCGCATGTTAAATCAAGACCAACGCCATTTGAAAAGATCCCCTTTGCACAACTGCACAACAATGCTGAACGCATGCTCCCACCCTCGAGGTCAGTAGCAAGTTACCTACATGACTGGCTCTGTGGAATTGTGCCCCGCTTACAGAAATTAGCGCCGAAAATACAACAGTCACCGCGACCAGCTTCAAACACTTAACCTGCCCTCTGATTTGGGCCAGCAGTGGGCTTTCTCTTTGCTTCTCTTTGGATTCATGTCGCTTGATTTGTGTTTAAATCCACTTGGAAACAATCTTTTAACACATTCTCAGTGAGGCTCAGATGCATTCAGCGTGGTTACTGGCTGCAGGATTTTAGGGGAAAAAATCTCCAGCGCTCCAACACTTGTACAGAACAAAAGAACAACATACAAGGGGATTGTTGCCTTGTACATGTATCAGGGACTTGTGGAACGGGTTAAGTTACTCAGCCTTTTTTTGTATGTGTGGAAAACAAAGACCCCTTTACATTTTTTCTCTTCACGTGACCGAGTTCCTGTTGTGGCGTGAAAGATAATAGAGAGAAGCTCCAGCTGGTTGGTCTTTTATCCGACGGGAGGAGCAGAGGTTGAGATCTGGGTCAGGCTGAAGTGGGGGTGGGACAGGGCCAGACCCTGGGAGTGATGCCAGAATCGCTGATGCCTGGGGAATTTGTAGACTGCCAAAATGAAGACGCAGCTCACATCCTTTTCATTAGTAGAGTTTACAAATCGTGCAAATTGCAGTGTCGAGTTTCCCATCCTGGACGAGGACAGCAATGTTTGAACATAAAATCTTAAGAAGCGACTCAGACTTGCGTGGGCAGAGCAAGAAAAAAATAATCCTTGCATTTGATACAGTGCCTTATTACATCTTTGAGATGCCTCAACAGCTTCACAGAATATATTTTGTGGGTGAAATCCACCCGGAATCTCATTGTCTTTATTATACTAAACAACTACTTATTGAAATGTAATCTGATCACTTAATTAATTTGAAACTTTTAACATTTAATAATGATCTAAACAATTGGATTTGCTCTTGTTGCAAAGTCACATACCAAGTTTTCTCCTTAAACTCGCGATGAGACTGTGAAACCTTACAGCCTGAGGCAACTCCCAAATACATTTCTTCATTTCTACACAATGTGAATAAACTTTGTTCTGGCCAATATTGTTCCGGGAGGAAGGAAGGAAGAGAGGAGTCTCTAATTCACAAAATGTCTTAAAGGATCGCTGGCACTTCACACTTTCCACCACTCCTGCTAAAATAATAATTACGTTTGAAATAACGTCTTATCACGTCTTCTAACCGTCTCAAAGCGCTTCACAGAACATATTATAAAGTGAACTGACTGTATATTTTGTAAATAAAATACAAAACAATGGCCATTATAAGGCGCCTCACTGAAGCGAGTGTCTGCTTACAATGCTGTAATGTCCAGCACAACAGGTCAGCTGCAGTGACTCTCATCACTCCCGTGAGTGTTTCGAGTGCTGGAAATGCTGGCTGAGAGGAACCCGCTATCGGCATACTGCGCTCACGCGTGTGGAAGATGGCCAATTCGTGCCAGAAAGGATATCGGCAGTGACCCAACGACCCAGAGGTGGGTCTGGCTGACGGCTATTTTTTTTCTCCGAACTAGTTCTAATTATATGGACAGAAAACACGGGGTTATAAACAGAGTCATGCTGTAGCTCCCTTTCAAGGCATTTGTTACAGCTGCTTCACTTGTGGGGTTGAACACTCTGAACTGTCAAGCGCTCTGGGACGCTATCCTGCATGAGGCGCGCTGTATAAATGTAAATTGTTGTCGCTGAACGAACGGGACAGCAGAGCAAGCCACGGGTGGACAGCTCGGCCTTAATAATTCTCCCCCAGATAATCTGCACTTTTTTAAAAAAAAAACGTGAAAGATCCTATATAAAAGCAAGCTGCTGCTGTCGTTTGCAAAATAAGCCTCGAGTTTTACACCCAAAATAGCAAAGGAAGCAGTCGGTGCCTGTTTTAAATTACAGCGTCTGAAGTACTGTTCAAATCAGTGTGGAAGATGTAGCAATTTCAAGCGGAGCCATTTACTATTACTGTAACGCAACGTGAACTAGCTGGTTTCACAGTTTCATCAAGCTGTACGTCAGTAGCACTCAAGTCAGTGTGCTCCAGGTAAATCCTTGCTGTGGTAAACAAGATTTCACTATGATTAGGTCCAACAGCAGCAGGCGCAACCACGCTCCACTGTGCTTCAACAATAAAAGGGTGTTTTATCACTGTATTAAATCGGTTTATGAATGGGGATCTTTGGCACAGGCCGGTCGAGTGGCTTGCGAATCTACCGGATCAGGATCTAAAAGCATCGAGTCCCACCGACCCATTCCACCTTCACTGTAATGCCGTAAGTGTTGTGTTCCTGCCACTAGAGGGCCTCTGTGTGCCGTACCCACAGCACAGGTTTGCTCAAGTGACAGAAAACACACGGCAAGATTTCAATTTACTTTAACAGGTTCTACAGCCCTCCGCACAGAAGATTTCCACAGGCTGCAGACCTTGGACCACTGGAATTGATGTCAGTGCACTTAGTGTCTGATCCTACCACAGACCCCACGTATCAGCCCAGCCAGCGCTTTCACCTCTGGGTCAGAAGGCTGTGTGTGGGTTCAAGCCCACATCAAGCCTTTACTATGTAGTCTTAGCTGGCACTGCAGTGCAGTAATGCAGGGAAAGCTGCATTGTCGAAGGTGCTGGCTCTCAGACGAGACGTTAAAACTTTTCGAGCGGACATTACAAGTTCTGGTGATAATTCAAACAGAGAAGGAAGTTTCTCCCAGTGCCGTGGGCAACCTTCCTCCAGATACATTGGTCAGGCACCTCAAACAAGGCTGTTTGTGAGATTTTGCTGCATTCAAGGTGTCTGCCTAAAACGCCAACTCGCTACACTTGTCAGGATTTACTGTAAAGTGCTTTGATCTGATATAGCACTAAGTAAAATGCAACCTTTCTTTCTGAACATCGCAGAAATAACTAAATCAGTTCAACTGGTCTAATCCAAAAAATCTGAAAACTTCTTATCACACGAACACACTGAGACTAAATATATTTTTTAAATGATAGCCAATGTGAAAATAGTGCTGCACTGATAAGAACAGGCAATGAATGGTGCATGATACAACAAGCAGTCCATTTAAAGGTTTTCTAAAAGATAAACAAATGAACTTTAAAAATATATATGTGTGTATATATATATTCACAATTTCTGCTGTAAAATGATGTCCAAAGTTTTTATGACCTTGGGAAAAATTGGTAGTCAAAGATCGCGGAATGTTGCCAGTTTATTTGAGGGAATGGTTTCCTTTTCGAAATATATTATGTGCAGATAAACAAAAGTCTTCCGCACTTTCAATGGCAAAATGTGGATCAATATTTTCTCCTTTATCACCTTCAGCTTAATAACCCAGTTTACAGCGCGAATCCCAGGTGACTTCGCTCGCAGCGAAAAATCATTCGCTAATTCCTTTTTTCATTTAGTAGACAGACCACAAACTTCGGGTCCCTTCAGTGCTTTTACACACATTCCTGCTTGAGTCGATGACAGGGTTTTTACAAGACTGAAAGCTAAGTAGAATTTCGCAGTCAACCAGAATTCTCAACGCTTTTTTTTAAAATCCTTCGGGGTGTGAAACTTTTTAGTTAAAAACGGCGCAAGAACTGAGCTGCGACTCAATAAATCCGCACCACGACCTGCGCGCGAACGCAGATGGACTTTAAAGTTTTTATTCCGCCTCATAAAGTCCAAATGAGTAATTTATTGTCATAATGAAACATTTCTATTCATGCATGATTGCCCAGAGTATTATGACTGGGGTTTCTCCACACAATGATTGTGCTGAAGCAAGTAAAAGCATGCAGTCAGTCAGGCAGAGTTCCAAACAAGAATGTTGATTAGATCACACTGGATCAAAAGCCTTTTGAAAATATAGACTAGACGGACGGCAAACATCAAGGAGCACACTCGAGAGAACTGGGGTTGTTTTCACCAGGACAGAGGGCGTTGAGAGGAAACCTTGCGGAGGTAGTCATTGTTATGGGAGGGGAGAGAGGCAGGGGCTGGTGAGGTAAGTAGGGAGAAATTATTTTTCTCTGATTGCTGAGATAGCAACTAAATTCAAGATCATTATCAAAAGCAAAGGGCGAGATTAGCCCACTTGCCATGAAACTTTAGGAGCAAGTAATAATAATAATATTCCTTGCATTCAATATAGTAGCTTATCACGTCGTCGAAATGTGTCAAAAAGCTTCACAGGATTTGCTGTGTGTGTGTGTGTTTTGTAGGTGAACATAAGAGCCAGTGTGTGCACAGCAACGTGATGCAAACCCAGATGAAGTGAATGACCAATTGTATCTGCTGGTTTTGTTAAATTAAAATATAAACATGGTTTCAAATCTTTCTGTGGAGTATTACCTGGGAAGATTCGGTACGGGACTTGGCGAGGATGACACTGCCACGGATGTCGTCATAGTTGGCTCGGACTGCTCCTGTATCTTGGGAACCTTTCCCATTCTGTACCAGATCCCCATATTGTTCAGTTCCCTAAGAATAGGAGAGAAGCTGATGTATTTGTTTTCCCCAACAGGGACATCAGGTTTGATAAACTACACCAGGGTGGGCCAACCTTTTAGCTGCTGAGGGCCGGATGGATGCCCTATTTGAGAAACATCCGTGGGCCGCATAAGCAATATTTTTGTGTTTCCTTTCCAGAAACATATCATAACATTTATGGATTATGGAGGGAGCAGGTGGGCCAGATGAAATGAAGAGAGGAGGGCGGAATAAAACCAGTTGGACTACCCTGAGCTACACTGTGCTTCACAACTTGGTCACAAGCGACAGGTACATGAAGATCTCAACTCTCAGGTTCTCACAAGCTCATCATCCACATCCTAGTTCAGCTCCATCCTTCCCATTCCCCAGCGACATCCAATTCCAGAGTCTTGTCTTCACGTATCTCTGGGTCTCCTGCCACCCTACCCCCCATAGACAGCCCTGCCTAGGGTGTCAGCCTAACTCTCTAAGGACCGACATCTAATTCTCTCCAGGCTGCTATCTCAGCGTGGACCCTGCTTTCTCTCAGCCTATTGTGGAAAATGGAAGTATTATCAGCTTCCACAAGCTTCCCCTACCTTTTTCAATATAATGAGCAAAGTAAAAAAAATCACTTACCCTATGAAGGTGTACTGAGGGGGAGCTTGTCTTGATTTCCCATAGATTTTTACATCGCAAATGGCGGCTTCAGTCGAGTCTCGAGGAATAAACTTGATGCACAAACGTTTCTTCCTAAATGCTGATTCCTCTGCCCGTGTGAGAGTGAGTGAGAGAGTGAGTGAGTGAGTGTGTGTGTGTCGGTGTGGTTGTAGGGGTGGGGGGGAGAATACATACAGTACAAATTCAAGTAGATTGCTTTGGTCTGAAATAATTTCATGCAGGACACATTTAATGACTATTGATTAAGACCCGATGGCTGGCTGCTTTACTCTGACTCTGGTGAGGCACTTGAATAATTCCACACGCACACATTCATTACTTAATAGAGATTACTGGAATAAAACAGACAAGTGCACAATTGGAAAAACAAGGTTTCCACATCCCCCCAAGGCTTACAATTTTGATATTTTATCACCACAACACGGTGGGTAAGATTGATTTTTTTTTAAGTTTTACAACCAGTTCCTTTAAAATGTTTTGTATTTTTTTGCCAGTGAAGCCACTTAATTTGATCCATAATCTGCTCTGAGAAAGATACAGCGCATCGCCAGACTTGGGAGAAGAGCGCTTTAATCCTGGCCATAAGGGAACACAATTTACGACGACTATTGTGCTTTAACAACCATGAAATAAGAGATCAACTTTTCTAATTCAAAAGTTTAAAGCTACATGCCTTTATCTAATAAAAAAAACAATACTACTTAACCATGTCTGTAGGACATAAAACCCATAACTCACGTGTGTCCATCGTCTCCTGGATAGGAATGAAACCCACTGGTAAAGTGTCCTTTAAATCGATCAGTTTCATATCCACCAGCACATTCCCTAAATGGCTCTTTAAAAGCCACGAGAGAGGAAGCAGGATAAGGCATTACATATGCTACACCATTCCAAATACTTCTGTGTCGTAATATTCGTTTTCTTGACACACAAAGAAATAAACCTCAGGGTTTACCAGCGAAACACAGAAATCAATGGAACCTTTCATAAAAACTTCCCATTCGAACCAACGAGAAAACGGGTGCTTTTAGTCATAAACAAATGCACAGTAATAAGCTTGTCAGCGAGGTTAGCAGCCAATTCCCACTGCCTGCAAACAACCACGGCACATGAAAATGTGTGCACATTATGGATTATTTAGATAAAATCCTAGAATTTTATAGTACAGAAGGAGGCCATTCGGCCCATTGTGTCTGTGCTGGTTCTATCCCCCCACTCCCCACCTGATCATCCTCAACAAAGGGGAAAACTCCCCCACCCCCACACAAATGCCAAAGAACAGAAGGGGACTTGTGTGGAAGGCGACACACCCTTTCAATATCAGACTTATACATGGCTATTGTTTTAGGATTAAGTGGATGTCCTTAAATCAGCAACACTAGAAAGACATCTTTGCCTACTGCACACAGTTCAATTAAAGTGGGCTCACATTTGTCAATGAGGATTTGAAGGCTATGTTTTTGTGGGTATGCCTTTATCTAAGAGTGCAGCTCCTGTGATAAAGTGCTCCGTTGCCTAGTTGACTTACAGTGAAACCTGTTGCACTCACGAGTTTTCAGCTTGTTTTCACTAAAGGCGTAATGAGGTAACAAATCTGTTTAAGTGATGCTGGAATAGGCTGGGGAAACAGCGAGGACTGGAGAGAGAGAGAGAGTGACGCGCCTGAATGGAGGCATTTACAATGTAGTGGTTGTTGGAAATATGACCTTTGTTTAACCTAGGTTTATTGCCCAGGCTTTTTCCCAGAATTGGAACCCAACAGGACCTTTATTGGTATCCAGCAACCATCAGTGAAGTGTCTCTCACAGCACTGAGGCTATTTGACCAATATCCTATGCAGAGACCAATTAGATGCAAGGTCTTTATGCAGTTATGTTGGCTTGCATTTTATTGATGTTACCGGGAGTTGGAAGCAACCAAATGCTTTTGGTTCATTGGTTTATCATAAAACATTTCTGCGTCAAATCACAAGGTCAAGGGGGAGTAGCACTAATAGGAACAGGTGGCAATTCAGTCAATCAACATCAAGTCTGTTCCACCATTTTTATTTGATCATGGCAGAATTCATCCAATTTTCCCACCTTTTCTCCACGTCCCTCAATACGCTTTCATCTCAACTATCTACCCACTTCCCTTCTTAATCGATTCTGCATCTACACCTGTTGGGCAATGTGTTCTACATTCTTACAAACCTCTGCATGAAGAAATGTTTCCGATCTCACTTCTCAGCAGTTTTGCTCTCACTTTAACATCATTTTCATAACGAGGAGTAAAATTTCACAGTCAAATTTTATCTGCTAATAGTTCTGAAGCAAACGTGCAGATAATGATAATAATCCTTGAATTTGATATCGCGCCTTATCACGTCCGACATTGCATGTGATTCCACAGGTCATGGAACTGCCAGGACGGTGGAAGGAGAACTGGATGGACCTTGGTCTTCTTTTGCCTAGCAAATTCTTCTGATCTTATGAATGAAACATCCCCCCAACCCCCCAGTACACACAGACACCTGCAATTAAGTGGCTCTTAAAATGGCCAGTACACTGGCAAGACTTTAAATACATGCTTCTATGTTTTAATAACCATCAACCCTCAGGATTGCTGTCAAAAGGTAAGCAGCGCGGGGTCACAGCACTGAACTTACATTCTCCTTCGAAAATGATCTCGTAAAACAGAGATACCGTGTGACCTTGGATTTAAATATGCCGTCCTTCCAAAGGTCAGCATCCAAGCCATCTGCTGTGTGAGAAATCTGTGAAAACAAGACAGCATGTGTGTGAGCGTTAGGCAGAATCGAGCTAATTCATGAACAGTGAGCTTTCTCTAGTTTCTCTAATTAACACCGACTACTATCACAGCATCTCATTAGACCATTCCACCAGGTACTGAACACACAAAAAAAAACTTACAAAAAAGAGCTTCTAAAAATACAAGTCTCTGGGGAGATGGATGCTGATTAAACCCGCGTTGCAAACAGTTTTAATAAGGGATCTGCAAGTTTTAGAACAATCCTGTGCAAACAGCGAGGATCATACAAGGCACTGGAATTAATAAAAAAAGAAGAGGTGCTCATTACCATACACTTGAGATTCAAACCACATCAGCGGATGCTTAGGTTGCAATATGTTGACAACCTGGGAAGCGATGCACGGGGAAATAATGAGTTGTGCTAAATAAACTAGGTTCGGCACTCCACGTTTTTTTTATCGTCTGTCCCCAAAACACGGATTGCAACTCCTAGCTGGAAGGGACGGGAGGTGGGGGGGGTGAAGGCGAGGGTTTTCTAACCATGTGGTTTCGATTATTTACCTCCAAACTGACCGGAATTTGCAGCTTTAGTGTGAACGAGCGATTCTGTTTAAAAGGTTAGTTATGAATCGCTGTTTATTTTCTCAATTTTAGTAGAAGGTCATGCTTCACTCATTGAGAGACAGACTCCACAAACTACATCAGCTAACAGACGCTTGGCAGATAGCCGTACTGATCTATAAAATTAATACGAATTATTGGAGGGCTAGGTGGCCCAGCTGTTTGATGTACCCGTATCAGGTATATTCTCCTTCAGCCATCTGGGACACACGCCCACGTCAAGGCGATCAGTGCATGTCTCCTCTCACTGATAACCACTGCCGAACAGCACAACAAAAGCCGTGCTGGCAATCGCACAGGAAACAGGTAGATTCCTGCAAACCAGCTCGGCATGTGTAGGCCACAAACACATGCACTCAAACACACACACGCACTCTCAAACACACACATGCACTCTCAAACACACACACTCAAACACACATACTCAAACACACATACACACCCACTCAAAGACACACGCACTCAAAGACACATACATGCACACACTCAAAACACACACACACACTCAAAACACACACACTCAAACACACGCACGCACTCAAACACACGCACGCACTCAAACACACGCACGCACTCAAACACACGCACGCACTCAAACACACGCACGCACTCAAACACACGCACGCACTCAAACACACGCACGCACTCAAACACACGCACGCACTCAAACACACGTACGCACTCAAACACACGCACGCACTCAAACACACGCACGCACTCAAACACACGCACGCACTCAAACACACGCACGCACTCAAACACACACGCACGCACTCAAACACACACGCACGCACTCAAACACACACGCACGCACTCAAACACACATACTCAACACACATACTCAACACACACACACACACTCAAACACACACACACACACTCAAACACACACACACTCTCAGGGGGGAAGCAGGGAGATCAAAAGCACGGACAAAGAGGAGGATCTTGAGGTGGGTTTTCAAGGTGGCGAGGGAGGGGGCGTGACGGAGGGACTGCGGGATGGAGCTCCAGAGGGTGGGGGACGTAAAGCAGGCCGGAGCACTCAAACACACACACTCAAACACACAGACACCTCTCACACACACACACACGCGCACCTCACGCAGGCCCGCCCCTCACACACACACCTCACACATACAGACCACACACCCACCTCACATATACACCTCACACACACGCACACCTCACGCACGCATGCACCCCTCGCAGGCGCCCATCCCTCACGCACGTGTCCACCCCTCACACACGCGCTCACTCCTCACGCATGTGCACACTCCTCACGCACGCGCACACTCCTCACGCGCGCGCCCACCCCTCACGCGCATACCCCTCACGCACCCGCACACCCCTCACTCACACGCACACCCCTCACGCACGCGCACCTATCTCATGCACACACCTCACACACACCACACCTACCTTGCACACACCTCACACCACAACAACAACAACCACTTGGATTTATATAGCACCCTCCATGCCGGACGGCGTCTCAGAGCCCTTCACAGTAACGGATCCCGGAACCAAGCCAGGGGGAAGGGGAGGAAGGTGACCAAAGGCGCATGCCATGCACACGCTATGCACACCACGCCTCACATACACGCCTCACACACACACACACACGTATACGCACAGACCTTGCACACACACACCTTGCACACACACACACACACATCTCCCACACACACCCACACCGTCCACATACACCCACACCTCCCACACACACCCACCCCTCCCACACACACCCACCCCTCCCACACACGCACCCACCCCTCTCACACACGCACCCACCCCTCCCACACACACCCGCCCATCCCCCACCCACACATCCGCCCCTCCCACATACACACATGCCCCTCCCACACGCACACCCACCCCTCCCATACGCACACCCGCCCCTCCCACACGCACACCCGCCCCTCCCACACGTACACCCGCCCCTCCCACGCACCTCACACGCACACACCCGCCCCTCCCACGCACACCCCTCACACACACACACCTCAAACTGTTCTAGTAGTATTGTTACTCCCTCTCTACTCTCAGAGCAATTAATTCCTTTACTCACATACCCTCGTTGCAAATGTCACTCACACCAAGAATAACGACCTTATGTAGGGCACAGTCAATCCTGATGTACATTACAATAGAACATACTATTGGTTCGTCTAGTTACCCATCTCAGCTTCCCAAGATATTCCTCCACCACATCCAACTCATCCCCTAATAACCATTAAGTCTTGGGAATCTGTCTAATACAAATCAAAGTTTAAATATTCAATGCGCAGCCTCCAATACATTAGAATACATTAGAATATACAGCACAGAAACAGACTATTCGGCCCAAATGGTCTATACCAGTGTTTATGCTCCACATGAGCTTCCTCCTACCCTTCTTCAACTAAGCCTTCAATCATAACCTTCTATTCCTTTCTCCCTCATGTACCTCTTTAGCTTTCCCTTAAATACATCTATGCTATTTGCCTCAACAACTCCTTGTTCCATGTTCCACATTTCCACTACTCTGTGTGAAGAAATTTCTTCTAACTTGCGTATTTGATCTATTTGTGACTATTTTATATTGATGGCCCCTGGTTTTGGTCTCCCCCACAAGTGGAAACATCTTCCCTATATCAACCCTATCAGAACCTTTCATCATTTTAAAGACCTCTGTCAGGTCACCCCTTACCTTCCTCTTTTCAGGAGAAAAGAGTCAAGCATGTTCAGCCTTTCCTGCTAGATATAACCTCTCAGTTCTGGGATCATCCTTGTAAATCTCCTTTGCACCCTCTCCAGTGGCTCTACATCCCTTCTATAATGTGGGGACCAGAACTGCACACAGTATTCTAAGTGTGGTCTATCCAAGGTTCTATAGAAGTTCACAATAACTTCCCTGCTACGAGGGTTGGAAGCCACTCATAGGTGTGGGCCACAGTTACATTAGTGACTGAACACTGCTTATTTCCTCCTTTAGCTCCAAGCAGGTTTGGAGAAGTAAAAGCCACAAACTCTAAAAAGAGTTAAAACTATAGTTCAGAGATATTCAAAAGTTCAAGACAGACTGACTTACGACATCGTAACTGGAGGGTGCCTGATAGCGAGAAGCAGCGACTCCCACGCCTGTGATCGGATCCATGGGCATGTCCAGCAAAGTTTCGTGAAAATCCCTGACTTCAGGCATTATAGGACGATGCTGGAAAGCAAAGGAAAGAAAAATTAAAACAACTCTCCTTGGATTGGAACGGTCAGAAAACAAATCGTGCACAAGAGACGACCCAGGCCAGAGACAATGACAAGACACTCGACACCACAGCTCACGTCAGATCTCTCAATTGTAAGTGGATCTTGAGACACTTTAAGGCAAGGATCCAAACACAAATTGCATAACAGCAGCAGAATCAAAGTGGGCAGATTTTTGAAGTCACAAACTATCTTATCACTGTTAACAATACTTCTCGACAAGCCCCCGGTTAATAGAGTAGTAATTCAAGTAATTCAGTCAAGATTTCCTTGCACTTGAGTTTCCACAAGTAGTGGGCACATTTACATACCACAAAATTACCCCAAATGCTAGGCATCTGCACCACAGACAAGATTGATTCCCTCTAATTTTCTTTAACTGCACAACTCTGGGGTTGACGAGAAAAATCGCTCAAACAGAAAAACTGCAACACAAATGATGCCGAATGACACCAGCGCCGTGGAACACAAAGTGCATCTTCGCAGAGTCCACGCAGGTCTGCGTCTCAAGTTCTAGCTCAGACAAAACACACTGCACTGCAAGTTATGGCAAAGCCCTCTTTTATGCATTATCATTGACAATCATACACATTGGCATTGCTGAAAACATAGCCAAACGAGAAAGGGAAAAATCCTTCATTATGTTTAGTGACAGAAACTTTAACTGCACACACACAAATTGTGTGCAGTAAAGTGAACACATTTCATTTCACAATTTGGTTATATACAGCTGACTCACAGAAGCACTTACGTTCTCCAAGGCATACCAAAGACACAAATATCACTCAAGAAAAAGGAAGGGAGTGCATCATTGGAAGCACTATGTTCAGCTGTAATTTTCGGGCAGTGTTTTGGAACTTCAATAAAAAGGAATCGATATGCACAAAGAGAACAGAAAAAAAAATTCAGATACAATGTGGGAATGTGGCATTCTCTTATCTCAAACCCACGTTGAGGCAATGCCAATAGATTCCTTTGAAAAGAAAGCAGACAGTTGCCTGTAAAATAACATTAAAGAGTGCAGGGTGTGAGCAGAACCTTACGTCTGCGCTGGTCTTTTTCTCCATGTGAGGCATTGAGTTGTTCTTTGCTAAACAAAATTCCAAATGGGATTAGATTTGGTGGTCATGTGGAGAGGATCCTAAACGGGATTAGATTTGGTGGCTCAAGTGGATTAAAAGACCAGGACAGACCAAATGGCCCATTTCCACACCGTAACATCCTTCGAATATGTCAGTATGGCCTTGGCAAGGTTAGTAGTAGCTGCTACTGACTAACTCCCTTCAGATTCACCTCTTCAGAACTGTGACAGGAAGTGGTTGTCCATCTCTTAACAGTGAGAAAGAGGCAGTCAAACCAAACCTTTGTTCCTTTTTGTTACTTACCGCCTGTGGTTCTTTGTTTTTTAAAAAAATTGCCTTGGAGCATTTAGCACAGAATCCTGGTCTCACAGAGAAAGAGTTATTCCTCGACACAACTTTAAAAAGAAAAGAGGCAAAAGAAAATCTCTTCTTTCTTCCCCAAACCCCTAAACATTCCTTGTATTTCAACAGTAGTAAACAAAGGGAATCATTATTGAAACACATTTTCTCAATAGGCTGTGGTCATGTAAAGAGACAGGACTCATACGGAAATCAGCACTTAAAAGACTATCAGGAGAAGCAAAAGAGAGTTTTTTTTATTGCGTCTTTACTTAGGTTCTCGTGACTTTTTGGGTTCATGCTACTGGCTTTATCTTTGTCTAAAAAAACACAGTCACTACACTTTCCAGTAAATCCTGTGAAGCGCTTTGAGATGTCACACCCAACGTAAAAAGCTCTACATCAAGTGCACGGATGATAGTTTAAAATATTACTGTATTTTCTTTTAATCATGTGGAGTTCTGTAGCTCAGTGGTTAGAGCACTCGCTTTGCAAGTGAGAGACCTGAGTTCAATTCCAGGCAGAGGGCGAAACCTTGGGCAAGTTTCCTTACTCCACACAGAGCCTAATAATAATCCCTCCAAAACCAAAAACAATAATTAAATTGGTCATTTTCAATCTACGACTGTTTGTGGGACATTGCTGTGCGCAATTGGCTGCCGCGTTCGCCCACAAATATACAGTCAATTCGCTTTACAGTGTGTTCTGTGAAGCACTTTGGGACGTCCTCCCGACGTGAAAAGCGCTATATCAAATGCAAGGATTATTATTATTATTATTATGAAACAGGGCACTCGTACTAATTCTGTTGCTGCTTGTAATGGACGCTTCTGACCCATAGCCTCTTTATTTACCCTGTTACACCTTAGACATCGATACAGCATGCTGGAAAACTGATTCAGTGTTAGCTAGTCAGAATTGAAGTGTGTCAAACAGATAAACTGTTTTGTTTTCCTACAGGGTTTTAGGTTCCTCACTGGCAGGTCAGGACTGGCAGCAGTTTCAGGTTACACCAGCTGAGTCTCGGTATCACATGTTCTTCACCTGTCACCTGCAATACATCTAAACAGGGTCCAGATTCAGGTCTTCCATGTCCTTGGTTTTGTGTAAGGATAGCAGTGTAAACAATGCGCTGTGAAGTGAAGCCAGTCATTCCACGGCATCTACGTGGGCACTCTTCCCAGTTACAGGACTGAGGCAGAGAGAACGAGTAACGGGCAACAAAATAGATGACAAGAGGCCAGAACACATCAGTGATTCAGAACAGGAGGACAAACCTCAACCCATCGAACCCGTTTCACCATCTTATTACCATGATAGCAGATCTTTTCATCCCATTGCACAGCTTTTTCTCCACAGCCTTGAATACACCAACCTGCACTTTTTTTGGGGTCTGACACATACAGAAACCCATCACCAAGCCCCGAAATAACGTGCGTCTATATCGGAGTTCTCTCACAGAATGCATGTCTGCACCTATCTCACACCTTTTTAAAACATCTCCAGCAATTCTGTATCAAAGACTTTCTGGATATGTTTTTTAAAAAAAACATAATTTGAATCTCAGTTCTACCTTGAGAAGTCCTAAACGTGAGTCAGTCAGCCAGGTGCTACTGAACAGTTTACACCACGATGAAGCAATGGGATCACACAAACTTTAACTGAACACCGTCATTGCTCGTTCCTTCTTGTGAGCAAGTTCAGACTGGTCGTCCTCAGAGACGTTCTGTGCGTGCGTAAAGGGCAACCCGCACCTTCAAAGGCTTCCATTTAACCTCCCACTCCACACAAGGCAGCAAACACAAAACTATTCCCCGAACCACAGGGAGCAAAGTGACGCCACTGATAATGCAGCTCGTCTCCATTCTACGAGCACAGCAGGAAGCCATTCAGCCCACCGTGCCTGTGCCAGCTCTCTGAAATAGCTCTCCATTTAGTTCCACTTCCCTTGCTTTTCCCACTCACCTATATATATATTTTCTCCCATTATTTGTCTATTTCTCTTTCAAAAGCTGTTGTGAGTTTTCGTGCCACACTTAATTTAAAGCAGGACATTCCGTGACCCAATAACTTTCTTTGTTTAAAAAGAAGAAAATTTTCTAACTTCTTTCCACTTTCTTCTTTGGCAATGATCTTAAACCGATGGCATCTAGTTATTGACTCACCGACCAGAGGAAGTAGTTTCTCCTCGTATACATTATCAAAACTTCTCAAAATGTTGAGCACGTAGCAGGCAGGCATCGACAGTGAATAATCCCTCCTACAACCTCACTAGAAGTAAAATGAACCGGCTCTTTGGAAACGTTTTGGAAAAAGAGGCTATATCTAACAATCACAGGATTATTTTGTGAATCAGTAGCAATTTCCAGCAGTTCAATGTCTGTCTTTTCTGTGCCACCAGACGGGACTTAATCTACAAAGATCACATTCAAAGCTATTTCGTCAGCTGCTGTCTGTGCCCTTTGAGGACAGTCGAGCTCTGTACACATCTAGTTACAAACCCTCGCCTGTATTTACTAAGCATCAGTGCTCACAAATCTGGCAACGGGAAGTAGCGTTGTGGTTACAAAAGTCTGAGTTTTTGAGTCATTGCACGACTTCAAAACGGTTCAACGTGGTGCAACACACTGTACTGCACAGTCAATATAGTCACTGGCCCTGTCAGCTCACACTAACTTCCATACCAGCTGGGAATAAAACTGGGAAGTACATTGCAATCGAAAAAAAACACTTTCACTGGTATCGATAGATCTCGTAACATGTGCTAAACCCTATACAAGCAGCTCCTATTGCAAGCCCACGTGTCAAAACACTGGACATTGTGGACATTGAGAAAAAGGCCACAGTGATTTACTTTTTCCAAACATCAAGCAGCCTTATGCACAACACAGTAAACCCAGCCCAGAATATACTCCCTTTCGCAAGGGAGATTTTTTCTATATACCACCAATAAAGTCAAATTATTTAGGGTTTCAAACTGCGATAATATAAAAGCAATTTTTTTACATTTTCACTCCTTCCGGTTTCACCCATTTCCTCCCTCACTCTCTTTCTCTCTGTCTGTGAAAGATTTTTCACTCATCCTTCAGTCATCTTTGTACTTAAAACTTTTGTTTCTGTTAACAAAGTACCTTTCATCCTGTTACTTCCCCCGCCTCCGCTCCCTCTAACCATCCGGTTCACATTCCGTATCAATTCAGCTGCACTCGGAGCTGGAGCAAACAGCACATTCCAAGCCTGCGGTGTGGAAGAGGCCAGAACTTTCGCCGGGGAAAACGGCAGGAACTGGACGGGATGTAAAAGGAAGGCCAAGGTTTCCCTGGGGCCTTGTGGAAAGCAGTCAGAATGGGCGGGAGAGAGCTTGAAATTTCACTGGAGAGTAGAAGTCGATCGACAGGAAAGGATGAGCTACAGAGCAGCCTGTGTCCCGGCCTGATGCAGAGAAACTGATCTCTATCCAACACGCTCTCAATTGACAAACAAAAAAAAAGACCAGAAGTCACACTTCCTTTGATGAGGAAAGATTAGGGTTGGCCCAATGTGTGACAGTCTCTCAAGGCTGGAGGTTTACAATTATCTTTTTTACCCTTGCTGTGTAAAGTTTAAACAGAGTGTTCTCCAGCTACGAATTCTCTCTTTACATTCAGAAAACAGGTTTCACTGGGTCACACCCTGTTAAACGTTGTACATTTCAAATCTGAATTGTTGTTTCATTTCAGATTACAAGTCCACACCTTAACTGCGGTTCAAGACACTCTTAAGAAATCAAATGCTAGCGATTACCTGCAAAGAACTTTGTGATATAAAAACGCAAGTTCTTTAGACTTATAAAAATAAAAAAGTATAATCCTTACAATTGATATTGTGAAACATCTCAAAGTGCTTCAAAGAAATTACTGTCAAGTGTAGTGACTGGGTATTTGTAGATAAATGCGGTAGTCAACTTGCAAATCGCAAGGTGCCACAAAAAGTCTATTTTACCTGGAGGACTGTTGGCCAGAACACAAGGAGAAACTCCTTTCACCTTTCAGATAGCGGTATGGGATTTTTAATGTCTACCTGAACAGGCAGGTGGGTTGGACCTCAGTTTAACCTCTCATTCGAAGGAAGCACCTCCGAAGGCAACTGATAATATTACGCTCTCCAACAATCGACTGTAAGCTCAAAGTCCCTATATAAGGGAGGCTTGAAACCACAACTTTTTAACACAGAGAGGATAATAATTCTGCCGTGCTTTCAGCCACTTCGGCCCAAAGCTTTGGAACTCTCTCCCCAACCCCTCCACCTTGCCCTCTCCTTCTCCTCT
Source organism: Callorhinchus milii (assembly GCF_018977255.1). Lineage (NCBI taxonomy): Eukaryota > Metazoa > Chordata > Chondrichthyes > Chimaeriformes > Callorhinchidae > Callorhinchus > Callorhinchus milii. The sequence continues at coordinate 22,689,379 of NW_024704749.1, forward strand.
TTTAGACCACGACTGAGGACCATCCTCTTCGATCGTGCTTGTGGTCACCTCCTCCCTTCCCCAGCTCGTTGTCAAGCTCCACCACTGTTAAGCACTCCGAGACACTGTCCTGCACTAAGCACGTGATATAACTCAAGTTATTTTTGTTATTGTAATATCTCCTTTAACACAGAGGCAAGAATGGTACCAAATGAGCCAGGCTGACTTCTATAAAACGAGGAGAAATATTAAATCCAAATACATAAGACATTTTCACACGTTTTGCAGTGGGTTCCAAAAAATTGCATTACAGACACTGCTCCTATTATTCACTCATCTATAAACACTAAAGATAACTGCTTTGTTCTGTACACACTGCTCATTACACACTGACAAGGACAACCAAGCACCTGACATGCCATCCCAGGTAAAGAGCCTGAGTCTGACATGACGGATAGCGCTGTTTTGCGGCAACACCAACATACAGTAGGTGTTCTAACCACTGAAACAGCTGCGAGGCACTGAAGGTGGAAGAGTGCTTTGAAGAGGAAGCACGGAAATTATTAATCTACCCAATTTGCTGGGAAACAAAACCTACTGCAAAGAAACAAAGCTGACGTTTCAGACCACCTGCCACAAAAGATTGACCACCTGACACAAAATCACCTGGATTTAAATATTAGCTTCACACTAATAGACTCCGGCTGTAAAAACCCAAGCACTGCCACCGGTATCAATTCTGACGCTTCCCATACTTAACGTAGGACAAGGCAGTAGAACAGGAAAAGCAATGGGAAAGAACCTTATATAAGCCGTCATTAGGCATGGTCTGAATCCAAAGTTTGATTACTAAAGTTAGGAGGGTCCTTTACGCGCCATTGCAGGTCTTATATATAATAAGAATATAAGATTATAATCCTTGCATTTGATATAGCGCCTTATCACGTCTTCGAGACGTCTCAAAGCACTTCACAGAACATACTGTAAAGTGAATTGACTGTGTATTTTGTGGGCGAAACTTGTGGGCCAATTGTATATTTTTATCGTCTCCGCCCTCGCAAAATCATGAAGGTGAACGGTGTGGTATGAACAAAACAGTGTGGTATTATTAAATTTGTGATCAGCAGTGCGTGACGTGATCAGTATCTCTCTGCTGGTAAGTTTCAACTAAGGTAACTCACTAGTTACTCCTCTGACCCGCTCCCCACCCAAGAACAGTAATATAAACAGGTCGCCGCTTGCTGCGGCACACCCTCTGGCAACGAGCAGAGTCACCAAACATATCAGTGTTGGTTTGAAGGAAATCCAGCATTTAATGCGAGTACGACCTGAAATGCATGAAATCCACTCCAATTTCTGAAACCCTGAACCATTCGAGCGGTGTTGACGTGTTTATAAGTTGGGCATGACCTCTCCGTGGGGGGGAGGGGATGGGGGCAGGTGCAAAGGTACCAGTCGGCTTGATTTTTGGGTAACGCAGCATACTGACTGAGCCACAGTTTCAGCCCTCCTCCTATCTCATTTATAAACTGTTTTAAAATTAATTTTTAAATTAATTTTCTTCACTATTTACCAGTTGAACAGGAAGCCACAGCACTAAACGAAAAACCTCAAACAGAAACAAGTTTGCATTGACCAGACATCTGCTGGTAACGTTTCCATTTAGATAATATACATGCTGCTTACAATAATGAACACACACACACACTTGCTATACAGTATCTCACATCCTACATTAAGCCGGCTGAACGTCAATCATACAGATTTTGTTTGCAAGATTTAGCGCCATGAAAAAAAAAGTGAGGATAGTTTATCAGGGGCTACAGAGTAAAACTTCTAAGCATCATTACATTTCATAACACATGATGACACCGTTATAAAGCGACCCACTAAAGCACGTGTTTACCGTACAGCCTGCTCCTGCATACACCCTGCACAAGGTCTGAGTGGGACACCATGTTATGACAGACAGGGATCAGGTGGGAAATATACCCGTTAAAAACCACGAAACTGATCTACAATTTTTTCTGTTTATGAAATCCAATCTATCTGTGAGGAAGAAATCTGAAGGCAGCACACAGTCTTAATTCTTTGATTAAAATTACTGCATTGTTTCTAAAGCAGAGGTCCAAAAGCTGGATTAGGGTCAAGCAAGAAGTCGTCCTCAAAGAGTCAAAATAAATCGCAGCAGATTGAGAGGGTTCCCCTCAGAAACGACTAAACACCATACACAACTTTCAAAAAGCACGTACAATGGACATGTGGAATCCCATCTATGCAATAAATCGGACGGCGGCCAAACCAGTCATAGTACCTGGCGTAATTCAGGAGGAAATTGGATTTACACCAGCCATTTGACTATCAATTTTGCAGACATTGGTTAGGCATCAATACTCTCTGTCACAAACACTTGACTGCAGCTCACCGCAATATGACATCAAATGATGCAAACACACACACACACAAACATATACTGCCACAGTCTGGAGTGTAAACGTTTTTTGTAAAATCACAGTAAAAATGTGTAAAAATCACAGTTTAACTTAATACTGGTACGAAAAGTTCAATAGCGTTTTTTGCAGCATGAAATCGCACAAAAGATATCGCTGCAAACTTTCGTTGACAAGACATTGAAGAGAGTGGATTCTTGAGGCTGAACTGAAATGTACTGGAGTCGAAGAGTGAGTGAAGGTGCCAAACATTGAGTACAGAAGTGAGAGGGGACAGACATGGACTGAGAGGGACCAAATATTGGAAAGAAGGCAGACACTGACGAGGGTGAGAGGCATTCATTCACTGAGAGCGAGACTGAGAATGACATTGTGGGAGTGATAGGGACAGGTATGGACTGAGCTGAGAGCGAGAGGGGCAAAATATTGGAAAAGTGTGAAGAGGCAAAGACGTGGATGGACTGAAAGTTAAGTGAGGAGAGGAGGAATATTGGAAAGAGTGAAAGTAACAGACATTGGGGAGCGTTAAGACAGAAAGAGGAGAGGAAAGGAGAGGGGGAGTGGGGGGGTGGGGGGGGGGGGGAGAGGGAGGAGGAGATGAAATGTAAAAAACTTGTTGTGGAGATGGACATGAGGCAAACAAGCCTGAATGAAGCCTGAATGAAGCCAGAGAGAGAGAGAGAGAGGCCTGACTGACTACAGCACATCACAAGCCCAATGGGGTTGAGGTGTCATTTATAAAGATTTAGATATAAACACATCCATTTATTTATATTATTATATATATAATCAGATAATATATAAAGGCTCAAACCCTCTCCCCTGCCCCCCCCCCACTCCCATCCCCCACAACAAACAGAACACAAACCAAGGTCAGGAAGGGTATTGGGGGGAGAAAGGTTGTTGGGGGGGTGGGGGAGGGGTTTGTTGGGGGGGAGGGGCTTGTTTGGGGGGGAGAGAGTTGTTTGGGGGAGGGGGTTGTTTGAGGAGGTTGTTTTTTGGGGGAGAGGATTGTTTGGGGTGAGGGGCTTGATGGGGGAATGGGGATTTTGGGGGGAGGGGGTTGTTGGGGGGGAGGGGGCTGTGGGGGTTGTGTGTGGGGGGGAGGGGGTTGTTGGGGGAAGCGCTTTGAGACGTCTCGATGATGTGGTCAGGGCCAAACCTTGGGCAAGTTTCCTTACTCCACACAGAGCCGAATAATAATCCCATCAAAACCAAAAACAATAATAAATTGGTCATTTTCAATCCACGACTGTTTGTGGGCAATTGGCTGCCGCGTTTCGCCCACAAATATACGGTCAATTCATTTTACAGTCTATTCTGTGAAGCGCTTTGAGACGTTGAGAAGACGTGAAAAGCGCTATATCAAATGCAAGGATTATTATTATTATCTACACTACGAAAGACAAAGTGTTTCCGCCAATAATGCAATAACCGATTGACATAGAGACAAGAAAGGTCTTGCATGCGGGAGTATCGTGGATTTTTTTTTTGGGGGGGGATCTCCTATCGTTGATGAGCTATATTTAAGCCCCAAAATATGAGGGATGCGTGGTATTCTCCAATAAAGTAGCGACAGAGGAAAGCACTCACCCTTCTTAAGAGATATATCTACACTAATATACTCTGCAACAAATGTATGGCAGTTTTTTCGGGTTGTCATGGGAGCTACAGTCTCCCCAACAGGAGTCCTCCCACTGGGTCTTCCCACTCAGTCCTCCCGAGAAGAGTCCTCCCAATAGCACATTTTCTTAATCTTAAGGGAAGTTGCCTGAGAAGTGAAGACCGAGCGTCTCAAGGACCAATACAAATGGCAGACACGAGAGAGAGAGAAATGAAACGGCAGAACAGAGACCGGCCCAAGGCTGCACTTCATCATCTCTCGCTCCCCCCACTCCTCCCCCCCAGGCTGTTCCAGGCCGTGTCTCTCGCTCCCCCCACTTCCCCCCCAGGCTGTTCCAGGCCGTGTCTCTCGCTCCCCCCACTCCCCCCCCAGGCTGTTCCAGGCCGTGTCTCTCGCTCCCCCCCCACTCCCCCGCCAGGCTGTTCCAGGCTGGGGGTGCAGTGTCTCCCCCCCCCCCCGCGTCAGGCTGTTCCAGGCTGTGTCTTCCCCCCCCCGCCTGTGTCAGGCTGTTCCAGGCTGTGTCTCCCCCCCCCCCCCTGCCTGTTCAGGCTGTTCCAGGCTGTGTGTCCCCCCCCCGCCCTGTGTCAGGCTGTTCCAGGCTGTGTCTCCCCCCCCGCCCTGTGTCAGCTGTTCCAGGCTGTGTCCCCCCCCCCGCCCTGTGTCAGGCTGTTCCAGGCTGTGTGTCTCCCCCCCCCCCCCCGCCCTGTGTCAGGCTGTTCCAGGCTGTGTCTCCCCCCCCCCCCCCGCCCTGTGTCAGGCTGTTCCAGGCTGTGTCTCCCCCCCCCCCGCCCTGTGTCAGGCTGTTCCAGGCTGTGTCCCCCCCCCCCCCCCCCTGTGTCAGGCTGTTCCAGGCTGTGTCTC